>NC_073383.1:52563854-52888021 GCF_028641065.1 Leucoraja erinaceus
GGTGGGGGCTTCAACCTTGAGAGCCTCGATTGCCTCGACGCAGCGGGAGAACAAGCAAGGAAGAGATAATACTTTTTGCCTTGCATCACAGTGAGGAGGTGCCTGGAGATTCACTGTGATGGATATTTGTGTTAAATTGTGTTCATTGTGTGTTTCATTGCTTTTTTCTGTCATGACTGCATGGTACAAAATTTTGTTCCAACTTAGGTTTGAATGACAATAAAGGAAATTCAATTCAATTCAATTCAAAATGCACATTGTCAGATTTTAATAAAGGCCATTTTTATCAATTTTGGTTTCGCTATGTAGAAATTACAGCAGTGTTTATACATAGTCCCCCATTTCAGGGCACCATAATGTTTTGGACACAGCAATATCATGTAAATGAAAGTTGTCATGTTCTGTATTTTGTTGCTTATCCTTTGCATGCAAAGACTTCTTGAATTCTGCGATTCTTGAACATCACTAGTTGCTGGGTGTTTTCTCTGGTGATGCTCTGCCAGGCCTGTATTGCAGCCATCTTTAAGGGCCTGTCCCACTTGGGCATCATTTGCGCGTCATTTATGCGACATCATTTACGCGTCACGATGCACGCGTGACGTGCACATGGCGTGCCTGGTGGCATAGGCCATGACGTGCGGTACTGCGCGGCGCCCCAGGATTTTGGGATTCTCAAAATCCTCGCGTGCCACCTGCGTGACGCCCAAGTGGGACAGGCCCTTAGCTTATGCTTATTTTATAAGTATCAGTATAGCAAAGTGTAGAGTCATGCATTTTGGTAATAAGAATAAAGGCGTAGATTATTTTCTAATGGAGAGAGAATCTAGAAATCAAAGGTGCAAAGGGACTTGGGAGTGCTGGTGCAGATCTCCCAAAAATTTAATTTGCATCAAATCGGTAGTAAGGAAGGCAAATTAAATGCTCGCATTTATATCAAGAGGACAGGAATGCAAAAAAAAGAGATGTAATGCTGAGGTTCTACGAGGCACTAGCCAGGCTGCAATTTGGAGTGCTGTGAGCAAATTTGGGCCCCATATCTGAGGAAGGATGCGCTGGCTCTAAAGAGGGTTCAGAAGAAGTTTACAAGAATGATTCCAGGAATGAGTGGGTTTGCAGATGATGAGCATTTGACAGCACTGGTCCTCTACTCGCTGGAGTTTAGGAGGTTGAAACTTGCAGAATAATGAAAGGCATAGATAGAGTGGATGTGGAAAGGATGTTTCCACTGGAATTAACGTGAGCTCTTTTAGAAAGGTGCGGAGGAACTTCTTTAGTCAGAGGGTAGTTAATCTGTGGAACTCATTGCCACAGAGGGTTGTGGCGGCCAAGTCAGTGGATATTTTTCAGGAAGTTAGACAAATTCTTGATTAGAATGCGTGTCAAGGGTTATGTGGAGAAGGCAGGAAAATGGGATTAGGAGGCAAAGATCTGCCATGATTGAATAGCAGAGTGGAATCAATTGTCGGAATGGCCCAATTCTACTCCTATAAACTTGTGACTTCCTGCTGCCTCTACACTACTACCCCATCCACCAATCTTCATATCATTTGCAAACTTGGCCACAAAGCAATCAATTCCATCATCATTAACATATAATGTAAAAAGTAACAGTTTCTGTGGAGCACCACTGGCAGCCAACCCAACCAACCTCTAAAAATCCAGGTAAATAACATCCACATTGTCTATTCTGCTATTTATTTCCTCAGAGTTCCAACAGATTCTTAATAATGTGATCTTAAATCTTACTAACCACTGAAATCAGGCTAATTGTAGTGATGTTACAAAACCTACCTTCAGCGGCGCTGCAGTTCTGCCACTGGCCGTGTGCGCGGCTTTGGTGCCTTTGGGGGGGGGGGGGGTTTAAAATACAGGTTTGTATTGCTTGTCGGAGAAGGATTTCCTCCGGCTGCTAGTCAATAAAGAAAAATCGATCGGACTTCCGTTCCCGTTTTTTTTTAATTAAAAAAAATTCGCTGGACAATTGAGTAGATGGATTAAAGTAAAATGCAACTTCGAACGCCCTCGACGCCTACAATGTGACGGATCATAATATCAGGACAAAACAAAAGTTAAGCAGTTTATTTCACAAATAATCTTGCTTCTTGTGGTGGCTTTAATCTAATTTTACGACGCAAAAATGTTATTTGGGCCCCTACGAACCGGCAGTGGCTTTCCGGCCAATGTGGGCTTAAAATTCACGGCAATGGCAACGTTCCAATCGATCACATTCCAGAAACACCCACTCGCATGATGATTTAAATCCTCATTTTTTTCTGGACAATCATGTCATAAGAGCATCTAAATTGTCTATATTTTGTGTAATTGTCTATCCATAGTCAATATTTTTATTCTAAATATTCACAACAGTTTTAGTCACATTATTTTTTACACAATACATAATTTTGATTATATTGAGATTGGATGTTTCTAGATTAATTTATGGGAATTAAACATTAAATTCCTTCCATCTGGCATATAAATTCATGACAGTGAGATTTAAAATCATGTTATATTGTGAATTCTTGTGTGAATGGGATTAGTTTGTTATTTGGATACTTAGGCTATTAAAAAAATATGTCATTTTCTAAAGTAATGGATAGATGTTTAGATCTAGTAATTGAATTTAGATGAATTTAATTGATTTGATGAAACTGATGAATATGATTTTTTGTTGGGTATTTACTATTTGTTATAGAGTTTAACTTTATCATTTCTACCTTTTTTCTAAAACTGCAAATAATAACTTGTTTCTGTTAATGCTGTTCAGTGTTTTTTTTTCTTTACATTTTAATCAGATGTCTCCGAAGAAGAAATGCAAAATTGTCAATCCAAATGCCCAGCAAAAGAGACTGATTTAGACAGCATTCGCAGAGATCATCCGAATTTTGACTACTCCAAATGTGATGATCTACAGGACATTCTTAATGGAAAAGTAGTGGGCAGAAAGGCGTCATGCGTGGTTTGAAGAGCAAAAACTTGTAGTTTACAATGCCAAAATTGAAAAGTTGAGGAAAAACAAGGTGTACAGAGTTGCTTATTGGTTACAATCTGAGGAGTATGATGATGCTACTGATTATGATATGCCAATGTACCAGCTAGCAACTGATCTTCTGCATGAAGACTTGGTCTATTGCTAGAAATTGTAATTTATTTACCTATCTGTCACGGACTTACAGCATATAATGCAATAATATTAAAGTTCTGATCTCGCGAATATCACATTTTTGAATTTTCAAGGCAGTCTGTGTGATTATTACTATTTCCGTCACAACGGTCAATTTTGAAATTTACCCAAATTAGGTAACTAACTAATTATATGCTTTAATTTCAGGTCATCCAAGTAAGATGTTTTAAATTTGTTTCAGAATGCTTCAATCTATGATAACTGAAAATTTAATTCAGTTCTCTTAATTTTTAAGGAAATTATGGGCTTTTGACTGTCCTCGATCACAGCTTTTGTGTTAAGTCAATGGAAAAGCAATAGGAACAAGATGCTAATTTCAGAGTATGAAAATGGCCATAACCTTTTTAATACTGAAGATATGAAAGTGAATTAGGTGTCAGATTAAACTTCTTTTTATGCTTTATCTGATGGGATAAATTGCAGACTTTAATTTTAAATTCTCAAACTGTTGTATCATTGCTACCAATTGGCCTATAATATCCTTTCTTTTGGTGGTGTTACATTTTGTGATTTTCTAGTCTTCTTAAACAGTGGAGTTACATTTACAATTTTCTGGTCCTCCAGTACCATTCTCGACTAGTGATTCTTGAAAGATCACTACAAATGCCTCCACAATCTCTACAGCCACTTCTTTCAAAACACTGGTGTATAGTCCATCTTTGTTCAGGTGAATTATCCACCTTCAGACCTTTCTACTCTTCAATCATCTTCTCTGGTTTTAGCGTCTGCACCTGCCCCTTGACTATTATAACATATTATAGTGTAATGAGGCACATATGTGTGTTGGTTTATTTTGTAATGCCTCTAAATTTCTGGGGAATGTGCAGTAAAGGGACACGTTGCTGTGGCACCAATTAGCCATGTTTTCAACAAACAAAAATATGGATACAACCATTATTTTGAAAAGATTAGCTGAAAACATCTAAAATCATTTTGATGATGACTAGCATTAATATACTCAAATATGAGAGATAGGTGGTATAGGTCTTACCATCAGCTGTCCCATGGATAATTAGAAAATTCACATCTTTCAGTTCCTTAGAATTTTGTAGAACACTAGATTCCTGCAAGCAATGATAATCTGAGTTAGTAATATCTATTTTAAATACAGTGTGATAGATCCTTTCACTCTATTTGTGAAGTAATAATATGAATCACGGAGGGAGAACTGTTGCAAAAAACAGTGGATCGAATGTGCATTCTCCTTGTTAAATTTCATTCCAAAACCAATGATAATGAATTTCAGAATTGGAGGTCAACTTACATTGCTTATTCAGCTAATAAAGAATGAATTTCCACTTGTTTATTTGTGATTTATGATCACAGTGCATAAAATGAGGATTAGAGTAGAATTAGCTGTCAAAAAATACATTAGGGAAGATTATTTCTTTCGGGTAAGCATTTTAGTGACACAAGGATTATGTTTCTCAATTTGAATCCATCCCAACCTTGTTGTATTTTCAAGATTGTGCCTTAATACATAAATGTAGGAGCCATTTCATGGCATACTCTTTAGCAAGAGGGAATCTATGATGTAAGTGATGACATATTTGTAGATGTGTCATCTCCTGTTTGAGAAATGTTAACCCTATATTTCTGCTTTGTGGTACCAATTACATTTTTTTTTAATGGAAGCTTTAGGAGGCAGTAATACCTGGGGTGGATGAGGAAGGATTTAAAAAATCCGTCTGAGCCTCTTGTACCCTGACAATTTGCTTGTATGGATAGTAACGGATTAGCATGAAGTCCAGATAAGGTGCTGGGGCACTGAAGAACTAAGAGGGCTTATTGCTTAATTTTTATGTCTTTTTTAGTTTGGCCAGAATTGTAGCTTTGTTCTATCTTAAATGTTAAATGATAAAATTGGTACTTGGACATTTCCCTTCCTGAACTCACTTGATATATATTTGCATCTCGTGACGGCAATCCAAGGTATCGCTCTGTGAATGCAGAAGCTGTGTAGAGAAAAAAAAGTTTACATTTGAGGAGGGTGTCTTTTGTATTAGTTAGTGCAAAAAGAATAATTAGCAAAGACTGACCCACACCTTCATTCGTGATGTTCGATAACAGATGAATGTTCCACTCTTTAGGTACATCTATTTAATTAATTTGTGGATAACAATATAACCATATACCAAATGAGTTATGATAAAATCAGTTGAACGATTTTTCAGATCTGATTATTATCCATTTATCTTGCCCCTAGTTTATCAGTGCATCTTGAATATAATGGTGCAAATCTTTAGATATGTTACAACAGAGTAAAATAGTGTAATCTATTTTATACTGCTGTCATACACTGTGACCATTCAGAGTAGTTGCTGGTAAGGTGATATCTGAAGCCTGATCTTAGTTGCTCTCCTCAATACACAATGAATACTAACCACAAAAATATCACAAAAATAAGAAAATCATTGCATCCAAGCTTTAAAAATCAAATGTCTTTGACCTATATTTAAATACGAAATTTAAGAACAAAGGTAACATGTCAACCAGTTCTGGAAGGACGTTTTTAACACAGAATGTGCTTTGCCTTTTTTTTCTCATTTCCTTTTTGTTTGAATTGAGGTCGTGGAGCAGGGAACAGTAGAGTCTGATATAACATGACTTGGGTAGACTGATGAGTGTCTAACTGAAAAATTAGGCTTTTTCATTTCAATAAATAACCTCTGACTGAATATGAGGGAAATGTTAAATGAATCATCAATTGTAATGATAGCTCAATAATTACTGTCTGAAAGAGGAAGAAGATAAATGCCTGGCATCAACATTTCTTGAGCACCATGAACACTCAGTCTTTTCTAGAAGTAGCTATGGTACAAGGAACTATCAGTGGGCATGACCTCCATGCATCACTTCTCTGTTTTATCTATTTACATATATTTCATTACCTCAACAACCTTGAACTCATTAAAACTCAAACTAGATTTATATCAAACTACACAATAATAAGTCCTTACAACTTAATTAATTCCCTTTCGTGTTAACTTTTTGAAGTAGTGGAATGACCTACTTGTTGGCCAGCAGTAAAATGAAATTCACTGCCTTAAAGAGTGAATTTCTGTACATTAACATATTTTTGGACAACTTGACATCAGCCAGAAGATTATCACAAAATTGAGCTGCAGTTGATTGTATATGGCATGGAGATACAGTTGCAACACTTTTACCAGTGCATTAAAATAGCAGGCCGAGAGACCAGTTGATTATTTTGTCTGCAGATATTCAGATGTTAACCCCTCACTATCGGCACACAAGACAAACCTTGCATTTGTCCCAAAACTGCATGCATGAGGCTTTCCCATAAGTCTTGATCTTTGCACCTGAACAAGTGCTCCTAATACTCATCCCTGATAATTGTTTTCGTACAAATGACACTTACAAGCTATTGATTGGTACCTTTTGATCATCTCCAGAAAGTATTCAATGGTTGGGTATCATGATGCCAATGCACATATCGATTAAGTGGAATAGGCACAATTGGGAAAGAGAAAAGGGCAGTTGAGAAAGGAGTGTGATTACTTCTGGAATAATGCAGAGGAGCAGCAGAATTCATGGATGTCCTCCCAGCTTCAAATGAAACTACATATTTTAACCGACTTATCCTTTTGGTAGCTATTTTTATGGGATCATTATGGGATTATGTATGGACTTGCATATAGACCTTCAACCTCAGATCAAGATCCCTGCACTTGCAACAACTGGGACTTGAAAATGTCTCCAAACTGGCGACACTGTATACTGTCTCAGTGAACTACTACTATGCACGTACTGTATCTGAGATGCTTATCTAATAAGTGCTTATGTATAGTGATACTTGTACTGAACTGTATACAAAAATGAATTTCACTGTACCTTGATACATGTGGCAAATAATGTACCATACCATTCCTTTTGCTCAGAAGGAACCAAGGCTGACAAGCGTCCACAATTAGATGTTTTGCCACTAAACTACTAAATGAATAAACTGAGAATAACTGTTAAAGAGATTGAAATGTAGCATGATAGGACTGCTCATTGCTGGGCATTATAAAGACCACTTGTTATAAACCCATTATACTGAATAACTGGCAGGTTAGAATAAAAGATAGGCACAAAATGCTGGAGTAACTCATCAGGACAGGCAGCATCTCTAGAGAGAAAGAATGTGAGACGTTTCGGATCGAGACCCTTCTTCAGTCTCAATCCGATTGATGTCAGGGGGAGGGAGATAGATAGATAAGGAAGTGTGAAGGTGTGAAAACGACAAAGGAAATGGAGGTCAACGAAAATGTAGAATAGATCATTGTTAGCAGGGAGAAGATAACAAGAAAGCAAACAGGTTATAAAGGCATTATTATAGCAGGATAAAATGACAGATGAGTTATATGATGGACACCCCTCCATTGAGCATACAAACATCTGAAGATTTCTCATCTTTGGCATAAATTGTAAGGATATGCAATTCCCAACATTGAAAATAACAGCTGCCAATGCCTATGTGAAATGATTTGCATTTCTTTTGTTTACTCACCATATAATTTCCAGTCAGTGATTGGTGCCACAGCAACGCCGCACTTGAACATTCGGTCATCAGATCCTGGTGAACTCTACCGCTGCACCTACCAACAGCATCACAGTATGGTATGGCAATTGCTCTGTCTCCGACCGGAAGGCATTGCAGAGGGTGGTGTTGAACTAAGGATCATAGCTGTGACATAGCCTCCGTATGCCTGTCAAAGTAAAATAAAATCTCAACTCTTTATCAAATGTTCTATTTTTAACATGTTTAAAGTTATGCAATAGGAACACATAACATATGAAAATATAATTTAATAGACATTTCCAGATAATCCTATTTCAATGTGCATTTTAATAACTGCCGTTCATTAGTATAAATTGTAGATGTAAAAATGTACAGATTCTACTCAAAATAACCAAAAGCTTAATGAACAATTAAGATTCTAATAGCAGCAAATCATGAAAAATTGACACTTTGTGAAACCAAATTGTCAGCCTTCATACACCCTAGTAATTATCTTTCCCTGTGACTTAATGGATGGGTAATTTACCATCATCAGTTTTCTGTCCTTTCTTATGTTACAAACAATCTTAATAATATACATAATGAATGTTAATCCATACTTTGACCTAACCACACAATATGGTGGGCATTATTTTTTTAATTTAATATGTAGTTCACCTCATTTGTAAAACATCCAAGTACTTACCAAAATACTTTGCTTATTATTGTATATCTACACTGACAATCATAATAGAAATTGTGATTTGATGAAGATATTGCCATGCGAGTGAAACAGTACATAGTTAAGAATTATATAGTGGTCTGATACACCGGAATGACTTATTCTTTTAGAGAATACTTAAAAGTCAACTTGTTGGGTTGAAGTTATAAATGGGTCAGAATTGATATGGGCAATGTATTTCCTGACTGAGGGTTGTGAGGGAACCAGGCATGTTTTTATAACTTTTATGTACCTTCATAGATATCGTGACAAATTCCAAGCTATTTGCTGATCCAATAGAGAAACTCCGGCTAACTACAGTGTACAATCAGCTTTTTCTAGACTTTCTAACCTGCACACTGCTGTGTGGAAGGATGGAATCAGTTAGAGGTTAGATTGGTTTGTAAGTTATCTCTAATTCCACTGTCTCTAATAGTAACAGGTGTACTGTAGACTACATATTGGCTGCATCATTGCTTAGTTTGGCAACTAATGAAGGAAATTACAAAAATTGGTGTACTCTGCTCAGTTCATAACGGGTATTGATCTCCCGACCATCTAATGGATTTACAGGAGGAGCTGCCCTAAAAAGGCAGCCAGCATCATCAAGGACCTACACCACCGTGGCTGAAATCTCATTTCACCCAGCCATTGGGAAGAAGGTACAGGAGCCTGAAAATTGTAAGGTTCAAGAACTGCTTCTTCCTAACTACCATCAGGCTAAGAACGGTACGAAAGGCAACTACCTTAATTGCATTAGGGACTTCGGGTATAGTTTTGTCTTTTTTGCACAAATAATTTTTTTATTATTAATTGAACTTTAAAAAAAATTTTTTTTATTATATCATCTATTGAGCACTATGTTTATAAACCTGTTGTTGTGATGCAAGTAAGAGTTGCATTGTTCCATTTCATTACATATGACAATAAAGCATTCTTGATTTTGCACTATCTCTAGGAATGGTCCTCGAATGGGGTGAGCTGATAGACCAGATATACCTCATGTCTCTCAACTTCATGCTAAGGCATTTAGTGCTATCTTAAGCATTTGAATGGGGTCACCAAACTTCACTAAAAGGCGAATTACAGGTGTTTATTTTAGTTTAGATAAGTTACATGTTGAAATTAGTTTTAAATTATTATCAATCTCAAATGTTATTGTTTAACGGTTTAGTCATTTACATATTCAAGTGGTTCTAAATATTTCAGATTATCATGATTCAGATTCAATTTTAATTGTCATTGTCATTGTACAGTACAGAGACAACGAAATGCATTGATGATGCGATGATGTCAAAAGACTAAAAGGATGGTCTTAGTTCCTGCTACCTGCAACCCAGTTGCAGCTTGCTGACCACTCCTTTTGTCTAACTAGATACAGCAATGGGGTCTCAAGGATTCGGGGATTCCAAACCACAAAATAATAAGTGCATCCATTTGCAACCCGCGGCATTGAATGCAAAGTGTGGGCTAAGTCCAAGTGATCCAGACAGTTACCTTAATCAAAAGTTTAGAATAATTCAATTAATAGAATTAATTTTTCCTGGCTGTTATGGTGAGATTTAAAGTTTTGTTTGTGATGTACAATTCCAGATCTCTGCATTACTCATCCAAACCTACAATTTATGTAACCTAGAAAGACATAATGCCCATTGCCTTGAGAATGAAAAAATAAACATAGACGTGGGAAATCTGAAATAAATGCAGAATACAAAAATGTTGGCAACACTCAACAGCTCAGGAAGCATAATGGAACTCGAAATAGTGATAACATTTCAGATTGACTCTGAAGCACTTTCTCTTCTCAGTTATGTTGCCTGATCTACCACGTGATTCCAACATTTTCTTCTTTTTAATAACATGAGCTTGTCAATGCATATAAATTTCTCTCCAAATCACACACCACCTTGACTTGAAAACATATCACTGGTATTAGGTCTAAATCCTGAAACTCTCAGGCCAACAGTATCTTCATCAGGAGAATTGATATACTCTAAACCATCGTTATTACAGACCATGGGGATGGGAGGTGGTGTCCGTTATTGTCGATTGTCCACTATAACCGAGTAAGGTATTATTATCATTGTAAGTAATTGAAACAAAGAAGTACTGATGATGTTAAATTGAACAATGAGGTAGTGATTCAAAAACGGTTTTAAATAAACAGGTCCTATGTTTTCAAGGGAAGATTACCTGTTGTTTTGTAATATAACATGAAGCAATAAACAATTTAATTTGCAAGTTCCTCAATAAATGCTATGGAGGGTATAACAAAATACTTTAAAATGTATCATCATTTATCATGTTAAGTAGTATTTGCACTGACACACAAAATGTATAAAACAAAATATATTGAGTAGTCCCATTGATTTTCTCTTCAAGGGTCAAATTCACCCCAACTTTAAAAGGATTTTGAAGATTACCTTCCCATAAATCGCTATTCTGTTTGTATCAATGAAGGGTAATTTCTTCAATGATCTGAAATAAAAAGAAATAATCATAAATAAAGGATTTATGCGAACATTTCTCCTCATTAGGTTGTCCTGACTGAAAAGTAAGTTTGTATGCTGAAACATTTTAAATACACTAAATAAACATTGCTAACATTGAGGAAAGAGACAGATACGGAATCATTGACACATGACACAAAAGAAAGCCATTTAGCCAATGGCTTCTTTGCCCTCTGAGAAGGTTATTTGGTCCACAGTATGGACATTGAACTATCCAATTTCAAGTCAGATCCACCTCACCCATTTCTCTTCCTTGCTGCTATCTACCCACCCTGGCGCACACCCATTTCTCCCACCATCACCTTAGTCATCTTGATCCTTTCCCCTCTTCTATACGTTAATCTCCCATCACCAAGTCTCATATTGCCCATTTATCCCTTCTCTTTCCCCTCCCCCTGTCGTCTTCCACCCATATCTCTCCCTTTGGCTTTGGATCCCATCCTTCGTCTTCTTTCTGTATATGTTCCCTTTTATACCTCCTTTTCACCTCAAGCTGTTGTCATTTTGTCCACCCATCTGCCAATCACATCCCCTCATCTATATCGACCTATCGCTTGTCAGGCTTTGCCCCACTTCCACCTCTCTTTTCTCCCACCTGCGCCTTCAGTCTGAAGAAGTCTCCACCTGAAACATTCTGTCCATTATCTCCACAGATACAGTGTAACCCACTGATTTCCTCTAGTTTTTTATTTTATTGCCCATTTCTCAGCTCTTGGTTTGTCGATTTGAAAACCCTACACTATCAATATCTCATCTAGGTATTTCTTAAATGTAATGTGGATTTTTGCCTGTATCGTCCTTTTAGATAAGCAAGTTCCATCAAACAGTGTGCACATTAGTTATGAAGCAATATAAATAGGATTTATAGGATAATCCCCTCATATTTTGTGTATTTTGAATAATCCTCAGTGAAGCTCCTCTGTATTAAGGTAAATAGCCATAATCCAGCCAATCTTTCCACATATTTAAAATTGTCAAGGCTTGCCAACGATCCCATAAAGTTGAAAATTCCTTGTTTATTAAAAGCTTGAATACTGTCTACTGTGGATGAGATAAGATTGGAGATGTTTTGTTTTAAATAAATAAATTGCATTGCGTTTGGTGCTCTCGAAATATGAGATTGTTGAAGCTGGATGGGTGAGCATGAATGATGGATGAGCAAGATATCTAATGATATTTAAGAATAATGATTAGAGCCAGGATTTTGTCATGAATGCCATGTGCCTTGTCATGCCTTTTTTTGATGATTTCACAAGGATAATGCCTTTTTCACGATTGAGGGCCTAAATCAGCTTTTTTTTGCCGTTTTGCTAAAAGGTTGTGCTATTTTCTCTAGTTGTACTGTGATTACAATGACGTTTTCTATGTTAACACGTTAATATTAATAAGTTATTATTAACGTGTGAACATAGTATAAATTACAAGAAAATATCCACCACCGGGGCAAAACCGGGGGCGCCACCGTTGGTCGTTCTTTCATTTGTGCCGCTTCCCGCTGGTTCCGTTTCCTCCAAGATCTATTTAAGAAAGAACTGCAGATGCTGGATAAATTGAAGGTAGACAAAAATTGCTGGAGAAACTCAGTGGGTGAGGCAGCATCTATGGAGAGAAGGAATATGCAACGTTTCGGGTCGAGACCCTTCTTCTGACTGATGTGGGGGACGGGACGAGAAAAAGAAAGGAAGATGCGGAGACAGTAGGACCAGAAGGAGAGGTGAGAAGGGGGAGGGGGAGGAGGGAGAAGACAAGGGCTATCTAAAATTAGAGAAGACAATGTTGATACCGCTGGGGTGTAGACTAACCCAAGCAAAATACCCAAGCTTGTCTCCTAACTACATTTACTGCTGGTTCCAGTCGCAAATCTCTGTTTTCGAGTGATCTGTGCAAGGCATTCATTGATGCTGGAATTCCACTGTGGAAATTGGAAAACAAATCTCTCAGAGGGTTTTTAGAGAAATACACTGAGGAACATATACCAAGCAAGTCATCATTATGGAAGAATTATGTTGACAGCAACTTCAACATTGTTGTGCAGAAAATTAGAGATTAAGATGCATGCAACAAAATATGGATCTCATTAGACGAAACAACCGATGCTGTGGGAGATATGTTGCCAATGTGGTCATCGCTACACTGGAGGAAGCTCAACCATAAAAGGAGTATTTGTTGACATCTGAAGTATTGGATAAGTCAAACAGCTCAACTATTGCTCAGTTGTTTACATCTTCACTTGCTGTACTTTGGCCAGAAAGTATAAAACACGAGAATGTTCTTCTGTTTGTGACTGATGCAGCTCCGTACGTGAAAAGAGCTGCAGCTCGTGCTCTTAAAGTTTTATTCCCCAAAATGTTGCATTTGACATGCTTAGATCAAGGACTTCATAGTATTGCCACGTAGCTTGTGCCCAAATGTCAATCGCCTAGTTTCCAATGTCAAGAAAATCTTCCTCAAAGTACCGTCACATGTGCAGTTGTTCAAGGTAATGGCACCCGAGATTCCGCTACCTCCTCAGCCCGTTTTGACTAGGTGCGGTACATGGCTCTCTGCTGTACTCTACTATGCTGCAAATTTTGAAACAATAAAATAAATCGTCAACTGTTAGGATCGTCAGTGAAATAATGCAGAAAAAGTCCCTCCACCGCGATCTTGTGTTTATTGCTTCCAATTTTGCAAACTTCCCACAAGCTATCACTTCCCTTGAGAAACGTGGTGAAACATTAGTGAATAACTTACAGGTTTTCCACAAAGTAACTGACAATATTCGTAAAGTTCCTGGTGATGTAGGTAAAGGCATACAAGGAAAACGTGAGAGAGCGATTTTAGCTAACAAAGATCTTGAAGAAATACAAAACAAATCTAAAGTTGTCAAAGGTAGTTGTAGTGCACAAGATATTGACAAAAATAGAGTCTACAACTGGTTTTGGGTATGCACCAGTGACCTCAGCTGAGGTAGATAGAAGTTTTTCACAACTGAAGCATATTCTGTCTGACAGATGGCATAGTTTAAAAAAAAATGAAATGATTCAATTTATTGTCATTGTCAGTGTACAGTACAGAGACAACGAAATGCATTGTTTAACCAGATAATTTGAAAAAAAAATGCTAGTAATTATGTGCAACCAGGCAACTTTTGTCATTTAATGTAGTATACCAACATTATTTTTAACCATATTTTGGTGGTGGAAATACGTCTTTTTATGCCTTTTTTTGGTCAATAAATGCCTTTTTCCGTGCCTTTTTTGTAATTTTATTATGCCGTTGCCTGTCTATTTCAGAGTTTTTTTGTGCCTAAACATCCTACTCTAATAATGATTATTTAAGAATAACATGAGCTTTGACTAATCTAAAAGATTGCTCATCTTCAGTGATTTTAAGGTCTTGATCTTGTCTATATTTCCTAACGCTGCACAATCCTTCAATCTCTTTCTCCACATGGTCTTCTCTAACCATATTCATAGCCACCATTTTGACTTTGCCACAGCAAGTAGCTGCTAAACGGGCAGCACGGTGGCACAGCAGGAGAGTTGCTGCCTGACAGTACCAGAGACCTGGGTTCGTTCTGACCGTAGGTGCTGTCTGTATGGAGTTTGTACGTTTTCCCCATGACTGCTTGGGTTTTCTTCAGGTCCGATTTCTTTCAACATTCCAAAGGCGTAAAGGTTTCTAGGTTAATTGGCTTTGGTTTAAATTGTAAATTGTCCTCTAGTGTGTAGGATAGTGCTAGTGTATGAGGTGATCGCTGGTTGGCACGGTCATAGTGGGCGAAAGGGCTTGTATCTCTGTATGCTGTATCTCTGAACTAAAGTAGTTCTGCTATTTCAAACATTGTATTAATAGACAGCATTTCTGACCACCTCATACTAATTTCCCCCAAAGCCAGCTGGATCTCCCCATTGCTAACCATTTTATCCATCATTCCCATACCCATACTGACCTTTCTGTCCTGGGCCTCCACCATTGCCAGAGTGAGGCCACACACAAACTGGAAGAACAGTACCTCCAAAACTGTTTTTGCAGTTTACAGCCTAACAAAATGAACATTGAATTCTCCAATGTTAGGTACATGTTTTCTTTTCACCATTGGCATTTATGTTATCAGGTATATAAGCCTTGACATTTACTTTGAAGATTTGTAAAATTTTTATTTTACAAATTACGTATAAAGCAGACAATACAATGAATTGCACCTAATCACAGCATTCTTCTTATACACATTGGATGAAAAATGACACTGATTCTCTTCCCATATCTCCCTCTTCAACAGAAAAGGGTTTACTGGGTTATGTTCTAAATTATCGATCCTTGGGGAAAAAAAAGCCAGAAAGCAACCTGAGAATGAAAATCGAACAGATTTTTAAATACATACTGCACTGCTCTAATTTGGTCTTCGACTTCCACCGTTCCCAACCTTCGATGGATGTCCTGAAGAATTTTAAGCCCTTGAAAACCACTCCCTCGGCCATCAAAGCGAGCAAGGATGACATTATCAGAGCTGACAAGTACTGAGTCCCAGTCAATCCAAAACTTATCAGTAACCAGCTGGCTCCCTGGGGCTCCATCACTGCAAATACCAATACAACAACAGTAATTATTATTGACAATCATTCTCTGCATTTAGTTTCTTGCATAAAACAGTGAGACATAAAACCATGGAAAGATTGCATGAAAGATTCATACTGAATAAGAATTATATTATTTTTAGACCATAAAAGCTCTTGTTACATTTTGACAGGCAAATAATACTTCTACAGCATCTTAATTGCATATGGTTCAATTTGTGTTTTGGTGTGAACAATCTCTATTTTCTACCTGAGATCACAGTTAAGATTGACTATAATACTGGGACTATTTATGTTACAGTCATTAATTTGACTTGTCTGCATCTTTGGAATGTTCTGAACCACAAATGCATCCCAAAACAAAAAATAATCTAATAAGGTTAACAGCTATCTTCATTTCTATCCATGAAGAAAAAGTGAATTCAAAATATTTTTGTGAGGGTTGCACTAACCTGTGGAGGCCAAGAGTACTATGGGAATACAAGTGCATGTAAGCCAGAGGATCTCTCCTTATCTTTCCACGGTTCTCCCTTGCTATTCTGCCCTTACCTCCTACCTTTTTGCCCTCCTCTGATACTCATACCTTTAAATATTATTTTGGACCCACATTACCTTTCTATAAGCAAAGTTGCCCACTGCACATATATCTAACATTATGCCAGTCTGAAGCCTTCGCAATGGCATGTGGCTTACCACTTGACCCTCGATGCAGCCCAACACCCACTGACAATGTGATAATTAATGTGATAATCATTGGTACATTTTATTGGGTGGAAATACATTTTGAAATATGGATGGTTGTCAGATGTGGCTCAGTTTGCCTGTGAATCACATAGTTCAGAGTTCAAGTTCCACTCGATAGACTAGACCATAAAATCTAAGCTAATGCTACAGCACAACACTGTTGGAAGGGCCATCTATCGGACTGAATGGTAATCAAAAGCTCATCAACCTAAAAAAAATCAGTGTTTCACTATTTCAATAGCAAATCAATTTTTCCTGTTTTCTGGTCAGCATTTATCCTGGTACCAATACTTGCTTTAAATAAAACACATAGCTTAATTTTGTTCATCATCATTGGACTTAATGATTTTTCTGAGTGAATGTGGTGGGAGATTGATGGGCGAGTCCAGAACCAGGGGCCGCAGTCTTAGAATAAAGGGGAGGCCATTTAACAGTGAGGTGAGAAAAAACTTTTTCACCCAGAGAGTTGTGAATTTGTGGAATTCCCTGCCACAGAGGGCAGTGGAGGCCAAATCACTGGATGGATTTAAGAGAGAGTTAGATAGACCTCTAGGGGCTAGTGGAATCAAGGGATACGGGGAGAAGGTAGGCAAGGGGTTATTGATTGGGGACGATCAGCCATGATCGCAATGAATGGCGGTGCTGGCTCGAATGGCCTCCTCCTGCACCTATTTTGTATGTTTCTATATTAGATTGCAACCTTCATGTGGTCCGCCCTGTTTTGACGAATGCAATCAACCTGGTGTGCACAATCAAATAAGATTAAATAGAACAAGTTATCCTCCAACTTCAGGCTATGCACGCCATATGCAAGAAGAAGATAGGAGTTATTCCATGTTAAAAGTACGTAATAGCTGTAAAGCACTGTGGCAGATTCTGAAATTGACCAAGGCATTATAAAAACACATGGTCGCTCTTTTTCCATATTCTACTTGATTAGCTAGAATCTCCAGATCATCATAAGGTATTCTATTATTATGTGTCCATTATGCCTGAAATGTCCTTAATACATGGGGGACTATTTGAACTGAGTCATCAGTATAGCAATCCCCACCTTCGCTTCAATATTCCATTAAATGCCCACTGTCACAATTACTTAATAAGGAAATTCTGACATGGGCATTGATTATCCGGAGTGTATTTTGTCTGAACTCAGGGATTTTCCAGAGTGGGACTTATCTGGCTACATTTCCACAAATTTGGCTCCATAGGAACTTGAAAGCTAATCTCACACCTCCAGATAGTCCATAAGGTGTGTGGGGAGGAGGTCCTTGATGGAAGCCTTACCTATATTAATGTAACTGGGTCACTTGGGCGGACCAGAACAAGCTCCACCCATGAAACTGCTCTGGAAATCTTTGACAGCAGACTGAAAAAACTTTCCGATTTTCAAAATGTTATTGAATGTTTTTGATAATCAGGCATATTAGAAAATTCTTAATAATGAATGAATTTTGTTATTTTAAATATATTAAATTAAAAAAAATCAAATAATACTTAAAATATAATTTAAAGTGATGTTCCTAACTATTTATGTTTTAAGGTATTATACTTTATTTTTTCCTTTTGTTTCCGCAGCCCCAGATGGGCATTCAAATAATGGTCTTGTCATACCTGTGACAGGTTAGACTTGGGAAACTCAACAGGATTCTCTATGAGAATCCAACCACAGAGAATAGCTGTACATCTCTGATGGAGGTGGACTAGTAATTTGGGATTTTCCTCATTTGTGCAGAAGACCCAAAACATAGTGGAAATGCTGAGATTTCCACATGGAATTGCTTTCAACACTCAGACTACGATTTGCTCAGTGTCGTGATATGCTTTAATGTTTCAATTGAGCCAGGTCCCACCTAGAGTTAATACCTTTCAACGTGAATCTAGAGTACAGATCATAGACTGAACCTGTCATTAAATGATCACGCTTTTAGGTTTACTCTAAAATTATGATCAGGTTAAATATTTGGCCCTGAATTTGCAATCAATGGTAATTGAGCAGCATTCACCATTCATTAAGGGCCTGTCCCACTTGGCAATTTTATCAGCGACTGCCAGCATCATTGACTGACGTATCAGGTCACCGTTGTGTGACGCGGCGTGATAACGTATTGACGCACGGTGTTTTTCAAGTGTCCCAACATTTTTTTTATCGCCGCTGGATTTTGAAATGTTCAAATTCTTTTGGCAACTCTGATATGATGCCGGCAGTCGGTGAAAAAAAAAAACGCCAAGTGGGACAGGCCCTTAATGAATCAGACCAAAGAGTTCATTCAATCTTGGTTTCATCAGACCAGAGATTCTTGTTTAGGTGCCTTTTGGCAAAGTCCAACAGGCTGTCATGTGCCTTTTAATGTGGAGTGGCTTCCATCTGGCCACTCTATCATAAAGGCCAGATTGGTGGAGTGCTGCAGATATAGTTGTCCTTCTGGAAGTTTCTCCCATCTCCATAGAGGAACTCTGGAGCTCTGTCAGAGTGACCATCGGGTTCTTGGTCACCTCCCTGACCAAGGCCTTTCTCCCCGATTGCTCAGTTTGGTTTGGCGGCCAGCTCTATGAAGACTCCTGTCTGAAGAACGGTTTTGGCCCGAAACATTGCCATTTTCCTTCGCTCCATAGATGCTGCTGCACCCGCTGAGTTTCTCCAGCTTTTTTGTGTACCTATGAAGACTCCTGGTAGTTTCAAAGTTCTTCCATTTAAGAATTTAAGAAGTTTCAAAGTTCTTCAATTTAAATTCCATTTAACACAATGCTCTTCGGGACCTGCAATGCTGCAGAAATTGTTTTATACCCATCCTCAGATCTGTGTCTCGACACAATCCTGTCTCGGAGGTCTACGGACAATTCCTTCGTCTTCATGGCTTGGCTTTTGCTCTAACATGCACTGTCAGCTGCGGGACCTTATATAGACAGGTGTGTGCCTATCCAAATCATGTACAATCAATTTAATTTACTATTTGTGGATTCCAATCAAGTTGTAGAAACATCTCAAGGATAATCAATGGAAACAGGATGCACCGAAGCCCAATGTTGAGTGTCATAGCAAAGGGTCTGAATATGTAAATGTGATATTTCATTTATTTCTTTTTAATTACTTTGCAAACATTTCTAAACACCTGTTTTCACTTTTTTATTATGTATTGTGTGTAGATTGATGATAAAAAAAAAAGAATTTAATCAATTTTATAATAAGGCTGTAAAGTAACAAAATATGAAAAAAGTGAAGGGGTCTGATTACTTTCTGAATGCACTGTATATGGGCTTAACACTTTTAGCTTGTTTATTGGATACCTGGTAGAAGATGCTCCAGCACTATTAAACCTGTGCAAATACTGATTCATGTGGCGTGATGTTGTGCAGCAAAGCTTTGGGAAGACCAGAATACCTGTAACTGACAATATCTTTTTAATGTTTTGGCTAAAAACATACATGTTTACTGGAAGTTGCTGTCTAATATTTAATAGTAGTGAGCGCCTGCGACCACAAAATAGGAGATGATTTATCATTAGAATCAAAATTTTAACCCGAGTAGCTTAAAATCATTCAACCAGAAGACAAAAATCAGAGATTTCAGAATCATGCCAGCAGCAAGTTTTAATCTCGTATAACAGGATTACTTACACAAACAGTAGGACAGGATAAAGGATGTTTTCATCAAAGCCCTCGGGAAACGATAACTGTAGAGTGAGCTCTGAGAATAAAGGCATAACATGTTCAGAGTAAATCTTAAATTGTACACAAACATCATATTTTGGTTTCATTAATACTCACAAAATCTTATCTTTCTTATATATTTATTTTCAGAAAATTGTGTTTGCTTGAATTGTCATTAAATATAATTTTAAAATGTCCATGTAAATTATAAAATAATTCATATATCTATCCTGGCATGGGTTTTCTTGGTATTGTGATGAGTGAACACTGATTCTCTGTAGCTGAAGTTGCAGTGAGAGAAATGTTTTTTTTTTAATGCTTTCTTGGTATATGGAATAGGATTTATGATTTTGTTACCTGACAGACATATTTTTATCAGTAATTGATGAGATAACAAGATCAAAACAGAAATCAAGGGCTGTCCGCAAGCCTGCAATATAAAGCCATAACTTCCATTTGGCTAAATATGCTAAAGGGCCTGTCCCATTTGGACGACCTAATCCATGAGTTTAGAAGACCCTAGACGAGGTGAAAAAAATGTCAAGGTCGTGTTGACTCGCTGAAGTAAAAAAAAACCCTATGACCTCCTACAACTATGTCCACGACCCCCTATGACTATATCTACGACCGCCTACGACCACTCTCGACCTCAGTCTTCCACACCCAAGACCAACTACGACTAGCTACGAGTGGAAAATTATAAAATGATGTTGTGGCGGCTCCTAAGGGTCGTGCCATCATACTGCCGAACCCCTCGGCACAGGAGTGGTGCAGTCCGGAGGCGGCCCTCAGCCAGAGGGTTTAAAAGGCAAGGTTTGGGTGCCATCTTCCTCTGGTTTTGTCTTCCCTTCAACCGGGAGGAATACAATAAAGGTGCTTCTCAAAACACTGGACTTCGTGCCTCCTTTCGAGACCCACGCACCACAATGTCATGTTTGCATTTTTTTTCTCGGGCCAGTTACCAACCTACAACTACCTACGACTACTGTCACGATCTACTACAACCTACCTACGACCTACCTATGAGTAGAAAGTATTAATTTTTTCCATGCCAACCTTTTTTTTTTACTCGTGAAATTTTTTTATCAGGCTGGAAAAAACGGCGCGACCTACTTGAGGCCAAGAGTACGCAGAGATCACTCACGAGCATGAGGAAGAGTTACGAAGACCTATGACCTCGTAGCGACCATGCTGCGAGTATGAGTCAAGGGCAAACTCGGCAGAGGTCGCCAATTAGGTTGTGAGAGTGGGACAGGGGCCTAATTATTAATAGATATGATATTCTTGCTATTTCCACAAAACACCAATTGCAAACTGTTTGGAAGGCTTCTTTCCTTTTGGGCATTGCCATAATTTGGAGTGGACTGTAACATCAGAGATTTGACTTGTAAGTGATCACTAAACCTTACAGCGATGTTCCATTTTTACTGGATCTAAAGTGAAGTCTTGCGGAAAAGTCCAAACAATATGTAAAAACATCAATTTTGATGTTTTTGTTGAAAAACAATTGTAACCTCATCCGCATTCACTCAAGAAACAAGATTGTATTAATAGCAAAAATAATGTTCAAAGCATTGAAGAGAAACTGGTTATCATAGTTTTTAATGAAGTGAAACATTTGTTTCCTCGCCAAAGCTAATCAGCATTTCAGATATCTTGCAGCTGAATGTTCTATATATTTAAGACTGCAACTAAATGGATAATCTTTCATAGCATGGAATAGCATGAAACTGTCCTCTTTTCTGGCTTATTGCCCAACTTTTAGGAAAAATGCTGACAAAGCCGTATTTCTGCACAAAGAAAATGAACTCTGAATTCTGAATTGGTCTGTTCGTTCCATTGGAAGAGAATGTGTTGCCTGTAATTTTTAACTAAAACAATGAATCAAAATAAAGCTAAATTTACAAAGATAAAAGTTATGGAAGTCATAAAAGGAATACTTTTGCTGGAACAAATTTCAAAATTTCAAAAAGATTAAAAACTTTCCCATTAAAACAAGTTTCTGAATTTAATAAATATTTTCTAGAGGCACATTCTGTAAAAGATTGAAAGAGCGAATATCATGGGTGGTCAGACAGGATGAAATAACAGAAACATATCTTTACATTTAATATCTTTCAATTAATTTCTGATTGATTGTTTGTCAAGTACCATTACATGTTTAAAAATGAATCCAGTTTAACGGCAGAGCACAGGGAATAGAAAATGTCCAGTGCTGTTCTCCAGTGAACGATGCAGCTTGTAATAAAATGAAAAATGCTAATGAAAATATCTAGTTCTGCTAATCAGATTTAAAAAAATCTATGGCATTAAATTGTAATAATCAATTTTTGTCTTAATGGCTGTCATTCAAAAATCTGTTTCTCTTATCGAATATTACAAAGTAAATTGCAATGGCAGATTTTGTTCAAATTCATGTCCAGTCTGAGCTTTGTTCATCATTTTGGGAAGATGGCTACACACATTCATAATATGTGTAATAGCAGAAAGATGATTTTCCAATGTAATAGGAAAGGACAATTAGAATATGAATCATTTAACATGTCTTTCTTCCATAACCTTTGTCCACAGTTTTCCTCAAAAAGATAAATAATAAAAGGGAATATTTTGCAAACGGGAAGCTTCTTACATTGCCAGATATGGTATAACTATACATTTAGATGGGAGCATAAGAAACCATACTGCTGTATCAAACAAATGAATAACTCCTGTGACTCAGCATAGTTCCTAATAGTAAATTATAAATTTAATAGAAGACAAGTTGTCCAAATAGTTCTGGAAAAACTTCAATAGCTGATGGAAACAATCTTGAGCTTTGCACTCTGTCATGTGCAAAGATTTTTGAATGATTCAAAAAATTGTCCACATCTTCTATTTTCCTAAAGTTAGAATGTTGATTTGGCATAGGCAGTAATATATATTTTGGATAGGAACAAGTAACTACAAATGCTGGTTTCAAGAAAAAGACACAAAGTGCTGGAGTAACTCAGTGAGTCAAGAGGCATTTCAGAACATGGATAAGTGATGTTTTGGGTCGCGGACCTTCTTCGGATTCATTGGGTTGGTCCTTTAGAAAACTGAGATGCATGTTTGTAAAAGTAGCTTTATGTGTGAGATAAACCACATCCCAAGTAATCATGATCAACAATTACAACAATGCGTAGTGCAGACAAAGCAGGTCTGTTATAAAAAAAAAGTTTTTACTAAATCAAAAGATTGTAGACGAATTAATCAATATGTTTATTCCAATGACCAGCAGATATAAAATTCAGAAAATAAAACCATTGAAACCTTTCAAGATAGTGAAAATAGCAGTGATCAAGAAAGAGTAGAAATTATTTTGATGGATGTAATTATTCTTCCAATAAACTTCATACCTTCTGTTGACTGAATTGGAAAAGGAGAAAAGATTTTCTGTGATCTCACTTTCCATATTGTTACTTTTAAATTTATAACCTTTCCTATGCCTTGGTTAAGGTTACAACAATATATTGAACAGACAATTAATCACAAATCATCTGAGATCATGTTTATTGCAGGCTGGCTGAAGGATGTATCCCCCTCCAAACCATCAATATACCTAATTCCCAACTGATGACCATAACGGTAGATGTGATTTCAAATGCTGCCAATCCTAATGGCATTGCTGAATTATGTTGATAATTTGTATGTACATTTTCACCTCGAGAGTGGTCCATATTGTACCAAGGAGAATTATTCATGGAGGACAATGGGTTTGATTTGCCTCCCACGGGCTTCCATGCATGAATTCATGTGTAAACACAAAATATCAGTTTTTTGTTGTTTTTCTGAGACGTCAGTATCTTTTGCTAAAAGAGTATTTATGCAACTACTTCTGCACATCATCAGATTGTCTATTCAGATAAAGGGATACTTTTTGCTCTTGCTTTCTTATTAGACACAGGAATGAATCTATTCCCAAATACAAAAAATTGTATGGATTAATTTATACTGTTCTGATGATACGATCATAGTAGAGTTGTTGAAATTCATTGCAATCTCCAATGATCACACTAAATAAGAATTGATATAGTGAAAATTAATGGAATGCTTTGAGAACAAGCAATTCAAATTCACCTTGATCCTCCCCAATATATTATGCTAAACCTAACTCATAGGTCAATGAATCGTATGGTGTATCCTGCCTAACAAGATGAAGTCACAGAATGTCGAAAAGGGACCTTCAGCCCACTGAGTGTGTGCCAGCAATCAATTACTTATATCTACATTAATTTTGTATGTATTCCATTTTATTCTTGTCATATTCCCATCAACTTCCCCTAGCGACCCTTCATCTACATATTAGAGGCAGGTTATGGTGCCAGTTAACCTACCAATATGCACATCTGTGGGTTCTGGGAGCAACTGGAGGACTCCTGCAGTCTCATTAAAAATAAAAATGTGCTCTTGCTCTTCAGAAGGTTCCTAGACAGATAAAATTTAATATGGAATATGGATTATGGAATTTAACTCCGAAAAGTGCAAGATGTTACATTTTGACGCAGGATTTGCAGTACTAAATGGTAGACCCGTATAAAATGTTGTAGAACAGGGATACCTAGAGGTACGAGCACTTAGTTCCCTGAAAATTGTGACATAGTTGACAAGCTGGTGAACACTGCTTTCAGCATCCTTGCTTTTTTTGGTCAAGGCAATGAGTACAGGAGTTGGATTGTGATGTTGCAATTGTACAAGTCTCTGGAGAGACCATACTAAAAAGAATGTGTGCAGTACTGGTTGTCAGATATTGGAAAGATGTCATGAAGCTGCAAAGGGTGAAAAAGAGGTTCACAAAGACGTTAAAGGGACAGGAAGGCTTAACTTGGAAGGAGAGGCTGGAGGCTAGGAGTTTTTTCCCTGGTGCATAGAATTTTGAACTGTGATTTTATAAAGGTTTACAAAATGAATGGTGGCTTAGATAAGATGTATTTATATACCCTGTTTTTTTCCAAGGGTATTTAAGTAAAACTACAGGGCATAGATTTATGGTGAGAGATAAGGTTTAAAAGAGACCCGGAAGACAACTTTTCCACAGACGGTAGTGGGTATATGGAACAAGGTGCCAGATGAAGTTGTACAAAGCAGGTACAATTACAATGTGTACAAGACATTCGAACAGGTTCTTAGATAGAAAAGGTTTAGAGGCATATGGGCCAAACACAGGCTTAGATGGACATCTTGGTCGCTGTAGATCAGTCGAGCTGAAGGGCCTGTTTCTGTAATGTATAAATCACTGACAATGACTCTTAAGGTACGTTTGAGGAATAGTCCTGCAGCGTGAGATTGTCACCATTTTGTTTTACTTTTAACTAGCCAAATATTGTCCAAACTACCTTGTGAAATTATGGGACAGTTTGAGATATTAGGTAGAATCTGCTTTGTTACTGTTCTTTACTGCACAATATTGTTTTCTGTCTGGAATTGTCCTGTTAATAGGGAATGTTGTACGTTTTCTTTTTTTTTAAATTTCCAATACGTTTGGATACCTTCCAACAACCTGTTACAAAGGAGCAAAGCTTTATTGTATAACTCATTGCTATGCAATAAAAATAATTAAAAATGAAAATAATTGACGCACCATAATCATAAATATGCACAGTCCTGTACTCTGGTTTGTGGATCCTTTTTCCTTTGATAATTTCATGCAGAACAGTATTATTTTCCAATATGTAGGAGCCTAAATGATTAAAAAGAAATTAATGATTACTAATGAAACTAAGAAAACATGTTCCTACATCAATCCACAAAGTTACTTAACATTTTCAAATTGCACACATTTTATTTTACCGCTTATTTAATGGATGTCAAGATTTCACAAAGGAAGATCATTTAATAGATCCATTCATAATATAAATACACGACAAGTAACATTATGAGAATACAATCACACTGAAATCTATTACTGGTCCAGAATATGTGTTTTTAAGAAACCTCATATGCTTGATGCTAACTTACATTGAAACACTGCACTTGCTTTTGTAGATCCTTTCCAGGATCCACTTGCTGGATGAAGCTTAGCATCAAGACTGCTTGCTATATAAGGGCCTTCTTTAAATAAATCCTATCACATTGAGGGATCAGAATGCCAAGTTCTGCTAAAACATTGATAAGTAGCAAGGTAGATTCCTAGGTTTTGCTGGCTGTTAAATATCTAGTATGCTTTTGCTTTTGTCATTTTCCAAATATTTTGGATATGGTTTAATATCACTAATATTAATTTAGGCCCAATCTTGCTCTAATTATTAAATGCATTAGATATCATTTGAAAGTGAGAAAAAACATGCTAACTCACTTTTATCTGAGTGACAGCAATAATGTACTGAGTGTTCTGAGGCTGGAGTTCCCATTGACATCAGAATGAGATGGGAAATTACCGTAATTCATCACTATTTACGGAGGGGTATCTGCCCAGGTAATTCAATTTTATTTTTAACGTAACCTTTAGGGAGCTCAGGTAAAGATGAACATTTTTTATTAAGAATTTAAATATTTTTAAAGATTTGTTTGGAATAATTTTTGAGTAGTTTTACATGTCTGAAACAATTAGACTTTCACAGTTCTGGCTAAACTTCAGGCTGTGGCATAGCGAGTTGTCAACATTTATTTTATCCTTTGTGTACACAAGCCTTCCTCTACCCCTGCTGGCAATCCTATTCTGATGTACAGGGTTTTATTGTAAGGGAGAGACCAGGTTCTGCTTGCAATGTTGCAAATGTCCTGACAGCCAAAGGCAAGTTTATCCTTTATTCAGAAGTAATCACGATGCAGTTTTACAGCTGACCAATATATTTAAAAGATGTTAAATACTAATCTTTATCCATTTTATAAAATTCATACTGTGAATACCTCCGCATTTTGAAAGCACATAGCAGCCACTTGTGCTTTTGAAATAGTCCCTGTTGCAACATAGGGAAAATATGACATTATGCATTGCTCAATTCTACAAATAGCAACAGGATAAGCATTTCAAACATTTAGTTTAGTTATTTTATGTGAGGAGCGGATGTTAACTTAAAAAATCAACAGAACAAACATGCTGCTTTAGTCTAGAGATACAGCATGGAAACAGGCCCTTTGACCCACGCTGACCATCAATTACACTAATTCTATTTTATTCCACATTCTCATCCATTCCCTGCACATTAGGGAGAATATTGATTTTACAGGCCAATAAACCTACAACCCCATATGTCTTTCTAAACAAAAATGTGGAGTTTTTTTACATCCACCTAACCACCCAGACTGGGCCTCATTTCAACTCCTAATGGCCAATTAAGTTAAAATGCACTTTGTGGAAGGCAACAGAAGGTCAAACTCAATTATCATTAAAAAAACATTTTTCACTTGGTTACTTCTTCTCTCCCCTTGTCACCTTTTTTTATTTAGAAATGTGATGTCCTTTGCTGCATTCACAATTTTCAAAGGGGAAAACTTCAATTAAAAACCATTGGACTTTTCCCCCCCTGTTTGTTTACAAATGTAGGTGGCAATGATGCAAATCTAAGCACAATGCAGAATCTCAGTGGCTGTATTGAAGGACAGAGCTCCTTCAGAATAAGGTGGAATGACAGTGAGGGTATACAGAAATGTCAAGTGTCAATTGCATTTGTTCATTGCACCATAATTACCGTAACCATAACAGTAAACACTTCAGCTCTCCATTTTACAAAATTAAAAGGCTTTCACTTGCTGTTTTGGGATCTAGTGAGATTATTTGTTTTCAGTAATATTTTCAACATACATGTATATGACTGAACCCTGGCCCATGGTTTCAACTAAATTAATTTTATTATTCTTGAGTAATACTTACTGTTTGGATTGCTTGTGCTATGGACAGAGACCATTGGTACATTGGGACCTGAAAAAAAAAGCACAGAATATAAACAAATATTCTAATATCCTGCATTAGTAAATATTTTATAATATGGTGATATGAAACATTATCTGGATTTGAAACGACTATTTACATACTCACAATTTTTACATTTTTCATTACGGCAACACTAGGTGGTCATGTCTGCATTGTTTTTAGGCAAACACTATCCACAGGCATGATACATATGGAAATAACTTTTATCTTTGTTTATATGAATTACGTGATTATCTCACAGCACACTCTTGTACATTGCAAAGTAGACAGCAACATGACTATTTCCAGCTGTCACATTTCTGCTCTTAAAATCATCTTTGATGTTGAACGTAAAACAAATAAAAGTGTTTTTATCTGAAAATGATCGATGTGCATATGTGAAAGATGTCAATATATGGACTATGGTAACTACAGAAGATTATCCGCATTGGCCACCACAGTGAAATCCATCACCAGGTTCATCCTTACCTGTCTGCTCAGACTTAAATGTGAGCTCTGGCTTTCTGGAGGCCCACAAAACATACCTAAGACAAATGTAAGGGGCAGCACTGCCATTATTCATGACTGTTTAAATTATTGCAACTCCTCTCTAGTATCAGAGTTAACCAAGCCTCAATAGTTGATCTGCTGTTCATGCTTGGATGTTGAGCTCTCCAAACAACAGTCAAATGTTTCACTGAAACATTCGAGGGTGCGCCTTAGACTCAACCTCCACAAGCAAAGGTCCTTTACCAATCCGGTTCTGCTGAGCAACAATACTCTTTGATAATGAAGATTCACGTTGAGACTCTAGAAATATGAACTGGTTCCCATATGTTTGAAGCCACCTTTTTGGCAATGGCAGATTTTGATGATGAAATTCACCACAGCATTTGTACACAGCCTTTGATTTAATAAAGAGAAGATACATTGAAGATCAAGACCTCAGATTTGTTTGGATTTTAGTTTAATTTGGAGATACAGAGCAGAAAGAGGCACATTCGGCCCACTGAGTCCGTACCGACCAGTGATCCCCGCACATCAACACCACCTGGCTCACATTAGGGACAATTTTACATTTTATACATTTATACCTATCAATCTACAAACCTGTACATCTTTGGAGTATGTGAGGAAACCGAAGATCTTGGAGAAAATCATGGGGTGAACGTACAAACACCATACAGACAAGCACCCGTAAGCAGAATCAAACCCGGGTCTTTTGCATTGTAAGACAGAAAATCTACCACTGTGCCACCATGCTGCCCTAGGAATCGATCTAAGTGCTGATCTGGAATAAAAATTATAGTCCACCACATGGCAATGCTCTCTGCCCTGCTCTATGCTTTCAATGCAGGAAATCTAAAAGAACTATATGGTTATATGGTTAACTGTTGGAAATGCTAGAAGCACTCAACAGGTCAGCCAGCAACCGTGGAAAAAGAAAGAGGAGTTCATGCTTTCGGTAAAAGAACTGATGATAGGTTCTTGACCTGAACGTTAACTCTGTTTCTCTCTCCACAGCTGCTGACTGTCCTGCTAAGCACTGTTTCAAGATGCTGATTACATTCAATCAGCTTAGGGCAGGCCATATCACTCATATGCTACACCAGATTCCCAAAACAATCAATAACTTCAAATGATAATGAACATTCAGCAACATGAACCTTAACCTTATTTCTCTTTCCATAAATGTTGCCAGATCTGCTGAACATTTTCAATACTTTGCACTTTGGTTGAGAGATGTGGAAGCAGGCCCTTCGGCCTATTAATTCGGGTCAAATTGGAGATGCCAAAGGCTTGAGTAAAGGCTTTTGTGCTGCTAGGCCATTTGGTGAATTTAAATGTGCCTTCTGCAGAAATGGGACATGGTGCAGAATGGTGCCAGCTTGTCTAGAGCCCAGATAAGAGTTGCAGGGAAAGAATGGGACATCTGCAGATTCTTACAATTAGGTGTAAATTGCATGAAACGGATTGGGTGAATGCAAACCAGACATACACATTGTAAATATTGTTGCAAAGCTTTACTTTGCTAGATGTTGATTGGGTTAAGTGTTGAGCCTTGTCTTGGTTTCTTGAATATCTGGGCAAATGTTGCTATGTTTGCTTCCTTCCAGAAGCTCAGTTTGAATACAATGCATTGGTTACTGTAAGGAAGTAAGTTTATTGGCCAAGTATTCACATACATGGAATTTGCTTTGGTGCTCTGCCGACATGTAACAATATGACATACAATGACAGTTACGAATGACTCAGAAAACACTAAACATTAATAATAATAAAACATTAATGATAAACACCATTGATCAAGCATGTGAACCAACAAAATACCAGATCAAAGGGAGGCTACAGATTTTTGGCTGTTGAGTAGAGCAACTACTGTTTTTATGTCTGGCTGTGGCAGCTTTGACAGTCCGGAGTCGCCTTCCAGAGGGAAGTGATTCAAAGAGTTTGTGGCCAGGGTGAGAGGCTGATCTTGCCCGCTCGCTTCCTGGCCCTTGCAGTGTACTGTTCATCAATGGAGGGAAGGTTGCAGCCAATAATCTTCTCTGCTGATCCGACGATTTGCTGCAGCCTCCAGGTGTCTGGCTTGGTGGATGAGCCAAACCAGACTATGATGGAAAAGGTGAGAACAGACTCTACGATGGCCGTGTAGAATTGGACCATCATTGCCTGTGGCAGATTGTGCTTCCTCAGCTGCCGCAGGAAGTACATCCTCTGTTGTGCCTTTTTCACTGTGGAGTCGATGGTAGCCCCCCACTTAAAGTCCTTGGAGATGATGGTTCCCAGGAACTTAAACAACTCCACAGATGTAACACTTCCTGTCTGTAGGCAGATTCCTCCCCATCCTGGGTCAGTCCAATCATGGTTGTGTCGTCCGCAAACTTGAGAAGCTTGACAGAGGTGTGTGTGGAGGTGCAGTCGTTGGTGTAGAGAGAGTAGAGGAGAGGAGAGAATACGCAGCCTTGCGGTGCTCCAATGCTGAATGTTTGCGGGTCCGAGATGTGCTTTCCCAGCCTCACATGCTGCTTCCTGTCTGTCAAGAAGTTGGTGATCCACTGACAGAAGGGTTCAGACACAGTCAACTCGGAAAGTTTGTAGAGCTCTGGCATAATGGTGTTGAATGCAGAGCTAAAATCAACAAACAGGATCCTCGCATAGGTCCCCTGGTGGTCTAGGTGGTGTAGGATAAAGTGCAGGCCCAGGTTGACTGCATCATCCACAGATCTATTGGCCCGATATGCAAACTGTAGAGGGTCCAGCAGGGAGTTTGTGGTTTGTGATATTTTTCAGCTTGGCCAGCACAAGCCTTTCGAGTGTCTTCATGACTACAGAGGTTAGTGCGACAGGTCTATAGTCATTAAGACAAGTAATCCTTGCCTTTTTGGGTATAGGGACAATAGTGGAGATTTTGAAGTAGGCAGGGACAGTACATGTTTGCAGAGGCTGGTTAAAAATGTCTGTATAGACTGGTGCCAGCTGTTTGGCACAGAGCTGAAGAGTAGAGGGGGAAACATTGTCAGATCCTGTAGATTTCCGGCTCTTTTGTCCTCTGAAAAGCCTCTCCACCTCTATTTTTATTATTGGGTTAATGAAATGTCTATCATGTATTGTGTTAATCGATATCTGTTATTGGACTGTAAAGAGACCACCCCCATATGTTCGGCCCCTCAAGGTTCAGGGACCTATAAAAGGTAGCTCCCATGAGGTCCTGTGTCGATCTTCTTAAAGAATGCTTGGGACTGCGTGACCTTTTGGAGTGTCTCTGCTTGCATGCGGCTAGAAGGACTTAGCCAAGCAGATACAAGGATCAAACCTGCGGTGGTTAGGTATAGTAGTGGGGAACTGTTATTGTGTTTTTCCAAAATAAAGTTTAGATGCGCATGTGCTTGACTCAGTATTTTAATGACTGAAACTCGATTGGGGGTTGCTTAGAACGAGCTATTCACATATATCAACCATCGATCACCCTTCCCCACCTCCACATCGTGCACACCAGGGGAAATTTACAGAAGCCAATTAACCTACACACTTATGATAGTCAGAAAATGCTGGATTAACTCAGTGGGATGCAGCATCTCCTGAGAGAAGGAATGGGTGATGTTTCGGGTCGAGACCCTTCTTCTGACTGAAAAATGGTCTCGACCCGAAATATCACCCATTGCATCTCTCCAGAGATGCTGCCTGTCCCGCTGAGTTACTCCAGCGTTTTGTTCGCTGGAGTATCTTCTGTTAAAACCAGCAACTGCAGTTCCTTCCAACACATTTAACCTACAAACCTGCAAGTCTTTGGATTGTGGGAGAGAACCAGAGCAGGGAGAAAACCCACAGTCAAAGGGAGAATGTGCAAACTGCACAGACAGCATCCGAGGTGAGGATAAAACTTGGTGCTAAAATCTCTGGTGCTCTGAGGCAACAGATCGTCCTCTGCACCATTGTGCGGCCTTAAATTGAGCATCTGGAGTCTCTTGTGTCTCCTTCTTAAAGATTGTCTGTAATTTCTAAGTTACCTCCAGCTTCAGGGTAGTTTGACATTCCTCCCATTGTTTTGTTTTCTGTCACATTCAGACTGCTATAATAGTACATGACTTTTACGCTTAGTGGGGGTTTCTATGGATTTTAGTCAATTTCTTTGGATTCGAGTAAATATGAATTTTTTACGGCTGAATTTTTAGAGAGCTAATGTTTTAATTTCTGTCCACGCCAGCCATCAAACATTTGTTCACACTGTTCTATGATATCTCACTGTTGCATTCACTCCCTACACAAGCAAGGCCATCAGCATAATCAAGGACACCCAAGTCACTCCCTCTCTTCTCCCATCTCCCAGCCCCCATCAGGCAAGAGGTACCGAAGTTTAAAAATGCATCCCTCCAGATTCAGGGGCATTTACTTCCCATCAAGCAACTGAACCGTCCTCTTATCAGTAATACAGTCCGGACCTCCCATCTATTTCATTGGAAACCTTTGAGCTATCGTTAGTTGTTTGTTTTAATCGTGTTCTAAATATTGTATCCTTGCATTGTGGATGGCTTGATTGTAATCATGTATACTGCATTTCACTCTACTTTACTAAACATAGTTTTTTGTATCCTAAACATGTTCTTTTTCCATCAATGATCCAAATTCTCAAAACCTGTGGGTATCTTTACAATCATAAATAATTGTTGGCTTCCAGAATTTGGATTTAGGCACAAATGAAGATAATGTTGCAAATTAAACAAATCATTATTTTTAGGCACTGTATTGTCAATTTATTATTGCTATAATATAGTAAGATATTACAAAAGTTACTCGGAAGACATAGCAGATGACATTCCTGGAAGGGAAAGAAAATCTACAAAACAGATTTGTTCTACTACTTTACAAAATACTATGCATGTTTTGAAAAAATGCAATTTTCTTCCCTGAACTATCTTTAATATTCCCCCTGACTATTAGGTTATTCATTACTCTGATTGTTGGTATGCATATAGAATACTTGCAATGCAATCAGGAAGGATAATATTTCAGACTAGTTTGAGAGCTGCAACAGACGAGACTGACCCTGCAACGCAACAATGCCTATTATACTTATGTCTCATCATTAATTCTGTGCAACCAACAGCTTTATAATGAAATATGAATAAGATAATATCCAGGTAATTTGATCTTGCCTAACAACACGACCACTGGCAATATTAGTTCTGGAATTATAAAGTTTTTTCACCATCATAGTGTCCCACTTGACCAGAGAAAACAGAAAACTATACAGTAAAGATTAATGTTTTCAAAGGCTACAAGATCTAATTTTTACCAGATTTAATTTTCAAACAAAAGCTTAAATTAACGCAAAACATTTATAAATGACTGGGAAAACAAAGAATTTAAATCATTTTCCTCCAGGAACACTGATGTTCTTCAAAATAAATTGTTGTTCATGCTTTACATGGCTGGAGAATTAAATACTTCTTGTATCATCCAACATTTCACCTTTTCTATGACTTTAATAGAATTAACTTTATGCACTGTTTGTAATATAATTTTGCCTGTTATTATTTTAAATCAGAAAAGCTTTGTGATTGTTATACAGCAAGTTCAAGAGATTAGGTTCAAGAGGTTAGGAAAATGCCTCCAAATTGAAGCATAATTTGATAGGGCACATTTTTATGCAACAATCACTGTGACTAATAGTTAGAATAGAATGGTACTACATGCAACAATTTAAATCTTTCAGTTTTGTATGTTATATTTGTAGCTCACCAATTCAACCAAATGCAGTTTAGCTGTCTACTTAAAGGATCATCCCTTTTGTCCTTAATATAACCCTATGCTTCTGTCACTTGACTTCTCCATCCCACTCGTGCTCTGATCATTGGTAGACATCAAGCTCGATTTAGGCCTGGATCCAAACATTACTAACTACAATTGGTGCAAGGTACCCCAAAGGCTGCAAGACCAATAATATTATGAATTATATAACCTGGTCAATTTAATCACAGTCGTGAGATTTGAGCACATTTCCCCTTGTGACCACCACAAAAGAGTAAGAATTTATGTTATTGTACTTTCTAAGCTCCCTCCATAATATTTTTAAGGATTTGTTTTCTTCTTATTATATTGTGATTTAAAAGCTCTCTCGAAGTCTTAAATTATAAATATAATAATAATAATTATATATATAATCATTAAGTCCTTATTGCATACTGAAAAAAATAATTTCTGAGGTAAAGATGGATAATATATATTTTGCTAGTTTTTTGTGATATGTAAACCTGGCAATATATTAAAATACATTTATTGTAAATCCACTCAGTTGAACATGCAAGGACAATGGGGTAGGCAGAAATCAAACTTTCCCTTTAGTCCTTATTATTTACATATTCACATCAACAATGAAACTTTTATTTATAAAAAGTCTTCAATGAAGTAAAATATCCTTCACACATATGATGCACAGGCTGCAAAAAAAATCTGCTGGAGACCAAAGGCAAGTAGTAAGGCATCTAGAGTTTGTGGAGAAGCCAAAAGAAGTTCTGGCAGAGGCCCGTGGAAAACAACATTGTGTTTTCGGATGATATTTGTAAGAAGTAGATATTAAATAGAAGTGCCAAGCATATGGCTCTGGAGTTCAGCAGAGGTAAAAGTAGAGGCATGGGAAGAGTGACCATTGATTTTGTAGCTGTGGCTGTATAACTAAGAATGGAACCAGGCAAATACAGTTCCATTGGATTGGATTATGGTTATAATGTCACACAAATATCTTGTAAATATTATGTTTCCTTGACCTGTATTTAGCAGACCTCAGGTTAATAAAATCCTTCTCCTTAAGACATTCCTGATCCACCATTGTAAAATGATCTAGCCACACAAGCCAAAGATTCCGTGTGGCTAAAAGATTATGAATCTGAAATGTTAACTCTGTTTCTCTCTGAAGAAATGTTGCCTTAAATGGACATTCCTTGAGCATTTCCCTCACTCAGACCACCAATGACATCCAATGACAGTAAGTTTACCTCAACCCTGTAAAGTGGACTTCCAAAGTTACACACATCAGTTTTAGAATCACTGAAAACATTAACAATTAAGAAGGTAATTGATGTATACTAACTAAGTCCCAAATATTAAATCAATGCAAGGATTTTACCCTTGATCAGCAAGGAGATTTACCATGAATAGTCCACAGCAGATTTCTCCGTGCTTGCACCAGCAGCAGGAAATTTTAAGCATGGAAAGATTGCTAATCAATTGCACTTATTGCATCTTTCAACTAACTCAGAGCCTACCTTCACAGTGCAGAATGAAGTGCCCGTTACTGGGGCTGAAATGAGCATTGAAGTAGGTGCAGTTATCCCTCTGGAAATTACAGGAAAGACACTGGCGGTGAAATGATCCTGCAGTGTGAACACTGTTTAACAGAACAAGTAAAAACAACAAGGTTACAACACTGGATAGAAAATGTTTTACTTGTGTTATTACTGAAAGCCAATACATATTGGATGCATTGAAAGTTGAACCATGTATTACACTAACAAACATAATTAAAAATGCAGCCAATGATGGAAACCTGAAATAAATGTTTGAAACACTCAGAAAGCTGGGTGAAGAAACAAAGTTGTGGTTGAAGTGTCAGGTTGACTATTTATTATTGGAACCAGGGGAAGTTACAGATGAACAACAAATCCAAGTAAAAACGAGAGGGATATGAAAAGAATGGCTTCTGATTAGGTGCTAGTTAGATATAGTTTGAGATAACATAGAAACATAGAAAATAGTTGCAGGAGTAGGCTATTCGGCCCTTCGAGCCTGCACCGCCATTCAATATGATCATGGCTGATCATCCAACTCAGTATCCCGTACCTGCCTTCTCTCCATACCCCCTGATCCCTCTAACCACAAGGGCCACATCTAACTCCATCTTAAATATAGCCAATGAACTGGCCTCAACTACCATCTGTGGCAGAGAGTTCCAGAGATTCACCACTCTCTGTGTGAAAAATGTTTTTCTCATCTCGGTTCTAAAGGATTTCCCCTCTATCCTTAAGCTGTGACCCCTTGTCCTGGACTTCCCCAACATCGGGAACAATCTTCCTGCATCTAGCCTGTCCAATCCCTTAAGAATTTTGTAAGTTTCTATAAGATCCCCCCTCAATCTCCTAAATTCTAGCGAGTACAATCTGAGTCTATCCAGTCTTTCTTCATAAGAAAGTCCTGACATCCCAGGAATCAGTCTGGTGAACCTTCTCTGCACTCCCTCTATGGCAACAACGTCCTTCCTCAGATTTGGAGACCAAAACTGTACGCAATACTCCAGGTGTGGTCTCACCAAGACCCTGTACAACTGCAGCAGAACCTCCCTGCTCCTATACTCAAATCCTTTTGCTATGAAAGCTAACATACCATTTGCTTTATTCACTGCCTGCTGCACCTCCATGCCTACTTTCAATGACTGGTGTACCATGACACCCAGGTCTCGTTGCATCTCCCCTTTTCCTAATCGGCCACCATTTAGATAATAGTCACCTTTCCTGTTTTTGCCACCAAAGTGGATAACCTCACATTTATCCACATTATACTGCATCTGCCATGCATTTGCCCACTCACCCAGCCTATCCAAGTCACCTTGCAGCCTCCTAGCATCCTCCTCACAGCTAACACTGCCCCCCCCAGCTTCGTGTCATCCCGCAAACTTGGAGATGTTACATTTAATTCCCTCGTCCAAATCATTAATATATATTGTAAATAGCTGGGGTCCCAGCACTGAGCCTTGCGGTACCCCACTAGTCACTGCCTACTATTCTGAAAAGGACCTGTTTACTCCTACTCTTTGCTTCCTGTTTGCCAGCCAGTTCTCTATCCACATCAATACTGAACCCAAAATACCGTGTGTAATATAACAATATATTAAAAGAAAATGTTATGAATATCTAGCACCTTTCAAGATATCTGGATATCCAAAGCACTGTACAGGCGAAGAAGAATTTTAAAATAGTTTTGCCACTGTTGTAATGCAAAATATGTGGCAACCAATTTCTACTTAGCAAGTTCACACACCAATCAGGGATAATGATCAAATAACTCATTCAGGGAATATTAACTGAAAAGCAAATTTTGATCAATATTATCACTAGGCTTCAAAATATTGCTGTGGAATCTTATACTTCATAATTTAGTTTTATATATTATCAGAAGGTGACATATCTGCCAGTGTAGCAGTTAGTATCAAACCAGATAAATTAGAAAAAAGACGGAGAGAGAGAGAGAGAGAAAATAAAAATCTGTACTCAAAAAAATAAATAAATGAGTGCAATGGAATAAAGACGGATTTACTTGTTATAAAATGCAATCTGCAGACGAGATGGCAAATAAACTTATAAAATTGAGCTCATAAGGTATCTGTACTGTCTGTATCTGACTACCTTTTGAACTCAAAATCACAAATGGAGTTAGGAATGATTTTATAATGAAATGGTGGGGGTTTGAATAATTCTGCTTACCTGTATAAAGCTTGTACTTGTTTAAATCTCTGTACTCAGAAAGATCTAGGGATGTGATTAGCAAAATCAGAGCTCATTAAGGTAATCATATTTAGTTTTCTCAGATTTGCCTAACGTAATGATCATTTCTTGGCACAAGATGTTTAGATCATCTTGATTTGTCCATATTAAAATTATAGTGCAAGCTACTGTTTGATAAGTGATATTACGTTGAACTGTCCTCCGCAGGGCTGCATCATACTTATGTTATTCTAGAAGTTTATTGACACATCTGGGATTCAAATTGTCAATATTTAATCTGTGAGAGGTCTGCAGTCACCACGGTTAAAATTATGATTGATTGCAAAATGAAGATGAAGATCTGAATGTCCGAATGCATTAGTCACTGAAACATCATACGTGTAAACTTGGTGAATTGCCTAAGATAAGTATGCATTGTACTTCACTGCAAAAATTTGTTTACAGAAGTACCAATACCTTTGTTTGCCATTCAATTCCCCCCCCCCGAGGTACAATTTTAGTATTAACTTGGTGAGACCACACCATTTATTGTGTGGCAGATTTGCGTTTAGATGCTAAAAGGATTTCGTTGTCCACAGAAGATGTGCACATGTGACAATTGTAACATTGAATCTGAAGCTGATGCCGTCCGGAGAATATGGTCCTGGTATTTGTCCATGTTAAAATTTTAGTGCAAGCTACTGTTTGATAAGTGATATTACGTTGAACTGTCCTCCGCAGGGCTGCATCATACTTATGTTATTCTAGAAGTTTATTGACACATCTGGGATTCAAATTGTCAATATTTAATCTGTCAAGAGGTCTGGCTGGCCAGTCACCAGTCTCTCCACGTTAAACAAATTATGAGTTGATTCCATATAGGGAATCCAAGATAAAGATCTGAATGTCCTATGGCATTAGTCACTGAAAGCAACGGTGTAAATTGTGAATAGTTAAGCCCCTAGTCATGCAGCTGTACATCACTGCTAGATTCATTTGTGTACTCTTGGAACAAGGCAGAATACCTTTGGCCGTTTGTACCCATGACTTCCCTTGTCCAGTCGAGGTACACTTTGCTTCCACTCTGGAACTTGATGAGGACCACACCTAACTAACACCTCTGAAGGGTGCAGGATTTGCCATCGGGTCATAAACTCCAATGGAGTTCCGCCACTGAAGATGTGCTCAAATGACCTCATGATTGCCTCTTTTGTCCAAAGACAAACTTAAGGATTCCTGACAGCGATGCCGTCCGGAGCTCATGATTATGTCCTGGTAGATCCACCCATGACGTGGATTAAAGTGATCGGGGGAGGTGACTGCTGACAAACAGTAATCATCCGCCCCATGACCTCAACGCTGGAACAGGAAGAGGAGGATCCAAATGGCACACTTTAGTGGCAGCGTCACAACGGGGGGAAAGCTCAGTACTGAAGGCTGCATTTACAATATATATTAATGATCTGGTCTCCAATATCGTCTTGCGGATGACACAAGCCACCGGTTATCCTGAGGAGGATGCTAGATCTGTCAGGGAACCGTGTGGTAGGCTGGCCGTGGGCACCAGTCTCTCCACGTTAAACAAAGTGGACGCACAGTCGTCCTCCATATAGGTGAATCCACAGGAAACCCTGGATATTATCTAAATGGTGGCCGATTGGGAAAGGGGGAGATGCAGCGAGACCTGGGTGTCATGGTACACCAGTCATTGAAGGTAGGCATGCAGGTGCAGCAGGCAGTAAAGAAAGCGAATGGTATGTTAGCTTTCATTGCAAAACGATTTGGTATATGAGCAGCAGAGGTTCCTGCAGTTGTACCGCTGGGAGACCACACATGACTGAGTATTGCGTACAGTTTAGGTCTCCAAATTTGAGGAAGGACTCTGGGATAGGGCAGAGTGCAGAGACGGTTCAGCCAGGACTAACACCTCTGGAAGGGTACCATATGAAGAAAGAAGGATAGACTTGGAACTCTCAATTTAGGAGATTGGAGGGGATCTTCCGAAACTTACAAAATTCTTAAGGAGTGGAAGGCTAGATGCAGGCATTGACCTCATGTTTAGTCCAGGACAAGGGGTTTTAAGGATAAAGGGGAAATCCTTTAAAACCGAGATGAGAAGAACTTTCTTGGCAGAGAAACACCCACGCTCCACAGAGTGTATCTGAGGCCAGTTATTGCTCATTTTGTACGAGTTAGATGGACCGCTGTGGTGAACATTACAAAGGCCATGGATCGATGCAGGACGGGATTGTTGGACATGATCAGCCATGATCATATCATGGCGCACCATGAGGTCCATCAAACTCAAGACCTAAGAGGAGGATTCAAATGAAGCAGATCCGGCCAAGGCTGACCTTGAAAGCCTGGAGGAAACTGCCACCCAGCAGCGACTTCAGGCTTCTCTTGGGGGAAGCCTCCAACAGGAATATCCTGATGACATTGAAGGGCACTGGAGCCGGCTCAAATCCACCATCCTCGATACCTTTAAAAACATCCTTGGGTGCAAGTCGAGAAAACACCAGGACCGGTTTGACGAGAACGACATAGAGATAGAACAGCAAGAAAAGGAAAACCTTTCGTGCCTGGCAAAATGATGTCATCTGCAAGGCTAAAAGAGCGGTTCACTACAGAGCCAAGGCGGACGTCCAGAGCCGGGTGAGGGAGCTTAAGAACTCTTGGTGGGCAGATAAGGCTCTGGAAATCCAGAAACTAGCAGACTTGGGTGACACCAGAGGCTTCTTCAGCGCTACTAAGGCTGCCTATGGTCCAAGCTACAGTGGCTTAAACCCCCTGAGCTTAAAAGGCAGACAAGAACTGCTGAATGACAATGCCCGATGGAAAGAGCACTTCCAGGAACTCCTCAACCGTGACAGCACAACTGGACCAGACATTACCCACCTCATCCCCTAGAGTCTCATCAGAGAAAACATGGAAGAACCTCCCACTATGATAGAAGTTCAAGATGCCATCAAGAGCATTAAGAACAACGAGGCCACCGGTCCAGATGGGATCCAGGGTGAGATCTTAAAGGACGGTGGATCGGAGCTCCTGTACCACATCCACACCCTACTCCTCAAGGTCTGGGAAAAAGAAGAACTTCCCTCAGAACTCAGGGATGCTCTAATAGTCACAATTTTTAAGAAGGGGGACAAGGCTGAATGTGCAAACTACAGGGGCATCTCGCTCCTGGCAACAACAGGCAAAGTCCTTGCTCGTGTCCTCGCAAACCGACTTCTACCACTGTCTGCGGAGGTACTCCCAGAATCACAGTGTGTACATCCAGAGGAACAGCAGACATGATATTCACAGCACGCCAACTCCAGGAAAAATACCGTGTACATGGCCTTCATAGACTTGACATAAGCTTTTGACTCGGTAGACCGCCAGGCTCTATGGAGCATACTATCAAGGTACGGTTGTCACGACAAGTACATCAGAATATTGAGGCTTCTACATGATGGCATGTCGGTCACATGCTCAGCAACTGCGGCTCTGAGTCCAAGCCCTTCACTGTGGAAACGGGAGTCAAACTGGGATGCATCATCGCACCCACCCTGTTTGTCATCTTCATTACTGCCATACTTCATCTCATTGAGGGGCTCCCAATCCTCTACAGAACTGATGGTGGGCTCTTCAACCTTAATAGGTTGAAGGCCAAGAGCAAAGTCAGCAACACCGCCATCATGGAGCTTCAGTACACGGACGACTGCGCCATTGCAGCACACTCTTCAGAAGACCTCCAGGGCATCCTGAATGCCTTTATCCAAGGCATACAGCCATGGGCCTAGCCTTAAATATCAAGAAGACCCAGGTCCTACATCAACCTCCACCCAAACAGCATCTACCCAGCCCTACCCACTATAAAAGTGGACGACACCACTCTTGAAAACATTGACCACTTCCCCTAACTTGGCAGCATTCTTTCCTCAAAAGCTGACATTGACTCTGAGGTCAACCATTGCCTGAGTTGTACCAGTGGAGCCTTTGCCAGACTCAGGAAAAGAGTCTTTGAAGACCGAGACCTAAAGGTTCAAAGTTTAAAATGACACCCATGCCCTTGCCCATGACCATTCCCTGCTGTGTGTTCTACATTTTAACAATCTGGGTAGCAAAAAGAGCAAACATTAGTAAACTTGCAGATGACATGAATATTGGTGATGGTATGGATGGTGAAATGGATGGTCTTAGGTTGCAAGATTATTTTGCAAGATGTGCAGAAAAATGGTGAATTACATTTCATCCTGAAAAATATGAGAAGATGGGCTAATTTTAAAAGCAACATTTGACCATCACCCTCAGCAAGCCAACAAGCCACATTGTCCCAATTCTCTTGGATCAGGTATTGATGGTAAACTTATCAAAGGCCTTATGATAAGTCTATACAAATTACATTAACTAATGACCCTGAGTAACATACTTAGTTTCCTCCTTAAAAATTACAATCAAATAATCAAACAGGACGGACCAGTGATCTCCGCACACTTATGCTATCATACACACACGAGGGACAATGTACAATTATGCCAAGCCAATTAACCTACAAACCTGTACATCTTTGGAGATAGTTTACAATATAAAGATGAAATCTTTTAAAAGCAATGAATTTCTTACAATCTCAGCAGGCAAATGACCAGTAAACACGTGTCTACTTAAATGACAGTATTAGAAACATAGAAATTAGGTACAGGAGTAGGCCATTCGGCCCTTCGAGCCTGCACCGTCATTCAATATGATCATGGCTGATCATCCAACTCAGTATCCCGTACCTGCCTTCTCTCCATACCCTCTGATCCCCTTAGCCACAAGGGCCACATCTAACTCCTTCTTAAATATAGCCAATGAATTGGCCTCAACTACCCTCTGTGGCAGAGAGTTCCAGAGATTCACCACTCTCTGTGTGAAAAAAGTTTTTCTCATCTCGGTTTTAAAGGATTTCCCCCTTATCCTTAAGCTGTGACCCCTTGTCCTGGACTTCCCCAACATCGGGAACAATCTTCCTGCATCGAGCCTGTCCAACCCCCTAAGAATTTTGTAGGTTTCTATAAGATCCCCTCTCAATCTCCTAAATTCTAGCGAGTATAAACCAAGTCTATCCAGTCTTTCTTCATAAAACAGTCCTGACATCCCAGGAATCAGTCTGGTGAACCTTCTCTGCACTCCCTTTATGGCAATAATGTCCTTCCTCAGATTTGGAGACCAAAACTGTACGCAATACTCCAGGTGTGGTCTCACCAAGACCCTGTACAACTGCAGTAGAACCTCCCTGCTCCTATACTCAAATCCATTTGCTATGAAAGCTAACATACCATTCGCTTTCTTCACTGCCTGCTGCACCTGCATGCCTACTTTCAATGATTGGTGTACCATGACACCCAGGTCTCGCTGCATCTCCCCTTTTCCTAATCGGCCACCATTTAGATAATAGTCTGCTTTCCTGTTTTTTCCACCAAAATGGATAACCTCACATTTATCCACATTATACTGCATCTGCCAAACATTTGCTCACTCACCCAGCCTATCCAAGTCACCTTGCAGTCTCCTAGCATCCTCCTCACAGCTAACACTGCCCCCCAGCTTAGTGTCATCCACAAACTTGGAGATATTGCCTTCAATTCCATCATCCAGATCATTAATACATATTGTAAATAGCTGGGGTACCAGCACTGAGCCTTGCGGTACCCCACTAGTCACTGCCTGCCATTGTGAAAAGGACCCGTTTACTCCTACTCTTTGCTTCCTGTTTGCCAGTCAGTTCACTATCCACATCAATACTGAACCCCCAATGCCGTGTGCTTTAAGTTTGTATACTAATCTCTTATGTGGGACCTTGTCGAAAGCCTTCTGGAAGTCCAGATACACCACATCCACTGGTTCTCCCCTATCCACGCCACTAGTTACATCCTCGAAAAATTCTATAAGATTCGTCAGACATGATTTACCTTTCGTAAATCCATGCTGACTTTGTCCAATGATTTCACCACTTTCCAAATGTGCTGCTATCCCATCTTTAATAACTGACTCTAGCAGTTTCCCCACTATTCCTCTGCTATTTCCGGCAGATTATTTATGTCTTCCTTAGTGATGACGGAACCAAAGTAGTTATTCAATTGGTCCGCCATATCCTTGTTCCCCATGATAAACTCACCTGTTTCTGACTGCAACGGACCTACATTTGTTTTAACTAATCTCTTTCTTTTCACATATCTATAAAAACTTTTGCAGTCAGTTTTTATGTTCCCTGCCAGTTTTCTTTCATAATCTATTTTTCCTTTCCTAATTAAGCCCTTTGTCCTCCTCTGCTGGTCTCTGAATTTCTCCCAGTCCTCTGTTATGCTGCTTTTTCTGGCTAATTTGTACGCATCATCCTTCGCTTTGATACTATCCCTGATTTCCATTGTTATCCATGGATGCACTACCTTCCCTGATTTATTCTTTTGCCAAACTGGGATGAATAATTTTTGTAGTTCATCCATGCAGTCTTTAAATGTCTTCCATTGCATATCCACCGTCAACCCTTTTAGAATTAATTGCCAGTCAATCTTGGCAATTCACGTCTCATACCCTCAAAGTTACCTTTCTTTAAGTTCAGAACCATTGTTTCTGAATTAACAATGTCACTCTCCATCCTAATGAAGAACTCAACCATATTATGGTCACTCTTGCCCAAGGGGGCACGTACAACAAGACTGCTAACTAACCAGTCCAAAATAGCCTGCTCTCTCGTTGGTTCCTCTACATGTTGATTTAGATAACTATCCGGCATACATTCCAAGAAATCCTCTTCCTCAGCACCCCTGCCAATTTGATTCACCCAATCTATAAGTAGATTGAAGTCACCCATTATAACTGTTTTGTCTTTGTCGCACGCATTTCTAATTTCCTGTTTGATACCATCTCCAACTTCACTACTACTGTTAGGTGGCCTGTACACAACACCCACCAGCGTTTTCTGCCCCTTAGTGTTTCGCAGCTCTACCCATACCGATTCCACATCCTCCAAACTAATGTCTTTCCTTTTCATTGCGTTAATCTCCTCTCTAACCAGCAACGCTACCCCACCTCCTTTTCCTTTCTCTCTATCCCTCCTGAATATTGAATATCCCGGGATGTTCAGCTCCCAGCCTTGGTCACCCTGGAGCCATGTCTCCGTGATCCCAACTATATCATAGTCATTAATAGCTATCTGCACAACTCATCCACCTTATTACGAATACTCCTTGCATTGAGACACAAAGCCTTCAGGCTTATTTTTACAACGCTCTTACCCCTTATACAATTATGTTGAAAAGTGGCCCTTTTTGATTTTTGCCCTGGTTTTGTCTGCCTGCCACTTTTACTTTTCACCTTGCTACCTATTGCTTCTAACCTCATTTTACACCCCCTGCCTCTCTGCTCTTGTACCCATCCACCTGCCACATTAGTTTAAATCCTCCCCGACAGCACTAGCAATCACTATGGTTATAGGACCCTTAGATCTCTACTTTTCAAAGGTAGCAAAGTCACTTACTCTTGATTGTTTGAGTTGTAATATAATTTGGTTTGAATGTTTTCCCTGATTTGAGAGCTGATAATGTTGTGTCCATGGATTCATCACTACCAGAGGCAGGTCTTGATAGATGTTTTTTAATGGCATTATACAGTAAGGAAACTGACCTCATGGGTCACCAAGTACCTATGCCTGCAGCCAAATAAATGGGTCACACATTGGTATCATCAGGACCAATTGAACTGCAGAAGTAGGAAACTGATCCCAAGGAGAACAAGGTGTTAATGAGATGAGAAAGCTGGAAATTCAAAATGTCATTTTAAACTTTTAAGAATACTTAGCTGTTACAAACAAAACAGGTAACAAACTTCAGGACCATGTAGTTGTAAAATAATTATTGCATTCTGCTGCTCTCTCCCGCAACCCATCTGAGGGTCATTTGATAATTCTCTGCTTATGTGTGATCTCAAAGAAACAACTTACAGGACAATATAATCTGATTCTGAAATAGTCCAGAACAATACACCATGGTGTTCCAGGCTATCCCAAATTTTGGTGAAAGTTTGTTATGGAAAAGTGCATCATTTAAGAAGAAGGTGTTTGGCTTTTTCCATCTCATTATTAAAGTGAAAATATCAGAGGCAACTGATTAAAAAGTGTTTCCTTATTGCAATGGTCGTCATCGTTCAAGGAGGGTAAAGTGCAGAATAGACTCACATCTTCTGAAGGACTTCATCAAATCCAAGAATTTGGGTGACTTCCCAGTTTCCTGATGTCAGGTGTCGAACACTGCTTAATTCACTTTTTGGCTGCAATTTTTAAATGGAGAGATTAATAACACAAAGTGCATGATTGGGAAGTAACAAAGCCTCAGATACAATAGTACAACAGGCTAATCATCTCCAATGTAGATGCCCCAGTACTAAAAGTTTAGATTTAATTGTGAAATGCATTACCGAATTGGATGATCGATTATTAATTTTCTATCAAATTTCAATGCTAATTGTTACATTTCAGTTTGGTTGCCCACTTTCTAATTTGTATTTCTTCTTGAAATTGGAAACACAAAGTTTAATTCTTTTTGCAGGTAGATCAACAGTGGTAACATTTCAATTACTTGTTAGTTTCAGACATAGGACAAATGTTTTCCTCCTGTAAATTAATTGACTAAACTAAATGTTTTCCTCCTGTAAAGTGAGTGACTAAAACCAATTTACAGAAGATTATGCGCATGTATGGTTCATGTGGTGTTAATTGAGCAATAGATGCATGTGACAGTAAAGAACTGTTCAGATCCACCAATTGAAGTTTCAGGCATTGACTTTGACCACAAACTGAAGACTAGATAATATTATGGTAGCACTAATAGGTCCTCAGGACGTGAATCCAAACAATGATCTCATGTCTATCTAATTGGTCTACTCTTTAAAAGGTTTTCTCTCTCAGGCATTCTGCTCTCCATCTTGTGATAGAACACATCTCTCTCTTCTCTTTCTTGAACACCAACATCATCACAGCAACATCAGAACCTTTTGAAGCGAGCTCTCATTATTTTAGTTTAGTTTAATTTAGAGATACAGCACGGAAACCAGGCCCTTTGGCCCACTGATCCCTGTACAATGCTCTATCCTACACACTAGGTAAAATTTACAATTGTTTTAACCTAAGCCAAATTAACATATAAACCTGTACGTCTTTGGAGTGTGGGAGGAAAACGGAGCACCCGGAGAAAACCCACGCTGTCACGGGGAGATTGTACAAACTCAGATAAAGTCAGCACCTGTAGGCAGGATCAAACCTGGGTCTCTGGTACTGTAAAACAGCAGCTCCACTGCTGCGCCACTGTGGTGCTCTCTGTGTAGCAAGTTGTTGCAGCTAGAAATTAAAATTAACCTCAATGCACTAAGGACTGTCAAACCTGTACCTTGACAAAATTATTAAATTCTATTGTTGGGATTTCTTAAAAGTGCCCAATATATTTAGAGATAAATATTATGTTTTATAAACTTGAACGATGACAATCTGATCTTAGCCTGAGCTCTATTTTCTATATTTTCTTTAGAGATACAGCATGGAAACAGGCCCTTCGGTCTACGCTGGCCAACAATCACCCGTTCACACTAGTTCCATGTTATCCCAGTTTTGCATCCTACACACTAAAGCCAAATTACAGAAGCCAACTAACCTACACGTCATTGGAATATGGGAGGAAACCGGAGCACCCTGAGGAAACCCACACAGTCACATTGAGAATGTACGAACTGCATACAGACAGAACCCGGAGTCAGGACGGGTCTATGGCTCTGTAGGGCAACAACTCTATCACTGCACTGCCTGTATTTCCCTTTAACCTTCGATATTATGATTCATTCTAGTTTGTTAACAGTATATGTGGTTTCCAGTGGCATTATTGCTTTGTACTGCTTCCAAAATTCAGCTCCATCAATTAACTTTGAAAAGCATTAGCTCTACCATATTGTCAGTTTACTGTTACCTACTGGGAATGCATTTCTAGGTAAATGACTCAAAGGGAGACAAGACTATTTTTACATTAAAAAATGTATCCAGGCACAAGATGATGAACTATACTTGGATTCAGCTATACATCTTTTATGCATGACTATGAACTAATGCTGAATATTAATTCCAGAAGCAATAAATTCTGAGATGATAACGTGCAGGAATCATATTTCATGATTTGTTTTTTTTTCATTATTTCAAGCAATAATGGTTAAGTGCTCCACTAAACAATTTGGAGTGCTTGGGAAGATGACATATTATAAGGGTTTAGACTGGAAAGTTAGGTTCATTGCAAAATGAGACGCATAAAAATGTGAAATTGACATTTAGCCTCTTCCAAGCGTAGAACTATTTTTCAACATTTATTTAGTATTTTTTAAATGTATGTGTACCCATCAGTTAATTTGTACATACACGTAGAAATTAATCTTTCTGAATTCTTGATACAGTTTCATCTTGCAATTATTGACTGTGAACTTTATTAGTATTCAGTGGTTGGGTGGAAGGATGGCAGTGGTTTAATACATCTGTCTTAGTGATTTGAGTTTAAATTATGAGGTTAATTGACATATCCGTTCAGACTGGCTTTGAAGGAAACACTCAGATTTTTTTTTTAAAAAAGCAATATTAATTACAATTACAAAAGGAAAGAGTTATGTTTCAGTGATATTTTACTGTGGTAAAATTAAATCTTTTGAAATTAGCGTGAAGATAAAAGATGAAGTTTAACAGTAGCCCCTAGCTACCGGGCATGCGTCCAAGATGCAAAATACGAGGGAGAAAATGTTACGCATTATCTAGAGTAATGAAAGATTCATTGTGTACTAAAGAGGTTCTTTGTGAGCGGAAGCTAGCAAAAGTAGTGCCTCTGTTTTAAAAAGGGAATAAGTCAAACCCAAGTAACCCATTAGCCTTATGTCAATACTGTGTGAAATATCTTTATAGCCACCATCAATTAGCTGTTCTGCTCAGACTTATATGTGACCAGATGGAAAGTTATCCTTCACTGTTACAACCACTAGTCACCTCATTCCCAGAAATGATCTGGTACAGCTCATCTCTGGGGAAACCAAATTCAGTTCAGAATTAAACAGCTTCCTTCACTGGAATTGGCTAGATAGTCAGGAGCCTGGTGATTTTTTCCAGTTTTTTTGCATTCCGAATTTCAGAGTTTGAAGTTCAATACTTCAGCACAAGTGTTTTTGAACTACGTTATGTAATATCAATTTAGCAATTTTTAAATCCAGTAAAATCATGTGAAAAACAAAAAAAAAAACACTTTTGAATTGATTATCATTTGCGTTTTTCAGAAATGCTTCAAATAGCTCAGGAGAGGTATCTATAGAATACCTAAGACTTTTGAATAGTTCGATATATTTTAATTAATTTGGTCCCGGAAACATAACACTGTGTTAGGTGGTGCAGTGGCACAGCTGGTGGAGCTGATGCCTCACAGTGCTAGAGACCCGGGGTTGATTCTGACCGCTGGTGCTATCTGTGCGGAGTTTGCATGTTCTCCTTGTAACTGCACGGGTTTTGTCCGGGTGCTCCATGCAAAAGAAGTGTGTATTTGCGCGTTAATTGACCTCTATAAATTGCTCTGTGTGTAGAGAGTGGATGAGAAAGTGGGATAACATAGAGCTAGTGTGAGCAGGTAATCGATGGTCGGCAGTGAACTCGGTGGGCGGAAGGGCATGTTTCAATGCTTTATCTCTAAACTAAAATTTCTGGCACAAATTGTTTTTCTTGAATAATAAGCATGGCTAATGAAACAAAAGATCTGCATTATTATCTTATAATTTCAAATCAAGGTCTGGTAGTATTGAATTGGGGCATCTATAATGATTACAATCTTGCAAAAAGTCTCAGTGTAGAATTTTGACAACATTCATGAATTATTACAGCGATATTTAACTGAACACATCCTAATGGTCATTTTATTCTAATTATTTGAAGATCTTTTTTGACAGCAAGTATTTTAACTTTACTGCAGTAGTACGATTCTCAAGAGTCACATTCCATTTTGCATTGCTTTATTCTATTACACAAACCATTCAGCTGAGAAATTATTTCTTCTTTGTTCATTCTTAGTTTTCTGACCCATGAAGTTTAAATAAAGGAGCTCAACTATATGGAGAAGTTCCAGTACCACTATTATTGCTGAATACACAAGCATTCTCTATGTGAGCAGCAGATGCTGTGTCAGGTCCATAAACAGTTCTCTCTTTGTGAAATAAAATTTAAAGACATGTTTTAATTTGAGACCTCGGGTTCAATTCAATATCATTTTCCAGATTTCAATTCAGTTGAAAGTGTACTATATTACCTTAGAGCAAGGCGTGATCACAGAATAATAACATGTGCCGATCTCTAAAGCTAAGTGATACATGTTAAACCACACAAGCCTTTCAGAGAGTGCTGCCACCTAATAATCGTGACAAGTAAACGCAGAAAGACATTTCAGGACACTTTGCAAAGGCAATAAACTGTCACGACTTGGACATTATTTGATGATTTATTTATTTATTTGTTTAATTCTTTATTTCGAACAGGATAAAAGAATAAAAAGCAAGTGTGAAACAACATACAAAAAACAAAAAAAACAAAACAAGAATATTTATAAAGTGTCATAAACAATACATAAGTAAATGGAATCGTATGTGTCCGAAAAGGAGCAGGAAGAAGCCAAAGCTTATTAATTCCCACCCCTTATTCAACAGCTTATAATTATCTTATACAAATTTAGCAGCCATATGTACACCATATGTACACCAGCAGCTATATGTACACCAAATTATTTACATTTATACACTAATCAAATATTTACAAAGCCATACAAAAAAAGAGAGAAAAAAAGAAAAAAGAAAAAAGAAAAAACCCTCATATACTGTACAGTATCTCTTAGTCATATATACAACCCATCACCCTATAATCACCCTTCTCAATACAATCAGTATAACAAATATCCCACTCACAATCACCTATCCTCATCCCAATATCCTTTTAGAAAAGTGTTTTTGTACATCTTTTTAAACTGAATTATGTTTGTGCTAAGTTTTATCTCCTGTTCCAGACCATTCCACAAATTCACACCACAGATTGCTATGCACATTCTTTTAAGAGTTGTTCTGACATTGAGTTTTTTAAAATTATGTTCCCCTCTCAAATTATACCCACCCTGTCTTTCCATAAACAGTTTCCTGTAAGTAAATTATTTCTTGCTTTGTACATGATTTGTGCAGCCATAAATTTAACCAGATTGGCGAACTTCAGTGTATGTGACTTTAAGAATAATAAATTGGTATGTTCAAGATATCCAACGTTATTGATAATTCTTATTGCTCTTTTTTGTAATGTGCATAACGGCTGTAGGTTGGTTTTGTAGGTGTTACCCCATATCTCCACACAGTAACTCAGATATGGCAATATTAGCGTATTATACAGAGTAGCAAGGCATGTGAAACACGCAGTGTGCAGAAGGACACATGTTGATAGGTTAATTAGCTGCTGAAAATTGGCCCTAAAGTGGAGATGACTGGTAAAATCTGGAGGTGTCAATGGTATTGGTTTATTGTCATGTATACCGAGGTATAGTGAAAAACTTTTGTTGGTACACCATCCATTTAAATCAGATGCTATTATATACGGTATGAATGAGTACCGTATGAATGTTTTTCACACAGAGAGTGGTGAATCTCTGGAATTCTCTGCCACAGAGGGTAGTTGAGGCCAGTTCATTGGCTATATTTAAGAGGGAGTTAGATGTGGCCCTTGTGGCTAAGGGGATCAGGGGGTATGGAGAGAAGGCAGGTACGGGATACTGAGTTGGATGATCAGCCATGATCATATTGAATGGCGGTGCAGGCTCGAAGGGCCGAATGGCCTACTCCTGCACCTAATTTCTATGTTTCTATGTTTCTAAGTACAATCAAGCCACACACAAGCACAACACGTGGTGCAAAGAGAAAATTACCAAAATGCAGAATACAGGGTTACAGCATTGTAGCACTACAGTTCCAGATGAAAAGTCCAATGTCCAGAATGAGATAGGTTGGAAGATCAGGATTACATCCTAATTTAAAGGATGACTGTTCAATAGTCTGATTACAGCGGGGAAGCAGTTGTCTCTGAGTTTGGTGGTACATGCTTTCTATCTTCTGCCCGATGGGAGAGAGGAGTACAGAGAATGATGGGGGTGAAGAAAGTCTATGATCATGTTGCCTGTTTTCCCATGGCAGCGATTGAAAATGAGGGGAGAACGGTAATGGGATCAATGTGATTGGATGCATGATAGTTGCAGGGGATCAGTTGATGGAAGGGTCTCTGTTTATGTTGTATGACTATGGGACAGTAGGCATTAATTTAGGATCCACTACTACAAAATTTGACAATGCCCAAGGCCCATGGCAACATGACAGCGGCAGCAAGATGTGAGGCAGAACCTTTATTGGGTAGGATTTCTCTACTTAAAATGGGTTTCTTTTTAGTTTAGGTTAGACATGCAGCATGGAAAGAGGCCCTTCGGCCCACCAAGTCCGCGCCGACCAACGATCCCCGCACACTAACACTATCCCACACACACCAGCAAAAATTTACAATTTTACCAAGCCAACTACCCTACAAACCCGTACATCTTTGGAGTGTGGGAGGAAACCAGAGCTCCCGGAAAAAACCCATGCAGGACACGGGGTGAACGTCCAAATTCCATACAGACAACACCCATGGTCAGGATCAACCAGGATCTGTGGTTCTGTAAGGCAGCAACTCTACCGCTGTGTCACCGTGCTGTCCTGTATTTACATAAAGGCAGTTCTCAAGACTGCTGCGCAGTAAGTCACAATTTTCATTATTGAATACCTCTAAGAAATGTATTTGGTTAACAAGTAGAAATATTGTGCTGTGTGATAGAATTTCTAGCCCATTCAGTTTGTATCTTAGGAATTTGAGCAAAGGATTAGTAGGTGAGCCGGTGTAAGGTAGCAGGAGAGCCTTGAAAAAGAAATAGAATTGAAAAATAGAAAATTATAGAAAAATATACAGGATTTGTGTTAACACAGTCGTGAGGTGGCTTCAGTGTCAAGGGGATAAATACATAAAACATGCAGTAGTCAAAGATGGAATGGATCCACACAAAGAGAATTTTAAATATTACCCGAGGGGAAATGGCAAACTGCATGGGTCAGGGAAAGCTGGTGTGACTGACAAACAGGCTGAGGTTGAGCTGAAATTATGAAATGTGGATTATGGGACGTCAATCATGAAAGCGTTTGAGCTGGTAAATATGAACTGAAAATCCTTTTCAACAGATGAATTAAGGCATGGGTGCTGTTGAGTAATTATACAGATGTGATATTAGACAGTCTATGTAATGGTTAGTACTTGATAGGGATGGGGAGAAAGCGATAGTTTACTTACATTTTAAATGATGGCTTAAACAGTGGTGCAAACATAGAGATAGATATATAGACACACATGTGAAAGCTCACTTTGATATTCAGATAAAGAGACATACCATCAACATAAAAAAAACTGCTTGGATACTACTTGCAATGCATATCAAAACTAGGGCGTATCTTTTAACTAGAGATAAGTGATATGGCAAAATTAAAAAATGACATTCATCCCAACTAATTTAAAGTTTATCCTTTAGATTTATGCTTTTGATTTGTCCTCCAAAAACTAATAAATATGGACCATTTTAGTTCTGAGATACGTTTCAGTTTTAAAATTAATTCACGATAAAAAAAAATATGAATATGCATTCACCTCAGCATTAGAAAAACATACAAAAATGTAAAACATTTCACAAATTATTAGCAGTATCCACTGAGTGAAATGAAGCTTGACTAATTTCCTTACTTTGATGCAGCCATGTGTCTTTAATCCTCACATGATAAAAGAGGAAATGAAAGGATATTAAAGTATACAGGATCAATTTGTCTGGCAAGATAAATTGTCTGCAAACTCCCAGAGGTTCCTTCCTGTCACTGGGGCTAATTGTACTGTGCCAGAATCCCGCGCATAGTTATCTTCATTGTGAAGTTGTCCTTGAATTGTGCCATTCCTACCTTGCTAGTTAGCTGCTAATTTCACTAAAATTCAGAAAGGACATTTGATCTACATATTTTGTTTTATTCATAGGATGTTCTCCAGCAGGGAATGCTATTATCAAAACCAAAAAATAAATTTAGCAGCTCATAGAACATCAAACACTTCAGCACAGGCATGCCCCCCTCGGCCCACAATATCTATGTTGAATAATAAACGACAAATTAAACTACACCCTTCTGCTTGCAAAAGATCTATATCCCTCCAATCCTGACATATTTGATAGCCTTTCTAAAAGCCTATCAAATGCTAAAATCACATTTGCATTCACCATGACCCTTGGAGTTGCATTCTGTGTAAAATACCTGCCACACACATCTCTTTTAAACTTTCTCCATCTGACCTTAAACTATTTAACACTTCCACCCTCAGAAAAAGGTTCTGACTGTTTTGCATCCCTATGATTATCTGTTTCCCCTATCAATTATGTCTTAATTTTACATTCCTATTAGAAACATAGAAACATAGAAAATAGGTGCAGGAGTAGGCCATTCGGCCCTTCGAGCCTGCACCGCCATTCAATATGATCATGGCTGATCATTCAACTTAGTATCCTGTACCTGCCTTCTCTCCATATCCCCTGATCCCTTTAGTCACAAGGGCCACATCTAACTCCCTCTTAAATATAGCCAATGAACTGGCCTCAACTACCTTCTGCGGCAGAGAATTCCAGAGATTCACCACTCTGTGTGAAAAACGTTGTCCTCATCTCGGTCCTAAAATATTTCTCCCTTATCCTTAAACTGTGGCCCCTTGTTCTGGACTTCCCCAACATCGGGAACAATCTTCCTGCATCTAGCCTGTCCAACCCCTTAAGAATTTTGTAAGTTTCTATAAGATTCCCCCTCAATCTTCTAAATTCTAGCGAGTACAAACCGAGTCCATCCAGTCTTTCTTCACATGAAAGTCCTGACATCCCAGGAATCAGTCTGGTGATCATTCTCTGTACTCCCTCTATGGCAAGAAGGTCTTTCCTCAGATTAGGAGACCAAAACTGTACGCAATACTCCAGGTGTGGTCTCACCAAGACCCTGTACAACTGCAGTAGAACCTCCCTACTCCTATACTCAAATCCTTTTGCTATGAATCTACCCTCATATATTAGATCAACCCTCATCCTAAGTTGTCCAATCAAAACAATCCAAGTTTGTTCAACCTCTCTTTATAGCGAATACCCTCTAAAATCCAGGCAGCATCCAAGTAAACTTATTTTGCACTCTCTCCAATACCTCCACATCTTTCCTGTAAATGGGGCAACCAGAACTACACCAATACTAAAAATGCGGCCCAAACAAAGTGCCCTAAAACTGCAACCTGTCTTCCCATCTCTTACATTCAATGCTCCAACCAATGAAGGTAAGCATGCCTTACACTTTCTTTACCACTCTATTTAATTATGTTGCCACTTTCAAGAAGCTTTGGACTTAGACCCCAAGAACCACTGTAAATCATTGCTGTTGCAGGTCCTGCTGTTAACTGTATACTTCCCCCTTCTCCCTTAGCATTTGACTTCCCAAAGTGCAACACTTACATCTGGCCTGATTAAACACTATCTCTCATTTCTCCACCCATATGTATAAATGTGCAATACCCTGTGTATCCCTTGACAGTCAACTTCACTGTCTGCAACTCAGCCATTTTTTGTGTCCTCTACAAATTTACAACACAATCCATCCACATTTGCATCCGTCATTTCTATCTATGGCAAAAAAAAACATCATTAGTCACTGAATGGCATCCCTCCACCAATACCCTTTGTCTTCTATGGGTAAGTGAGTTCTGAATCCTAACAACAAAGTCGCTGTAGATTCCACACACTTTATTCTTCAGGTTCAGCCTATCATGTGTGATTTTGTCACAATGTCTTAATAAGGTCTCTGTAGATAACATTCACTGCCCTGCCCTCATCAATCACCATCGTCACCCTCCTAAAAGAAACTCAAGAGATGAACTGCCCACACAAAGCTACACTGTGTGTGCAGTTTTGGTCCCCTAATTTGAGGAAGGACATTCTTGCTATTGAGGGAGTGCAGTGAAGGTTTACTAGGTTAATTCCCGGGATGGCGGGACGGTCATATGCTGAGAGAATGGAGCAGCTGGGCTTGTACGCTCTGGAGTTTAGAAGGATGAGAGGGTATCTCATTGAAACATATAAGATTTATAAGGGTTTGGACACGTTAGAGGCAGGGAACATGTTCCCGATATTGGGGGAGTCCAGAACCAGGGGGCCACAGTTTAAGAATAAGGAGTAAGCCATTTAGAACAGAGACGAGGAAACACTATTTCTCACAGAGAGTGGTGAGTCTGTGGAATTCTCTGCCTCAGAGGGTGGTGGAGGCAGGTTCTCTGGATGCTTTCAAGAGAGAGCTAGATAGGGCTCTTAAAAATAACGGAGTCAGGGGATATGGGGAGAAGGCAGGAACGGGGTACTGATTGGGGATGATCAGCCATGATCACATTGAATGGCGGTGCTGGCTTGAAGGGCCGAAGGGCCTACTCCTGCACCTATTGTCTATTGTCTATTGTCACTCACTTTCCTTAATTAGTCCATTCTCTTCCAAATTTGAGTAAATCAAATATCCGGACAAACCCACTCCAATAGCTTTCCTGCCACTGACGGAGTTTGTACATATTCTCCCTGACCTGCATGGGTATTCTCAGAGATCTTCGGTTGGCTCCCACACTCCAAAGACGTACAGGTTTGTACATTAATTGGCTTCTTATAAATGTAAATTGTCCCTAGTGTGTGTAGGATAGTGTTAGTGTGCATGGACCGCTGGTCGGCGCAGACTAAGTGGCCTGAAGGGCCTGTTTCCGTGCTGTATCTCTAAATTAAACTAAAGTTGGATATATAGCAGGTTTTGCTATTTGACTATTTCAGTAATAGCCAATTCTGACAAACCATACAAGGGGGGTTTAATTGGATATTCAATGTGAGGAAATCTGGTGCAGTTATAAGTTTGAAAAGGATGTCATCCTGCAGGAAGATGATAAGAAGCAGAAAATAAATGGACTTGCTGAAGGCAGCATAGATCTTACAAACCATATTCCCCATCTGCTGATGCAATTATAAACTTTAAAACATTTATATTTGAAGTGTCAAGGCTAGTATTTAATAGCCATCTTAAGTTGCCATGTAGTGGCCCCTCTTAGATCTAAATGGCTTGCTAAGCTAATCCAGAGGGAAGAAAAGGCCAGCCTTTCTACAGCATTAGAATTAATAAAATAAATGATTGTGTCTTTTCTCTACAGATACTTTAAAGACTAATATTTAGATAAATAGAGATTGAAAAAGAGCACAGACCAAGTCCCAGAATTAGCCAGGCTAGATATATAGTTACTGTCCACCTTAATGTTCCTTCCAACGTGTGCTTAAGCTCTATGTTTAACCCCCAAGCTCATCTTGACCGTGGTATGTCCCTCCTATTGTCTCTATTTTGCTCCCGCTAGCTATTGACCACTCAGATTTCCTCTCTGGACTCTCATGATGGTTGATATTGTTAATTGTTAACCTCCTCTTAAGGTTCTGGAATGCTTCCCTTTCGAAAGATTACTATGCCATTCAAAGCCTGGCCCCAACCCTATATTTGCTTTCCCCTGTAAAGACCTTGAATGTGCTGTACTCGCGAATGTGAGTTTCCTTGAACACTTTGATAAATCTCTCCAATCCCTTCTGGCTCTCGCCACAGTTCTGAAAAATATATTATCAAAGCCACTAATGGAATGCCATGTGTCATAACAACGATTATCTGACAATCTTTATTCTTCTCAGCTGATCAGCAGCCTTTTATGTGGTTCATCCACCAATGATTCTCCAATTGCATGAAACCACAGTCTATTGTTTCCACTCTTATCTGTCACCTATGGTAGTTTCTCTTCAGGCAGCTGCATAATTTTCCTGGGATGATCTTTCACCTCTCCTGTATCTCATGTATGCAATGGTCCTTTGCAGCATAATTTTCTGCATGCAGTTTGATGATAGATACGTCATCACTAATTGTCTTCAGTTCTTGCTATCTCTAAATTATGGGATTGCTTGCCAGACAGTAAGTACTTGGTTTGCAATTTTTTTCCAACTAAATAATGCAGATACTGAAAACATTGCCTTTGGCTCTCAATGTAAATTTAATTCCCTTTCCACTTCTCTATCACATTGAACGTTCTATGTACATATGTTGTTACTATTGCCTTCAACATACAAAACAGTGCACTGGAGTTAAAATCCAGAATCGGATCACATTGGATTGAGACAGATGGATCATAGATACACAGTTTGGATAACCTGTTATTATCACACGGATTCATTTCCCCCCTAAATAAGCAATCCACCAGTTTAGTACTAGTGCATTAACATCTAATATCTATTTCAATTTCATAAGTTCATGTTATAAGAGCAGATTTAGACCATTTAGCCAATCAAGTCTAATCTGCCATTCAATCATGGCCGATCGATCTTGCCCTCTCAACCCCATGCTACTGCCCTCTCCTCATAACCCCTGACACCCTTACTAATCAAGTATCCATCAATCTCTGCCTTAAAAATATCCATTGACTTCACACTGAATTCCATAGATTCTAAAGGTACATCCTTTTATTCCGAGACCATGGCTACTAGTCCTAAACACTTCCACTAATGGAAACATCCTCTCTACATCCACTCTATCCAGGTCTTTCACTATTCAGTTTCAATGTGATCCCCTCTCTTCCTTCTAAATTCCAGCCAGTACAGGCCCAGTGCTCATCATATCATTCCTGGGATCATTCTCATAAATCTCCTCTGGACCTTCTCCACCAGGCACATCCTTCATCAGATATGGGGTGTAAAACTGCTAACAATACTCCAGATGCAGTCTGACCAGTGCCTTATAAAGAATCAGCAATACACCCCTATATTTATATTCTAGTCCTCTAGAAATAACTGGTAACGTTGTATTTGCCTTCCTTACTCCCAATTTTACTTGCAAATTAACTTTTTGGGAATCCTGCACCAGCACTCCCAAGGCCCTTTACAACTTTTGGTTTGGTTTGGAGGGATATGGACCAAACGTGGGCAGGTGGGACTAGTGTAGCTGGGACATGTTGGCCGGTGTATTGTGGATTTCTGAATTGTCTTCTCTCTCTTAATTCCCAGTACCAAAATGCATGACTCCTCGCTTTGCTACGCTGTATTCCACTTGCCACTCTCAGCCCACTCTCTCAAACTGTCCAAGTCATTCTGCAGAGTCCTTGGTTTCTCTACACTACCTGCCCTTCCACCTATCTTTGTGCCATCTGCAAGCTTGTCCACATTAAGCATTTTAAGCAAGCTTCTGCAATACTTTAACACTGATGCCACTGAACAGGCTTAAAAGAGGTAGAAAATGAATTCTATAATGCAACAAATTTACAGTAACTATTTTCTTCCAATCTTTATGAAAGCTATTTTCTTGTTCCTTGGAAATAGGAAGAAAATTGTTTACAATGGCATAGAAAGGATTCAATAATGGCTTAGTAAGATGCCAAAAACTTAAGGATACACATCGGTACAAGAAATGGGGTAAAAATAATTTAAAACGGCCTTCAGCAAGATGTATTTCTTGTGATCAATGCACGAGACAAAATAAAATAGAAATTTCCCTCAAGGGCAGTTATTGTACGTTATGTTACAATTGAGAACTCATGTCACCTGTTAATCTTTGCTTTTCCAAAGGCAATGTTCAGTTCTAGAAATCTTATCATACCCGTGAGCTTCAAGTCCTTGAATCATCAACGTCATTTATGTCTGAATAAGCTCTCACACTGCAATGCCCTCTCAGAGGTAGATTGTTCAGAACACCAAATAATGTTCTAAATCAAACTGCCAGTACATCAGCCGCTTGTGGTGGATATTGCTTCTGAAATATGCTTTCTCGTGACTTGTTAGCCATTTGCCTGTGTGTTGAGAAATGGGTGTTCTGCTGAACATATTAATCAATTTTCTGCAGTAAAAGACTTTCCAAAGCCTTCTAGATCAGTAGCTCACAAACTGTATTCCATTTTAATGGTTCCCATTTTCCAGGAGTCTAGATGCCAGCACAGCAAGCTCCCACAAATTGCAACATGATGATAATTAGAACATTTGATGTTTATTAATGGATAAACTTAGCTTTGTGTCATGATCTACAGTTTGGGATAACACATAGTCATAGTACGGAAACAAGTCCTTTGGCTCACCGAGTCCTTAGCCACAACCACTCATTTACAATGATCCTATGTTTTTATTCTCCTCACATTCTCAACATCTCCCATTACACTCTCCCATTCATAGATACATAGATATATTGACAATGGGTGCAGGAGTAGGCCATTCGGCCCTTCGAACCAGCACCGCCATTCATTGTGATCATGGCTGATCATCCACAATCAGTACCCCTTTCCTGCCTTCTCCCCATACCCTTTGATTCCGCTAGCCCTAAGAGCTCTATCTAACACTTTTGAATACATCCATTGCCTTTTGAGGCAGAAAATTCCACAAATTCACAACTCTCTGTATGAAAAAGTTTTTCCTCATCTCAGTTCTAAATGGACTACCCCTTATTCACTACATACTTGGGGTAATTCACAGTGGCCAATTAACACAACAACCCCAATGTCTTTGGGATGTGTGAGGAAACTAGACAACCTGGAGGAAATCCATGTAGCCACAGAGAGTCTCTAGAACTTTGAGGCAGTAGCTCTATTAGTTGAATATAGGTGGCATAGTGGCATAGCAGTAGAGTTGCCACCAGACACCCGGGTTCGATCCTGGCTATGGGTGCTGTCTGTCTGGAGTTTGTACTTTTTCTCTGTGACCACATGGGTTTCCTCCCATATTTCAAAGACATACAGGTTTATAGGTTAATTGTGTTCGGTAAAATTGACGCAGACACGGTGAGCTGAAGGGCCTGTGTCCGTACTGTATCTATAAAGACTAAAGTCTAGTTGTGTCTGTTTTGTTACTTGTCCAGTTGATTGTTTCACTGTGGTTGAAAAGGGTGAAGAAGAGTACACTGCATCTTCCTGAATTACTTTTTATCAAGGCACAATTAGGCACAATTCAGAGAGAAAACGTTAACCTGCTTTCTCTCCACCCCCCCCCCCCCCCCCCCAACCTGTCTGTAAACATACAAAAAATAGTAATGTCAAGCTTCAATAGAATAATTTTGATTTATTCTAGTTCATACCAGTGCAAGTAGTATATAAAATTATGAGAGGCATGGATATGATAGATAGTCTTTTTCTGAGGGTGTAAACATCAAAGACTAGAGGGCATAGTTTCAAGGTGAGAGGGGCAAAGTTTAAAGATGTGCAGGGCAAGGTTTTTTACAGTGGGACGGGTGCCTGAAACATACTATGAGGGATGGTGGTGGAGGCTGATATGGTGGTGGCATTTAAAAGGATTTTAGGCAAACACATGGATATGAAGGGAATAGAGAGTTTGGCCCATATTTTTGGTATTACATGAAAATTAAGGTGTTTAAAGATAATGCTTATTTTAAAGTTAATGGATTCTATGTGTGACACATCACTTTTATGTGCTGCACAGCATATTTTAACCTAAAACCTAATTGCTCCATGCACACATTGTTTGCTTCTGAGAGTCCACAAACGTATTCAACAGAAATTAATAACATAGATCTAGTGGGTGAAGATCTAAATAATCTATTACTATGTGGGCATCTGTAACTAAGGTGTTCTGCAATGTGAATTTTACTAGGATGCGATATGATAGAACCTGATCTTGAGATCACGATCTTGAGGCTTAATGATAGTTCCTCTTCTTTTCGTATTCTATACTTCCAAGCAGGCTCCAGCCATGAGCGTCTAGTCCTAACTATCTATTTCAGTAAGGTAAGACTTGTACAGTAATATCAAAAGGCTTAGCACTTCAACTGTGCATTGAACTGAACTTCAAACCAATTTACGGCCGACCTAATTTTGTACTGCATCCTAAACCGAAGTGAAGTTAAAGAAATGTGAACTACCTGGTGTGTTCGTCAAAACTACACGTGTAGTAAAGCAGATACATCTGATTCTGCTAGGGTTCTTAAGTAACCCTCAATCAAACTGTGGATGATCAACAATACGTTCCACCATCTGTTCATAGTATTCCTAGCTGCCGAATGGTGAAATATTATTCTAAATTGATTTTGGTCGCCAGCTGAATATCCTCACTTATCCATCAGAGCCACATGCATATGTTCACAATAATATTGCTAGTAATGACCTCCATGCGGCTCATTTTAAGATCGAGTTCTGCCTTCACAATAAGACCAATGTCTAATGCAATGTCTGACAATACCATTGTGATAGTGTTAAGTTCATGAAACAACTACATATGCAAAACCAAACTGCATCTAGACAGCAGTGATGTTACCTGTAGCAGGTGGCACTTATACTAAATATGTTCCTGGCCATGACCATCTTGAACACAATTGGTGCCATTGCAATTGCCATATCCCTTTCCCGTATCCCTTGCCAAATCCCACAATTAGTCATTAACTAATTTCATCATTGACCAGAAACATAACTGGATACCATGCCTATTGACAGAATGTCAGAGGTGAGATAATCTGCAACCCACCCCTTGTCACCCCAACACCTTATGACCATTTCAATATTCAAGTTTGGAATGTCATGGAATACTCTTCACTATTTTGATGAGGGCAGTTCCAGAAATACATAAGAACCTCAGGACCAACCAGAAATAAGCAGCACAATTAAGTGACATTCTCATCCTTTACCTTTAAAAATGTTCACACTCTCCTCTCCTACCATACTATGACAGCAATATATCCCTCCATAAGAAACTTCTTAGTAACTTCCCAAAACATCTTCAACAGTACCTCTTAAATCTAAGGCTTGTCCCATCTGTAGACATATAGGTACATCATAACCTCCAAGATCCTCTCCTAATCATATACTATTCAGACTCGGTCATCTCCAATTCTTTCATTTTTCTTGGTAAGAAAGTATAACATCTACCACTGAGCACCAACGTGACAACAGCTATACCATATGGACCATAGTTAAAGAAAGTAGCTCACCTCAAAGTAGCTCAATAGAAATTAGGTAGACAGAAATGCTGGAGAAACTCAGCGGGTGAGGCAGCATCTATGGAGCGCAGGAATAGGTGACGTTTCGGGTCGAGACCCTTCTTCAGACTGATGTGGAGGTGGGGGGAGGGAGGGGTGGAAGAAGAAAGGAAGAGGCGGAGACAGTCGGCTGTGGGAGAGCTGGGAAGGGGAAGGGAAGGAGGGAGAAAGAAATGACTACCTGAAATTGTAGAAGTCAATGTTCATACCGCTGGGGATTTAAACGACCCAAGTGAAATATGAGGTGCTGCTCCTCAAATTTGCGGTGGGACTCACTCTGGCCATGGAGGAGGCCCAGGACAGAAAGGTCTGATTCGGAATGGAGGGGGAGTTGAAGTGCTGGGCCACCAGGAGATTAGGTTGGTTAGTGCGAACCAAGCTGAGGTGTTGGGAGAAGTGATCGCCAAGCCTACGCTTGGTCCATAGAAATTAGAAATGAGCAATAAATGCTGGCCTTGCTTTAAATGAAAAAGAAATTACACCAAGATTTCAGAAGAATTATTTTCCTGTGCTTGTAAAATCTGATCACACACAATAACGTCAAATTTTCTGCAAGTTTGATGCAAGCAGAAACAAGATCATTCCTACACATTATACTCCTTCAATCAAATAAATGGCCAATTGCAGGATTTTATTCTGTGTTGACTAGTAATTATTTTAATTTAGCTTCTTCTAACCAACATCAATCAAAGCTTGGAATGTTTACAAGAACAAATGTGAAAACAATTAGTATTCCAAGAATGTAACATCTTTTGTAGTTAATTAATTTAGATGAGGTTCATTTGACAGACAAAACGTAGTACCATCTGGAATCTTATCACTCATATTTTGGGCTGTCTTCTGAATAACAAAAACAGTTTTTATCGATAAAGCACAATTCGCTCTAACTTACCTGAAGAGTGAACATTGCTATGTGATGGAATTCTCCACGACCACCTTGTTTTACAGGAACAGTCATAAAAAACTTGCTACCGTCCTCTGAGAATACTGGTTCCTCATTCTAAAAAAACATCAACAGCATCATCATTAGAAAACCAATTGAATTTAAAAATTCAAGTCGTCTAATCTACAGTTGAATACTCCTGACCTGTCTGTCACTGTTCTTATTGTTCTCACAGACAAGGTTATTATGATCAAGGAGTTAGATTTCTCAAGGAAATGCATGACTGGCCACTGGATCAGCACAGTAAGAGACGTATGGTTTTTGAAAAGAAGCATTCTATACTCTGGAGTCTGAAACTTTGCCCCATATTTCTTGGTAAAAAGAGAATGCTTCCGTTTAAGTCCCAAAGACAGATAATAAAATAGATAAAGTTAAACGATAATCAATACCTAGGGTTGTACAACTTGGAAACAAGCTCTTCGTTCCAACTTGTTCATGCTGACCAAGATGACTCATCTACTGCCCACGTTTGACCCATATCACTCTAAAACCTTTCCTATCCAAGTACCAGTCCAAATGTCTTTTAAATGTTATTATAGTACCTACCTCATCTTCTTCCTCTGGCAGCTTGTTTCACCTCTCCCCTCAAACCTGTATCCTCTGGTTCTTGATTCCTTTACTCTGGGTAAAAAACTTATTGTGCATATACCCTATTTATTTTATATTTCATTCTCATCAATTCCCGATACATTAGGGGCAATTTTCAAGGCCAATTAACCTACAAACCCGTACATCTTTGGGACGTGGGAGGAAACCGGAGCATCCGGACGAAACCGACACGGTCACACGGAAAACTTGCAAACTCCACATAGATAGCACCGGAGGTCAGGATTAAACACAAGTCTCTGGCGCTGCTAGGCACCAGCAGTCCCACTATGCTACTCACCCCTCTCTGTACCCCTCATAATTTTAAACATCTCTACAAGAATACCTAGCCTAAATTTGAAAGAAACGTTAATAGATTTTACAGAACTTCGTTTTATTAGTCATGATTTTTCAGTCTTACCAGAAATGCAACTACTAGTCAACTTTAGTAAGCCTGGACCGTTCTCAAATATCTTCTGAACAATATAAATGGAGAAAGAGCAGATTGAATATCTTTCCTTTTCTCAGAGCCCCAAATGCTTTTACCTGCTGGAATTGTGATTTAAATTTATTCAATTGTGCATCCCACATTCACAGTGGGAATACGCTTTCCTTTAAGACTAACCATAGATTGGTGAATGTTTGCTGAAGTCCTCCATAAATCTGCAAGTTTGTCCAAGAATACTCGTAAATAGATACAGCTCTACAAAATCAATTCACAGTTCATTCTATAATTATGACTGGGCATTCATCATCCTTTGATTTTATCTAGTTTATTTGTCTACAATTGGGTCTTATAATGGAAGAGTGACCTTTTTTTACTCCAAAGTTATTCCTTCCTCTAGCTTCACTATTTTGAACTGCAATCTTTTTGTCTCACACTTTCTACCTTTTCACCTCTGCCCTTTGGCCCAACCACCTGCCTATCAAAAAGACCCCTCACTGCATCTCCTGCCAGGCTTTGTCCTACCCTTCCAACTCCCACCCACCCCCCCCCCCCCCCCCCCCCACTCCCCCTCCCACAAACATTCTGAAGAAAGGTCCCGACCCAAAATGTCACCTATCCATGTTCCCCAGAGATGCTGCCTGACCAACTGAGTTACTTCAGCGCTTTGTGTCTTTTTTTTTGTGTAAACCAGCATCTGCAGTTCCCTGTTTCTACACATATGGCTCTATAAATTTTCACTATGATGGGACCATTAATTAGACGGCACTATTTTTGCATGTTTTAATCCACAAATTAATCTCAACAAAACCTTATGAAATTAAAAACCAAAATGGGAAGCAATATATTTGGAGGATCACTCACACTTGATTTTCTGAAGTGATTTGACAGATGAACTCATTGTAAGGCGCTGAATAAACTGCTCATTTAATAGCTTTCCATAGAGTTCAACTTTCTGTACAGTATATAACATGATATCACTGTTTTACTTTACAGTGTTGATACAATTTTCACTAACATTAAAATAGTCTGGCTGTGGTGCTTGACAACCATAGGTGGTGAAATTCTTCTTCTAATTTGGCCTGATTATTAAACTTGTTTGTTTTATTTTAAAAGGTACAGGTTTAGCTGCCAGTATTCAATTCTATTTGTCTCAGTAGAGGAGCTCTAGAAATATTTGATCTACCAACATCAGAAAATACATGGTAATCCAAATTCAGCAGATTTTGTACAATGCTACATGGAAAAGGCATTGGAAAATTAGTTTTCAAATAATGTATAAAGTATTAGAGTTAAATAGAATAATCTGCAGATTGGGCTAATTGTATATCTCAGAGGAAGACTAATACATGGGGGTTAATTTCAATTGTTATTACTGGATTAAAAAAAAGTAAATGAGCCAGCTATTTACTTTCCATTCAGTGCAAGAACAAAGCAGTGGCAAAATTGGGAGCTGATTCCTGGTTGCAAACTTTTACCCCCAGCAAATAACCTTGCCCGCAATAGACTGTAGGCTGCAGACCTACAGATTAAATCTACAGTGTTTGTTTTCTTAACACTATGCAATAGATCAGACATTCAAGTTAATTTGGAATACATAGGTAAAATCAGGCAAATTGGAGAGCTGTAATGGAAAAGACATTTTCCCGCACATCTATGACATGATGTGCGGGAAAATGCCTTTTCCATTACAGCTTTCCATTTGGAATATCATGGGGTGAACTTGGAACACTTTGGCCTGGTGCGTGCATCACTTGTAGTCTTACAGGGACATCTATGTGGCCTGAAGATCAGTAAAATACTTCCCCAAAATTCCGGGATGCTCAAATGTTTCACTGCACCTATTTCTTGACCTTACCTTTCTGCTGACCCTGACCTATCCAATATACACTTGACTCCCTGACTACCATTCCCCTTGTATCCAATGTACATTCTGGTCCCCGACCAAGTCCCACCAGACCCTATTATATTGTACATATGATTCCTGACTTACTCAACAAAGGCTGAAATTCTATTTTCATTTATTTTGCGTTTAGGGCTATCCAGCTCCTAATCTCCCACAGCTTGCAACCCTGTACTATCAAACCAACCCATTTCTTAGTGTTCTTTTCAGAAATAGTATATATGAATAATTATACAGTACATATCATTTGAGACATGCTTAGCAGAACACAGATGAACTTGACCCCACAGCTATACATCATGGTGATTTCCCACCATGTAGATTAATTGTTAGACATTGATAATTATGATTTTTAACAAGTCTATTATCATTGAACAATACGATGTAGGATATGAGAGGGAAAACTAGATTTGAGCTTGATCTTATCTAGCATTTCCTCTGTTCCTTTAAGAACACAAGTTTGTAACTACTTGTACTAGATTCCTATTTAATATTTGACATCTTTTTAAAAAAAAAGATAAATTCATTCACATTAACTAGTTTTTTGCTATCATTTCTTAATCAAATGTTTTACTTACTTGTCTAGAAAGCCAGACTTCAGAGACTGCTTCGTGTTTCTAAATTGATAAAACAAAAGGAATAAAATGAAAGAGGAATGGGAAAACAATCCATTATCTCTCTGGAAGGATGTCTAATAATATATCACGGCTTTGTAAATGGTCGTAAGATGTTCATGTGTTTGTATCTTTACTATAAATTACTGTAGCTTGGGATCAGACATTTTTATAAATATGTTCTTGAAGTAAGCAGCCAATGCTTAGATCTTGTTTAGCCTGCCAAGATTTAGGCCTTTAGCTCTAATTGACACTCACGATATGAATGGAGGAAGCAAACACAAAAAGAGAATTTCAAACATTAAAACCAACTGATGCCACAGTGACACCTTTGTTACCTATGTGAAGGAACTGCCAAGCTTATATTGGTCTAATAAGCCACCTATGTACACATCGCAACAGCATAAACTAGGTGTCATGGTCTAATTTGAGAACGAGTGATGAACAACAACTCATCGTGGTACCTCGCTGAATGCTGTCAAACTATTGGGGCTATTTAACAGCTTCTGCTACCTCTGGACTGAGCTGGGAGCAGGAGAATGCACCATTGTTGCACGGAGGAAAAGCTCACCCACCTACAGACGCAGACCCAATTTCCTCCCCAGCAATCCCTTTTGACAGATTCAGAAATTCTGGCGCGAAGTAAGAGGCAAGACAACTGGCAAAAAAAACTTTGCATTAAACCAATTATTTTTTCTAAGGCAAGGGTCAGCAGAATATGCCATGTTTAATTACAGTAAAGATAACATTCATATTCTGGTGAAGCATACAAAGCTAAGTTAAACAATATGTACAAGAAGAAGACTGGTATTCCTCCATGTTTAATGAATCACACTAATTTGGAACTTTAAATTATTCAGAAGCTCCGTATGTAATAATCTAATTCTCAACAACTTTGTCAAATAAGAAAAACCTCAACAATGTTAGATAGATAAAACTTTTAACTGGTGAAAATAAAATTGATCACTTTTATTTACTCTCAAATTTGTATGTCGATTCTAAGTGTCCTCAAAAGTGTTCTAGCATTCAACTGCATTTCAGATCACTAAAAGGTTGCGAGCCGGCAGAATGTCCTACCTTAGAACAAGCCCCAGTTGTTATTTCACACGTGGTAAGAATGGAAACATTTTGAGGTCTGTTCAACCAGTTTACCACCGTCTTGGTGCTGCTGACCCATTTTACCATTGTGATATAATATTCTCTGTTTGAAAAAAAAAGGAATCTCAGAATTGATATAAACTGTCATTAACTTACATGTTAATATCATTGAATGTGACAGCATGAAATAGATCCAGCAGTTTAGTACGTCAAATAATAAAAGACCCCGATTAAAATAATAATGTGAAAAAGTCTTCACCAGGAATAAATCATCATGTGATTTTTGACTATTGAGCCCCTATTTTGATGCATCTCATCATTAGAAAACTATAGGTTGCTGAGTGCACAGCAGTAAACTTTATACTTGCTATTCAGTTTGACATATTGCAGTATATTCACGGGAGGCAGCATTTGTACCAATGTAACTGTGAGCTTAATCAGTAAGGTCACAGTCACTTCAGGAAAGGAAACTATGGTTTTCCCTTTATCCCCTAACAGCCAGCACACACTGCTGCCTAGTAAGCTGAAGCTGTGAAGCAGGTTAATCTCAGTAGCTAATCTTTACAGTGTACTTTGATCCCTGAATGGCATGAATCTTTAAATCAACCGCAGTGGCTCGGTTGCTGGCTCCTAAGATATTCTGACGGTGTCAACCTCAACAGTGAGGCCAATATTCACAATTGTCAAAGTTTCATATTCAAGGTTTGTCTCATCATCTTGATGTTAACTGTGTGTTCAAGATGAAATATTGGATATGTTACAATTATTGCTGGATCTATAATGGAAAGTAAGAGAATGGATTAAGCAAATTTGATTGAACTTTTGCATGACGGTATCATTATCAATGTACAATGCTACCTCCCATGTCATTAATATTAACCGATTCACTAACGTAATGAATGGATGATGTGCTCCAGTAAAACATAAGGGACATTTAAGAGAAAAGAATGGAAGGTTGGTTCATTGCGTAATTGTTCTATACTGGAATCTGAAACCCTAAATAATCATTCAGCTGTAATCCAGATTCATGTGGTGTGTTCTCTGCAAATTCTGTAACGAGACCACTCGATATCAATCTTCTCAAAATTATAAAATGAGGGTGATTGTGAACTGCATCTTACTTGGATTTGAAGCTCTCCGGAGGCATCAATTCAAGAGTATGAGTTGGTCCATAGAGGTTTACTACAAATAGTTTCACTGTTGGATTGACTTGACCTGCCTGGTAAAAAAATATATATTTAACAAATGGAAGATTTTCAGAAAAAGACATAATATATAATGTAATTTTGACTTCATTGGCTTCTTGAATCATGAATGAATCTTCTGAATTAAAACACCATTGGCTTGGTGAAGATATATTTAGACATGAGCAAAGGATTATATTAAATTGGAGAAAATTGAGTTTTTAATGTAATTCATTAAAAATGCCCTTCGAGATCGGTTTGCAAATTATTCACTGCTTTCATTAACAAAGTTAATATCTTAACTTTCTGATCCAAGAGTACAAGAGTACAAGAAGTGCGATTCAAGAGCGCAAGAGGTGCGGCGATTAGAGAAGAAAAGAAAGGGGATGAAACTAGTGCAGGAGATATCGGTGGAAGTGCCTCTTGAAAACAGGTACACCCTCTTGGGAGTTGTTGGGGCAGACGACGCTTCCAGTCCGAGTGGCAGACCGGTCTGTAATCTTGGCACTGAGGCTTGACCGGCGAGACCGACATCAGGCAGAACCATAGTGGTGGGTGACTCCACTATCAGAGGAGCGGACAGGAGATTCTGTGGCGACAGGCGAGACTCGAGGAAGGTGTGTTGTCTCCCTGGTGCCAGGGTCCAAGATGTCTCAGGCCGACATAAGAACATCATCGAGAGGAAAGGTGAACAGCCGGAAGTAGTAATAGGTTGGGTGAGTGGGCAGATGCATGGCAGATGCAGTATAATGTGGATAAATGTGAGATTATCCACTTTGGTGGCAAGAACAGGAAGGCAGATTATTATCTGAATGGTGTCAGATTAGGAAAAGGGGAGGTGCTGAAAGTAAGCATGCAGGTACAGAAGGCAGTGTAGAAAGCTAATGGCATGTTGGCCTTCATTGCGAGAGGATTTGAGTTTAGGAGCAAGGAGGTCCTACTGCAGTTGTACAGGGCCCCGGTGAGACCACACCTGGAGTATTGTGTGCAATTTTGGCCTCCTAATTTAAGGAAGGACATTATTGCTATTGAGCGAGTGCAGCGCAGGTTCACCAGTTTCATTCCCGGGAAGGCGGGACTGACATATGATGAAAGAATGGGTCGACTGGGTTGTATTCACTGGAATTTAGAAGGATGAGAGAGGATATCTTATAGAAACATATAAAATTCTTAAAGGATCGGACAGGCTAGATGCAGGAAAAATGTTCCCGATGTTGGGGGATTCCAGAACCAAGCATCACAGTTTAAGAATAAGTGGTAGGCCATTTAGGACTGAGATGAGGAAAAACTTCTTCACACAGAGAGTTGTGAATCTGAGCAATTCTTTGCCACAGAAGGCAAGTAGAGGCCAATTCACTGGATGTTTTTAAGAGAGAGTTAGATTTAGCTCTTAGGGCTAAAGGAATCAAGGGATATGGGAAAAGGAGGAATGTGGTACTGATTTTCGATGATCAGCCATGATCATATTGAATGGCTTGAAGGGTCGAATGGTCTACTCCTGCACATATGTTTTTTCTATGTTAAGGGGAAAGCAGAATGTAAAATGTGCAATCCAATAACACATTTCAACATCATAAAATAGTATTTTAGGTGTTAATTAAAAAAAAACTGATTTTATAGGAGTAAGAATAAACTGATATCTGCAGTAGACCAAACAAAATATGCAAAATTAGAACTCATGATCAGCTTTACCTATGGAGGGAGATTTTATAGTGTTGATACATTGATGATTTCAGTGTACATCACATATTCTTTTGAAAATTCCTAACTCTTTTCATTTGAACAATGATTCCCAACCCAACACTAAGTTTCTGCTAACAATGCGCTAACCTAAACACAAAATTCGTTTTGGGCAATCATTCCAAGGATGCATGTTATAACACCATTTACAAGACAGAAAATGCTAGAGTAACTCAGCAAGAGAGGCAACATCGCTGGAGAGAAGGAATGGGTGACGTTTCGGGTCGAGACCCTTCATCAGACCATTTACAAGACAATTGGTTTAAAATTATTCCTTGGTATTTTCAAAACTGAATTGTGGTAAAGTCTGATTAAAAATGGATTTATCAAGAACAAAAATAATTTAAAATCATACATTCAATCCAGCAGAATTTCAGAACCCAGTTTTAAATTACTGTTTAAGAAGGAACTGCAGATGCTGGAAAATCGAAGGTACGCAAAAAAAGCTGGAGAAACTCAGCGGGTGCAGCAGCATCTATGGAGCGAAGGAAATCGGCAACGTTTTGGGCCAAAACCCTTCTTCAGACTGATCGGGGGTGGGGGGAGCGGGGACAAGAAAGGAAAAAGGAGGAGGAGCCCGAAGGCTGGGAGATGGGAGGAGACAGCAGGGGGACTGAGGAAGATGAGGAGATAGCAAGGACTAACAAAATTGGGAGAATTCGATGTGTTCAAGAAGGAACTGCAGATGCTGGAAGATCGAAGGTACACAAAATTGCTGGAGAAACTCAGCGGGTGCAGCAGCATCTATGGAGCGAAGGACATAGGTGACGTTTCGGGCCAAAACTGAGTCTGAAGAAGGGTTTCGGCCCGAAACGTCGCCTATTTCCTTTGCTCCATAGATGCTGCTGCACCCGCTGAGTTTCTCCAGCAATTTTGTGTACATGGGAGAATTCGATGTTCATGCCCGCAGGATGCAGACTCCCCAAGAGGAATATGAGGTGCTGTTCCTCCAATTTCCGGTGCTGCTCGCTGTGGCCATGGAGGAGACCCAGGACAGAGAGGTCGGAGATGGAGTGGGAGGGGGAGTTGAAGTGTTGAGCCACCGGGAGGTCAGTTTGGTTATTACGGACCGAGAGGAGGTGTTCGGCGAAACGATCGCCCAACCTCCGCTTGGTCTCACCGATATAGATCTGCTGACATCTAGAGCAGCGGATGCAATAGATGAGGTTGGAGGAGATGCAGGTAAACCTCTGTTGCACCTGGAACAACTGCTTGGGTCCTTGAACGGAGTCGAGGGGGGAGATAAAGGGACAAGTGTTGCATCTCTTGCGGTTGCAAGGGAAAGTGCCCGGGGAGGGGGTGGTACGAGAGGGAAGGGAAGAATTGACAAGGGAGTTATGGAGGGAGCGGTCTTTGTGGAAGGCAGATATGGGGGGACATGTGAAGATGTGGCGAGTGGTGGGGTCACGTTGGAGGTGGCGAAACTGACGGAGGATTACTTTTTGTATGTGACGGCTGGTGGGGTGAAAGGTGAGGACTAGGGGGACTCTTCCCTTGTTGCGAGTGGGGGGATGGGGAGAGAGAGCAGTGTTGCGGGGTATGGAAGAGACCCTGGTGCGAGCCTCATCTATGGTGGAGGAGGGGAACCCCCGTTCCCTGAATAATGAGGACATTTCAGATGTCCTGATGTGGAACGCCTCATCCGTGGAGCAGATGTGGCGTAGACGGAGGAATTGGGAGTAGGGGACGGAGTCCTTACAGGAACCAGGGTGGGAAGAAGTGTAGTCCAGATAGCCATGGGAGTCAGTGGGTTTATAGTGGATGTCGGTCAGAAGTCTATCACCTGCAATGGAGATAGTGAGGTCAAGGAATCTCCTCCCCTTCCTCAGTCCCTCCTGCTGTCTCCTCCCATCGCCGAGCCTTCGGGCTCCTCCTCCTTTTTCCTTTCTTGTCCCCCCCCCCCCACCCCCGATCAGTCTGAAGAAGGGTTTCGGCCCGAAACGTTGCCTATTCCCTTCGCTCCATAGATACTGCTGCACCCGCTGAGTTTCTCCAGCCTTTTTGTGTACCTTTAAATTACTGTAATTAATCTTTATCAAATATATTCAAAAAACGCTGTTGGTTAGATTGGGGTCCGGTAATTAGCTTTTACAGATCATTCAAATTCTTTAAAATGTAACTTTTGCTACTGTGGAGCCCAACAGATCTTTGTCAACAAATGATTAAGAGTTTAAGAAGGAACTGCAGATGCTGGAAAATCAAAGGTAGACAAAAATGCTGGAGAAACTCAGCGGGTGAGGCAGCATCTATGGAGCGAAAGAAATAGGCTACATTTTGGGTCGAGACTGTTCTTCAGACTGATGTGTAGGATTGTAATTTACCGGGTTCTTCAGGGGGGTAGGGGGGGGGGGCCGTGAAGAAGAAAGGAAGAGGCGGAGACCCCCTCCCCTTCCCAGCTCTCCCACAGTCCACTGTCTCTGCCTCTTCCTTTCTTCTTCCCACCCCTCACCCCCACATCAGTCTGAAGAAGAGTCTCGACACGAAACATCACTATTTCCTTCGCTCCATAGATGCTGCCTCACCCGCTGAGTTTCTTCAGCATTTTTGTCTGTCAACAAATTAAGTTATTTCAAAAATTTGTGGATTTGTGAATTTTGTAGGCTAAGTGTCCCCAAAGATAAGAGAGTCAGAGTCCAACAGCTTAGAAATAGGCCATTCAGTCCACCATGGTAGTGTGGACATCCATGGTAGTGTGGACATCCATTCATGTTAATCCTATCTTCCAGTAGTTGTTACATTGCATTCTCATGCCACTTCACAAACATCTCCATTCAGTCCACAATATTGATGTAGGATCTACTGAATCCCACGACAGAAAACAAAGAACAAACGACACTTCGCTGAGCCAGACACCTTGTGTCACGTTTATTCCAGAAGCCCCTTTTACCTACATTCTCACCAATCATAACCCCTGTGCAGTTAAGGCCAATTAGTGTGTCTGACCTTGTTGTTATTGAACTCTTGTGGCTGGACTGGACCTTCTCGTGAGGCTGCTGGCGAGTCGCCAGTGGTGACAGGCTGTATGCAAAACCAACGTGGGTGTGAAGATGCCACATTAACTTCTGCATTTTGTATCTATCACAGTAATTTTCTCACTTTGTCCTTCCTGTTCTTGGCGAACTGCATTATTCCAAATTGGCATCACACATGCACATACCTTTTGACAAAATCCTGATACAGCCTTCCATTTTCAAACATTTCAGATAATGTGCATTTCCAGCAATTTTTGTTTGCAGCATTCATGTTATTTTTCTTTGATGGTTTCAGGTAATCATTCTGCTTCCTTCAGATCAATTTTTTGTTGCTTCACTAGTCTGGGACACGCTCTTTCATGTTGCATTATGATAATTATTTCTGTCACTTAATCTCAGGACTGAATAGATATATATCTGAATAGCTTGAACAGTCTGAACAATTAGTGGCAATTCCGGGAGGGCTTTCTTAGTGCATGGCCAGCGATCCTGTCAATGATCAGTCACAGCTTTGGGCTTTAGGATGTAGAAGGCCAGTGAGAATGGACCTGAGCATGGTACATAGTAGACTGTAATGCCAAGCAAGCGGTCTAATGCCTTTCTTTATTTTCATATAGTTTCCTATGTTTTGCAGGCATTATTCTGCGACTGTCTCATGCAATGCTTTCTTTCCTTTTGCAATTGGTCTGCAATTCATTGGTCTGCAATTCTCCACACTTTTTCTGTTCTCTTTTCAAATATTGGAATAATATTAGGTGCCCTCTGTATCTAACAAGTATAATTTTCTTAATTGTATAAAATAATGTGTTTTTTTTTACCTTAGCCATGAAGTCTTTTAATGTGAACGAATATAATCAAATCAAAATTTGATTGTTAACAATTATTTCCAAGCTTCACATGTTAAATATTTTTACATAATTTTAGTAACAGAAACATCATTCTTAACATTTTCAGGAAAAATAACACCAATTAAACATACCAGCTTTGTATAGGAGATAGGGACATCCTCCCTTTGGTTTTACATTTTACTCCTCTCTTTCATTTCATTATCCCCCCCCCCCCCCCCTACCCCCCCCCCCCCCCCCCCCCCCCCCCCCCCCCTACCCCCCCCCCCCCCCCCCCCCCCCCCCCCCCCCCCCCCCCCCCCCCCCCCCCCCCCCCCCCCCCCCCCCCCCCCTCCCCTCACCTGTATCCACCTATCACTTGCTAGGTTTTGTCCTGGCTAACCTCTTTTTCATCACTCTCATCCCAGGACAAACAGTCTGAATAGTCCTGACCCAAAAGGACATCTATCAATTTCCTCCACAGGTGCTGCTTAACCTGCTGAGTTACTCCAGCACTTTGTGTGTTGATCCAGTTTTGCTCATCATCTGCAGTTTCTTGTGTCTAGATTCAGCTTAAAATGTTCCAATTGATAGTAGATTTCTTCAGTCTAATAAGTATATTTTTAATTCTTGTCCAGTCTACAGTCTCTTTGATTAGTTGACTACATTTAAGCATTCATCTGTGACATGGCATTTATTCCCTGAGGGAAAGTTGTAAAGGAAGCATCTTGTTGAGGTTTGATTTGTTAAAGAGTTCTGGTGGTGCTGTTTGTTACAAAGTTGCTCGGGACCAATTCTAATGCGCACACCATTCAAAGCTTTGGGCATGTTAGAAGTCATTGTGCTTGACTCTGAAGGTGCTACAATGTAAAAAACTGATGGAGGCAGCCTGTCAGGTAGGTCAATGGGATTGGGTAAGTTCAATGGCAGCATTAGTGGAAGCAATTGGGTTGGGTTGGAGATTATCTGGTAAGAAGATTGCAAAAATAGAGAGGATTGAAATGCGCAAGGGAGATCTCTTTGCCTTCCTAATTGTTGTTTGACTTTGCCTGAAATCTTTTCATATTCCCTTTTGTTTGGAATATGGTCAGCTGCAAATATAATTAAAGTGGAATTTATGAGGAAATCGATCATGGAATAATGAACCACTAAATCAAAGAAGATAACTTGTGGCACATTTACAACCTCAGAGACAAATGGACAACATTTGAAGACATACGTATTAGTTTAATAACATATTTGCACACAGCTTGTCAAGTAACAACAAATAAGATGAATGACTAGTTAATTTTTGGTCATTTTGGAAGAATGTTTGACAGTAACTCGCGGAATCTATATTACTAAAAGTAAGATCTTGACCACTTCCTGTTTTTCTGTTTCATGATATTTGAAAAAACTCTGCCACTTAATTCTGTGATTTTTGGCTATCTTACTCAGTTCCCCTCCGCTGCACACGACAAGAGGATTTTTCCCACGATGAAAAATAAAAGAGTTATTAATGTTTAAAAAATGTTGACATTCTCTTTGCTGCCCCTGCTGGTGGGAGGGGGGAGGGACTATAAAACCCAGAAGTGTGCCTTACTCAGTCTCTGCAAGATGGATGAAGTGAGAGGGTCACGGCTCTCTGACTGTGAGTGCCCTTAATGTGGTTTGAAAATGAAAATGTGATTGCTTTGAAATGCTGGACTGCAAATGGTTGTTGGTGGTGGTAACTGGTTTGAAATGCTGCATTGCAAAAATGGTTGTTGTTGGTGGTGGTAACTGCTTTGAAATGCTGCACTGCAAAAATGGTTGTTGGTGGTGGTAACTGCTTTGAAATGCTGCACTGCAAAAATGGTTGTTGATGGTGGAACTTGACAACTTCCTGTTTCCATTGTATATTGATTTTAGATAAAATGCTACCACTTACGGCTGTGATTTTTGGCCATCTTACTCAGTCCCCCGCCGCTCATCAGGTACAGAGGATTCTTCCCATCAATGAAAAATAAAAGTGTTATTAGTGTTCTAAAAAATGTTGAGAATCTCTCTCCTGTCAATCACGCCATGAAGGCCACGCCCCTTCCAGTTGGAGGGGGAGGGATTATAAAACCCGGAGGTGTGGGTGTGGCTCAGTCTCTGCAAGATGTGGGAGGGAGAGGTCACGACTGTCTGAGCTGTGAATCAACTGAACATACTGAATGTCTACTGAACTGTGAGTATGGTGTTTATGTGGTGTTTCGTGTGGTTTTACGGTGGTTTCACCCTGCTTGAAATGGTATGAAACTGCATTTGAATGTGGTGGCCTTGCACCCTACATGAAATGGTATGAAACTGCATTTGAATTTGGTGGCCTTGCACCCTGCATGAAATGGTATGAAACTGCACAAATTTGGTGGCCTTGCACCCTGCTTGAAATGATATGAAACTGCACTTCAATTTGGTTGTCTTGCACCCTGCTTGAAGTAGTATGAAACTGCACTTGAATTTGGTGACCTTGCACCTTGTTTGGAATGGCATGAAACAGCATTAGCATTTGGTGGTCTTGCACCCTGCTTGGTGGCATGAAACTGCACTTGAATTTGGTGGCCTTGCACCCTGCTTGAAATGGCATGAAACTGCACTTGAATTTGGTGGCATTGCACCCTGCTTGAAGTGGCATGAAACGGCACTTGAATTTGGTGGCGTTGCACCCAGCTTGAAGTTGTCGGAAACTACACTTGAATTCGGTGGCCTTGCACCCTGCTTGAAGTGGTAGGAAACTGCACCTGAATTTGGTGGCCTTGCACCCTGCTTGAAGTGGTAGGAAACTGCACCTGAATTTGGTGGCCTTGCACCCTGCTTGAAATGGAAGGAAACTACATTTGAATTTGGTGGCCTTGCACCCTGTTTGAATTTCAAGGAATAGCCGTGAGTCAACTGCTAGCCCACCAGCCTTGAGTGAGCTGCCAGCCCAAGATTCCATTTGGCCCACAATGTCTATACTAGCCCTCTGGAAACCAATCCCTTCAGCCCACAATACCCATACTAGCACTCCAGAAAGCCCCCACCCCCACTGGCCACCAATATTGGAATTGGTGGAGAGGTGGAATATTGCGTTGGGGAACCAGCCCTCCCGCATAAACATGGGACCAAACGGTCCTACTTCGTCAAGTGTTATTCTATTTCTCATTCAGTGCTGAGAGGAACTCACATAAACTTGGACTGGTCAACATGGAAATTGTTTAATATCACATCCAAAATAAGAACAAAAAGGATTATCTGTGAAACTGTGCCACTAAATGGATTAACTCACATGGTTGAAAGTGTGTATGTATTCCTTCCCCCCCCACCCCCCCACCCACCCCCACTCCAAAATTGCTTGGATTGTACATTTATACTTTAAAAGGGGATATGTTCCTTTCTAGTCAAAAAGGAAAATAACTCTTCTGATTGCATCCTATTAGCGACTACAAATAAGGTTACATTTCAGTCTAACTCTTTCTAATTACATTACAACCCCCTCAAGATAAAATGCTGCCAATAATGCTCTGAAATTATTGATCCAACTCTCTTCAAACATCTGTGACTGCAAGAAATCTTGAGCGTTGTGTGTGACTGCCATAATTATAGGTTATTTTTCTCTGTAGCTTATCACTTAGACATCCCATTAGCAAAGGTGTACATCAATTGTGTGGTATCCATATTTTATTAAGACACGACTGAATCGGAAAATATATATGATTAATTTAATTTTTCTATTTACTTACAAATCCTATATGTTGTTTGCTTTAAACTCACCTAACTCTGCTTGGATAAAATGTGTAAGAAAGAACTGCAGAACTGCTGGTTTAAATCAAAGATCGACACAAAATTCTAGACTAACTCAACGGGTGAGGCAGCATCTCTGGAGAGAAGGAATTGGTGACGTTTCAGGTCGAGACCCTTCTTCAGACTGATGTCAGAGAAGGGGGCGGGGCAAATATCGAATGTAGGCGGAGACAGTAAGACTAGTGTGAGAACTGGGAAGAGGAAGGGGATGGAGAGAGAAAGCAAGGGCTACTTGAAGTTAGAGAAGTCAATGTTCATACTGCTGGGGTGTTAAATACCCAAGTGAAATATGAGGTGCCGCTCCTCCAATTTGGGACTTGGAACTCCCCCTCCCATTCCCAATCCAACCTTTCTGTCCTGGGCCTCCTCCATTGTCAGAGTGAGGCCCAGTGTAAATTGGAGGAACAGCACCTCACATTTCGTTTGGGTAGTTTACACCTCAGCGGTATGAACATTGACCTCTCTAACTTCAGAGAGCCCTTGCTTTCTCTCTCCATCCCCTTTCCCTTTCCAGTTCTCCCACTCGTCTTACTGTCGCCACTTACATTCTATCTTTGTCCCGCCCCCTTCCTTGACATTTGTTAATTTAGATTTTTGACCATCACCCGATATTTTAGAGAGGTGAATGAGAGATATACAGACATATTTAAAATGCTGTTGGGAGCTCATTTTCATGAAATAACATCATTTTCATATAAATACATGGAACCATTCATGACCTTTGGATTTTCTAGAGAATTAAATCACCAATTAATTATTTTTGAATGTCAGGCATTTGTAACACAGGAAAATGTTGCAGGGACATATATATTTAATTGACTCAAATGGCAATGAGATAATAATCAGATAAACCATTTAATGGTAACTATTTTAAGGGATCAATATTAGCCACATCCGTGTTCTTCCTTTAAACAGGGCTATGGTGCCTATAGAACAGCTGGAGGAGAATATGTGTCAAAATGGCAATGGAACTGCATTCTCATCATACTCAGAATAAAGTAAAAGTTTTGCTAATGGCAAAATGTCTGAATCTGGAGTTAGCAATAAGTGGAAATTTTGATTGGAAATTGCTGTTTTTTTCTTTGAAAGCCATTTTCTTTTTGCTGAACCTGGTTGGAGCTGCATGTGCATCTGGAAGTTTGAGACCAATAGGAATGTTTTTCCCCAAGGACACACTTAGAAGCTCTGGGTGTCGGATGCAGAATTCCTAATAAGCATCCCATTGAATGCAATTATACTGGAAGAGAGAAGAGCAATATCAGCTAGAAGAAAGAAGACTGAAGCAACTTTCAAGGTGACTGTGTCCTACTAAATAATATCTCACACCAAAATTTATAGACAGTGCAGACCTTATGAAGTTCACCATGGGCAGTTTGTGCTAAAAGTATGGTATAGTTAATCAAAGAGGAAATATGCTAGATTTGCCATTGCTACGTGGAGATGTCACGATCATGATCATCTAATTGAAAAGCTCTTCCTATGCTTTTATGCACCTCCAGACTCAGGAAAGCTTCTTCCCCTCCTGTATCAGGCTTTTAAATAGTTCTTCCATAAGCTAGAGTACTGTTCGATTCACCTCTGCCCCATTGAGGACATTGGACCTTGTCGAAGGAACTCATGCGCTACAATGCTCTACGATGCTGAATACTATAGTTTGCTCTCTGTATCTTCCCCTTTGCTCTATCTTTTTTTGTTTTTGTTTGAATCGATTGCACCTGTGTACAGTATATCTGATCTGTTTGGAAAGCATGCAAAACAAAGCTTTTCAATTTACTACAGTACATGTGACAATGATAAAGCTAAATTGTATCTTTGGCTCATTTCAACTTTTCATGGCAAATTTGTGCACTCCCATCATGGAGCCACATATATACACACTTCTCAAGGAACTGATGTTTCCCTTCCAAAAGTGCAGAAGAACTGATTCGGCCCAACTTGAAAGAAGAAAATGATACAGCCAACTGGCAGTTACTTGTGTTTATACTCTCTCTTCCCATTAGAATGAATGCTATTCAAATTGTCTTGTTGAATAAAAATTATTATTTTTATTCACTTCTTCCAGGTGAATCTCTAAATCTTCCCAGTAAATACATTAATTATTTTTATCTCATTACACCGGGAGGCCTTGTTCATTATTCTTTGAACGCAATACCACCAGAAACAATTACTTCACATCCACCTATATGATTTCATTTCATATTTTTTATAGATCTTAATCGGATCTCCTGTTGTAGTCTTTTATTTAAAATGTGAAAAGAACACCATCTGTTTGCACATTTTACTGATTGAGACATGCTCTCAATTCCAGTAACATCCTTGTTACCATGTCGATTTTGCACTTTCTATTTTAATTCAATATTCTTTTGTAGTTTGGAAACATGAACAGTCAGTACTTCAAGTACAGTGTTACCTCAGATACATATCCATCTAATGTTGTGACCATACATTTTGGATTTATGTGAAAACAGGACATGCTAGAGGCAGGAAACATGTTCCCAATGTTGGGGGAGTCCAGACCAGGGGCCACAGTTTAAGAATAAGGGGTAAGCCATTTAGAATCTAGACGAGGAAACACTTTTTCTCACAGAGAGTTGTGAGTCTGAGGAATTCTCTGCCTAAGAGGGTGGTGGAGGCCGGTTCTCTGCATACTTTCAAGAGAGAGCTAGATAGGGCTCTTAAAGAAAACGGAGTCAGGGGATATGGGGAGAGGGCAGGAACGGGGTACTGATTGGGGACGATCAGCCATGATCACATTGAATGGCGGTGCTGGCTCGAAGGGCCGAATGGCCTACTCCTGCACCTATTGTCTATTGTTTATTCACTTACATTATTTATAGTATTTTTATCCTGATACTTTAGGTAATTAATTTTGAATGCTAAATCATATTGCTCCTTTAAGTTTCTTACCATCCAAGAAACAAGTACCTTCCTCATTTCCTCCTATCATAATGAACCTCCATAGAATATATGAGATGTATGTAAATTGTTATTTCCCCATTCACTCAGTAGCCCTGTTGGTATCCAGCAGTTTGATGCAGTCCCTCATGTTGTTAGCTTAACTCACCCAACTCCACATTGATAACAGTGATATAATTTAACATTGAACCTTTAGTTTCTAAATCCAAAATAGTAGTTGCAACATTTCATTGTTTTTGATATTTACCACTGTCTGTGGCCATAATTCTACCCATCATTTTCATTGTGGCACTTTATTGAAAGCCTTCTGAATATTTATGTCTACTGTGCAAACTGGCATTGGCTTTCTGTTGCTTCTTTAAATAACCTATACTTCCTCAGATGCTAGAGGCGATTTGGTATGTCAACTAATACTTTCTTGAACCTACAGTATAACGATGTACAAGAGTGAGAGCATATTGACAGGTTGCATCACGGCCTGGTTTGGCAACTTGAATGCCCAGGATTGAAGAAGGTTGCAAAACGTGGTGAACACTGCCCATCATACCATCAAATGGATCTATAGGAGTCACTGCCTCAAAAAGGCAGCCAGCATCACCCTGGCCACACTTATTTCACTCCTGCCATCAGAAAGAAGATATAGGAGCTGAATTCTGTAATGTCCAGGATCGGGAGCAGCTTCTTTTTTACAACCATCAGGCAATTAAACTCTCCAACCTCTAAATAGGCTCTGAACTATATAGATTTGTAGATTTTGCATTACTGTTGTCTATTTAATTGTCTGTTTTTTTAATATATATACTGACATTTTTTTGTTGGTATGGATTTTACAGAGTAATACCTTTACCTATCTGTGGTGCTGCTGCAAGTAAGAATATTGTTCTGTTTCGGGACAAATGACAATAAAACAACATATGACTCTTGACTCAGTTATGTTGGCTTAATAAGTTCTTCCTTCTGGAAATCCAAGCAGGCACCTTTTAAATATTTTTTCCTACCTTAAGTCCATGGCCAAAATTGTCAATATCTCTTTCGTACCGTCATAGTGAGTATGGAGTGAAAATATTTATTCAGGATACCAGTCATTTAAAAATATCTCTTAATCTCTCTCTCACAATCACAATTGGGCAGCACGGTGGTGCAGTGGTAGAGTTGCCAGAGATACGGGCTTGATCCCGACTATGGGTGCTGTCTGTACATGCTCCCCATGACCGCAAGGGTTTTCTCAAAGAAGGGGCTGTTTCTGTGCTGTATCTCTAAAACTAAAAACTTAAACTGGTAAGTTTAGTCCCCTATATTCCTTTATATTTTAATTCTGTGCTTCTTACATCTAACTTTCCTCATCTTACTCTCTGTCCCAAGTTCATCAAATTCCTTTTTGTAATTCCCACTTTTATTATGTCCTTAGCAATGTTTTATTTGAAAAAAAATCAATTTGATCCTCACATCATTTATCCATTGCACTGTGATCTAATATATTTATCACAATCTCTATTGATTTTCCCTTTAAGTATTGCCCCTGTTGTTTTGCATCTTTGTCAGTTATCTTTAACCATTTATTCACACAGTTTTTTTACAGTCTATTACTTTGGATTTTAAACACCCCACAATTTCTCAATCGTTATCTCAACGCTAATTGTTTAATCATAATGCCTTTGATGTTCTCCCACATACATTTTTTTTTTACCTGCTCCTGTTGTTTCTCTTTGCAACAATGTTTTTTGAACAGTATTGTCATCTGTTTTCTTTTATATATTGAATCTGAGAAAACATACTATTTGAGAATTCAATCTCTTTAGCCGTGTTCAATAGGTGCAGGAGTAGGCCATTTGGCCCTTCGAGCCAGCACCGCCATTCAATGTGATCATGGCTGATCATCCCCAATCAGTACCCCATTCCTGCCTTTTCCCCATATCCCCTGACTCCGCTATTTTTAAGAGCCCTATCTAGCTCTCTCTTGAAAGCATGCAGAGAACCTGCCTCCACCGCGCTCTGAGGCAGAGAATACCACAGACTCACCACTCTCTGTGAGAAAAAGTGTTTCCTCATCTCCATTCTAAATGTCTTACTCCTTATTCTTAAACTGTGGCCCCTAGTTCTGGACTCCCCCAACATCGGGAACATGTTTCCTGCCTCTAGTGTGTCCAAGCCCTTAACAATCTTATATGTTTCAATGAGATCCCCTCTCATCCTTCTAAACTCCAGAGTATACAAACCCAGCTGCTCCAATCTCTCAGCATATGACAGTCCCGCCATCCTGGGAATTAACGTTGTAAACCTACGCTGCACTCCTCAATAGCAAGAATGTCCTTCCTCAAATTAGGGGACCAAAACTGCACACAATACTCCACAATGATTGGCACACAATCATTTTCTATGGGTAGTTCGATGTCCTTAATTACAATTCTTTCCTTTTATTTTTCATTTTCAGTTCAGGCATGAATTGTTTCTGTTCTGTGCTATATAATTCTATAATTGTTTGATGTCCACATTTCATCTGCATTGTTCAATGGTCTTAACTAGACTCCTGATAATACAACTGATCGTTGCTTATCCTTGGACTCATGGAGTCATGGAATTACAATATCATAGGAGAAGGCTATCCATTTCATCCGTAAGTGATTGGAACAGTATCATTGTCCTGCTCTTCAAGCTTAGTTCCCTTCAGCACTTATCCAATTTCCTTTTTAATCCATTGTTCACCCCCACTTGAATCACCCTAGCAGTCACCAAGTTCAAGTTCCAGGACATTATCACTCATCGGTGGCCCAAAATAATTCTAAACTCAACTCGACTCGGCTCACTTTGAGTTGTACTTCTGGCCTGTATTCCTTCCAGTGCAATTATAAAAGCCACACCTCTAGTTTCAAAGCTTCAATTTTGCAACTCTTGGATTCCATGGGAATTATGCCAATGAAACAGTAATGGACATTTAAACCTGCTGAAATTCTTTCCCCCAACTAACAATTTATGGTATTTTTCCCCCCCCCCCCCCCCCCCCCCCCCCCCCCCCCCCTTAATTTGGCAAATGCCACTGTAAGAGAGTAGGTACTAGCAACATCTGTGGAGAGAGAAATAGAGTTAAATTTTCAGGACAATGATCTTAAGGGCAAATTAGATTTGTTGGAGGTAAACGGGTGCAGAATGAGGAGTATATTTACTTCTGAAACTCTTGTTGAGATTAAACAACCTTGCCTTTGAGGGGAGATTGAATTTAGAGTGCCATATGAAGTTTGAAAGAATGAGAGACAATGTCTTGCTCTTATTCTATGTCTATATAAAGCTTGAGAGTCTTCAAGGTACAACAGAACTCTTTATTACATTAACTCAATGCTGGCAGCAAGACAACTAAAAATGGCTGCTTCATCTCCTACCTCAAAGGTAGGAGTTTCTCTACTAACCTAGGCAACTCGTTCTCCTCCCCAGCTAGCCTCTGCTGCGGGGTTCCACAAGGTTGCATCCTTGGCCCCATTCTCTTCTCCCTGTATATGCTCTCCTTAGGCCAAGTCATTCAAAGGTATGGCATTTCCTTCCATTGCTATGGCGTGGCGTGATATTTGACTCAGCATTGAAATTTGACAAACAAATCAATGCTGTGGTAAAAGCTAGCTTCTTCCAGCTTCAGACGATAGCTAAAATATTCCTCCAGTTTGATGACCTCGAAAAGATCATCCACATATTTATCTCCTCCCGCCTCGACTACTGCAACTCCCTTTACACTGGCATCAGCCAATCTTCCCTATCCCACCTGCAACTGGTCCAAAACGCCGCAGCGAGACTCCTGATGAGCACCTGAAAAAGGGACCACATCAGCCCGATTCTGGCCTCTCTCCACTGGCTCCCTGTGCAGTTCCGAATAAATTTCAGGATCCTTCTTTATGTTTACAAAGTCCTTAACGGGCTTGTTCCCACCTACATCAAAATTCTGCTTACCCACCACACCACCTCCAGGCCCCTCAGATCGGCCGATTTGGGGTTACTGAACATCCCACAGTCTAGGCATAAACTCAGGGCGACCGCGCCTTTGCGGTTGCAGCTCCTAGACTGTGGAACAGCATCCCTCTTCCCATCAGAACTGCCCTCTCCATCGACTCTTTTAAGTCGAGACTAAAAACTCATCTTTACTCTCAAGCCTTTCTTGACGTCCTCTGAGGGAGGGCTATATGTATGTATTTATGTATGTACTTAATCTATGAACCAATGTTGTATAACGTTAGTACCTCCACCAATTAAAGCACTTTGGTCAACGAGAGTTGTTTTTTAAATGGGCTATAAAAATAAAAGTGACTTGACTTGACCATGTGACATAAATTCAGATTAGAGATTGCCATTTCAGATTAGGATGAGAGAAATTTCTAAACTTGATATATACTGGATCTTTGGGATTTTCTTTCCCATAGAACTAATGTGACATTGTGTGTATTGAAGGCCGACATCAATAGAGTCAATGATCTAAGGCTCAAGAAATATTGTTGATCAGATAGGAAGATGGAGCTGAGATCAAGAATCAGTCATGATCTTATTAAAGCACAGAGCACACCCATTTCTCTTTGTTACATCCTTAGATCCTTAATAGTGTCGTTGATTAACAGGAAATATGTCAATTAATGTAACATGCTGTGAAATTGATAAATGTGGCCCCATGAAAAGGATATGGATGCAGACTACAATTTTCAAAGGGATTTATCTGTCAGAATTTCATTACGTTGATAATGTTGCTGAAAAGTGACCTAGTTTAGTTGTCGGTTATGATCTAATTATTTAACTGTACCACTAGATGGCGAATGATGAACAGCACACCAAAAGTGTTTTCTTGCCAACTAAAGATCATTCCAGTTAAAATCTTGCATGCTAATATCGCATTGACCTTGTTGCTAGCACACAATAATGTCATTTTAATTATAAGATGCATCTTGTAGTTCATAAATAATGAATTAAATTACATCTGCCAGTTCAGTCCAGCCGACTGCAGTGTTAACTGACTGTAATCTAATTCTAATTGGTGTCTTTTAAAATCAAAGTACACGTTTACAGCCACATCCCAATTTACTTTTATTTGTTAGATTTAATGAGAAAATATAACCTGATGCAGGACCATCTTGAGATTCGGCCATTGTGAATTAAGGGACGCTTGAGATTAGAAGCAAGGAGTGGACTCCCTTAGTTAAATTCTAGGAAACATTGTGGCTTAATGGTCACACCACAGCAGAGGTATCAAGAATTAGTCAAGACTGATTAAGAGTAAGTTATCACTAAATTACTGCCTACATTAAAGATATTATTTTATATATCCTTACAGAAATAAACTTGAATACTATTCTTGCAAAGCAAAATACTAATGATGCCGGAAATCCAAACTGAAAAGTACAAAATACTGTAAGTATGTTGCCAGGACTTGAGGGCCTGGGCTATAGGGAGAGGTTGGGCAAGGTTAGGACTTTATTCCTTAGAGCACAGGAGGCTGAGGGTTGATCTTATAAACATGTATAAAATCATGTAGGGAATAGATATGTGAATGCACAGAGTGTTTTACCCAGCATAGGGGACTTAAACACTAGGGGACATAGGTGAGAAGTTTAAGGTGAGAGGGAAAATATTTAATAGGAACCTGAAGGGAAATTTTTCCACACAGAGAGTAGTGGGTATATGGAACGAGCTGCCAGGGGAGGTAGTTGAGGCAGATACTATAACAGCAGTTGGACAGGTACATGGATAGGAAACGTTTACAGGGATATGGGCCAACAGCGGGCAAATGGGACCAGCTGGTCGGCATGGGGTAAAGGACATGTTTATGTGCTGTATGACTCAATTAATCTATTCGGCTGTTCAGGATGTGAATCATCCTACCACAATCATGGAGCACTGCTGAACTACTATCTACCTCTTTGATGACCCTCAGACTATCCTTGATCGGACTTGCTGGCTTTATCTTGCACTAAACGTTATTCTCTTTCATGTATCTGTACACTACAAAACATTTCAAAACTCTTTAGATTCTGGAGTAGTTCCTGAGAATTGGAGGGTAGCTAATGTAACCCCACTTTTTAAAAAGGGAGGGAGAGAGAAAACTGGGAATTACAGACCAGTTAGTCTAACATCGGTAGTGGGGAAACTGCTAGAGTCAGTTATTAAAGAGGGATAGCAGCACATTTGGAAAGTGATTAAATCATTGGACAAAGTTGGCATGGATTTATGAAAGGTAAACCATGTCTGACGAATCTTATATAATTTTTTGAGGATGTAACTAGTAGAGTGGATAAGGGAGAACCAGTGGATGTGTTATATCTGGACTTTCAGAAGGCTTTTGACAAGGTCCCACATAAGAGATTAGTATACAAACTTAAAGCACACGGTATTGGGGGTTCAGTATTGATGTGGATAGAGAACTGGCTGGCAGACAGGAAGCAAAGAGTAGGAGTAAACGGGTCCTTTTCACAATGGCAGGAAGTGACTAGTGGGGTACCGCAAAGCTCAGTGCTGGGACCGCAGCTATTTACAATATATATTAATGATTTGGACGTGGGAATTGAATGTAACATCTCCAAGTTTGCAGATGACACGAAGCTGGGGGGCAGTGTTGGACAGGCTAGATGCAGGAAGATTGTTCCCGATGTTGGGGAAGTCCAGAACAAGGGGTCACAGTTTAAGGATAAGGGGGAAATCTTTTAGGACCAAGATGAGAAAAACATTTTTCACACAGAGAGCGGTGAGTCTCTGGAACTCTCTGCCACAGAAGGTAGCTGAGGCCAGTTCATTGGCTATATTTAAGAGGGAGTTAGATGTGGCCCTTGTGGTTAAAGGGATCAGGGGGTATGGAGAGAAGGCAGGTACAGGATACTGAGTTGGATGATCAGCCATGATCATATTGAATGGCGGTGCAGGCTCGAATGGCCGAATGGTCTACTCCTGCACCTACTTTCTATATTTCTATGTTTCTATGTCTATAAATGGATCGATTACAATAATTTATTGTCTTTCTGCTGACTGGTTAGCACGCAACAAAAAGCTTTTCACTGTACCTCGGTACGCATGACAATAAACTAAACTGAATCCTAGGTGCCAGCTGTAGATTGATAAATTAAGTTTATGTTTCAAATTGATCGTTGAATCTGAGTAATATTCAAGAGAACGATTGTCGATCTGCAACATTGACTCTATTTTTCTTTCTCAACAGATGTTGTCTGACCTACAAAGTATTTTAGCAATTTCTCTTTGGAAAAATCTGCAGCAATCCCTTTGGTAGCTGCTATTTAGGGCTCTTAATGCAGAAAGTTGGGCTAAATGTATGTACATTTTACCTGACTTTGACATTTATTACTCATAAATAACCTCCCACATATATGGGTGGGAGAGCTAACATCTATTTAATAGCCAGCTGTAAAATTAATTGAAAAAGGAAAATAGGTATATGTTGGATTAACTAAGAATTAGAGGTCATACTTTCTCCATTGAGAACAAGTAAGCTGGGTGTTGACTGCTTCAGTATGTAGGGGCCATCGTTGCCCAAGCAAGCACTTTAAAAATGACCAGCTAGAATGTCAGAAATATAGGCCATTCTGTACTTAAGAAAGGGTGATAGTCTATTTAAATACAGGAGAAAGCTCCCTTTGGCACTGGTGATGTAAGCAGAAACTTAAAATAATTCCACTTACATTGCTAGGTATCTGCTCCAATTTTCCTGTCAGCACTTCCCACTGGTGAAGAGTGATGCATAATGCCCTGGATTTCAAAGTTTTGGTTTGAAACCTGGAGTAAGTTAAACTCAGGGTGACCATGAAAGGTCAGCTAAACGTTTGCATGTGGGAAAGGAAATCATAATGATTGTGCTTGGTTTTAAAGTGTCTCAAGCAGATTTTCAAGGTTGGAATGCTGCAAAGTGATGCAAGCTAGAGTATTGAATGGCATCCCAGTTCTGTACTGGAACACAACTGGTCGAGCTGCTTCCTCACAGCGCCAGGGACCTGGATTCAATCCTGTCTTCAGGTGCTGTCTGAGTGGAGTTTGCATGTTCTCTCTGTGATGGCATGGGTTTCCTCTGGGTGATCCAGTTTCCTCCCACATCACGACATGCGGATTTGTAGGTTAATTGGCCTCAATAAATTGTCCCCAGTGTGTGGGGAGTTGGTGGAAAAATTGAATAATATTGGAATAGTATGAATGGGTGCCCAATGGTCACTGTGGACTCAGTGGGCTGAAGGTGACCCCGCTGGGCTGCACGGGCGCTGTCTGATTGGAGTTTGTACTATCTCCCTGTGACCCCTTGGGTTTTCTCCGGGTGCCCTGGTTTCCCCCAACACTCCAACGACATAGAGGTTTGTAGGTTAATTGGTTTTGGTAAAATTGTCCCTAGTGTGTAGGATAGTGCTAATATACGGGGTGATCACTGGTCAGTGCACTCAATGGGCCATAGGGCCTGTTTCTGTGCTGTATCTCGAAAGGGAAATGTCTAGAAAGATATAACCATATAACAATTACAGCACGGAAACAAGCCATCTCGGCCCTTCTAGTCCGTGCTGAACACTTACTCTCACCTAGTCCCATATACCTGCACTCAGACCATAACCCTCCATTCCTTTCCCATCCATATACCTATCCAATTTATTTTTAAATGATAAAATTGAACCTGCCTCCACCACTTCCACTGGAAGCTCATTCCACACAGTTACCACTCTCTGAGTAAAGAAGTTCCCCCTCATGTTACCCCTAAACTTTTATCCCTAAATTCTCAAATCATGTCCTCTTGTTTGAATCTTCCCTACTCTCAATGGAAAAAGCTTATTCACGTCAACTCTGTCTATCCCTCTCATAATTTTAAAGACCTCTATCAATTCCCCCCTTAACCTTCTGCGCTCCAGAATAACTTGTTCAACCTTTCTCTGTAACTTAGGTGCTGAAACCCAGGCAACATTCTAGTAAATCTCCTCTGTACTCTCTATTTTGTTGACATCTTTCCTATAATTTGGTGACCAAAATTGTACACCATACACCAGAATTGGCCCCACCAATGCCTTGTACAATTTTAACATTACATCCCAACTTCTATCCTCAATGCTCTGATTTATAAAGGCCAGCAAACCAAAAGCTTTCTTTACCTCCCTATCTACATGAGATTCCACCTTCAGGGAACTATGCACAGTTATTCCTAGATCGTTCTATTCAAACTGCATTCCTCAATTCACTACCATTTACCATGTACGTCCTATTTTGATTTGTCCTGCCAAGATGTAGCACCTCACACTTATCAGCATTAAACTCCATCTGCCATCTTTCAGCCCACTCTTCCAAATGGTCTAAATCTCTCTGCAGACTTTGATAATCTACTTCATTATCCACAACATCACCTATCTTAGTATCATCTGCATATTTACTAATCCAATTTACCACACCATCATCCAGATCATTGATGTATATGACAAACAACAGTGGACCCAACACAGATCCCTGAGGCACCCCACTAGTCACCGGCCTCCAACCTGACAAACAGTTATCCACCATTACACTCTGGTATCTCCCATTCAGCCACTGTTGAATCCATCTTGCTACTCCATTATTAATACCCAACAATTGAACCTTCTTAACCAACCTTCCATGTGAAACCTTGTCAAAGGCCTTACTGAAGTCCATTTAGACAACATCCACCGCTTTACCCTCATTTCCCTAGTAACCTCTTCAAAAAATTCAAGAAGATTAGTCAAACATGACCTTCCAGGCACAAGATGCGTTATTTGCTCCAGTCAGCCTAGATTACAGGCATCACTGCTGCTTGCAGTTTGGGTCCCATAGTCGTTCAGCCATTGCTAGTTCTTTTCCAAGTTTGGTTTTGGGGACTATCTACAATGTCAGCTAGCTTGCTCCCAAAAGCTACATTGACCAATGCATTGTTCAACACAGCAAATGTTTATAGCTTCTTTCCACTTCATGGCAATATCAGCAGAGCATTGCAAACCATCAATCCAATTATCTCTTAAAATGTAGACCAGCAATATCTCTTTGCTCTGTTCCTCTCACTGCAACCTTTGTGTACCACCATACTTATTATAGGTGACAGTGCCTTCATCCAACAGGACAGAACACACATCTCTGGAGTAACTCAGCGAGGCAGCACCTTTGGGGGATATAGATAGGTGTCTCAATGTTTCAGGTTGGGACCCTTCTTCAGATTGGCATGGGTTGCCGATGTTTCAGTTTGGGACACTTCTTCAAGTTCTAAACCTATCCATGTCCTCCAGAGAAGCTGCCTGATCTGCTGAGTTGCTCCAACACTGTGTGTTCTAAGCAAGATTTCAGCATCATCCACTTCACCTTTAAAAAAATAGCCAGCTTAGTTTTTCGTTACCTCATCTGATTTTTTTCTCTCTTTCTCTTGGCTTCATGCCTGGTTTCCATAAATTCATCTATGAAACGCCTTTTGACATTTTCACATTGAAGCCTCTACATAAATACAGATACTCGAGTACAGTGGTTTATACTAACAGATAAAGAGCTCTATTGCTCTGTCAGCATCAGCACTCAGATCGTGAAGGTCAATTACTTTCTCTCTAGTAATGATTCACAATGTCTTTTTCCTAAAGGCATACACATTTTAGAATCCCTCAGAAACAAAGGTTATTCCCTCACTCCCTAGCTAATCCCTTGTGCCAAGCACAGGCAGCTGTGTAGTTCAGAAACAACTGCCATGTAACTATCATGAAAATTATAACACGTTTTGAGGCAGTGTCACTGATGGTTTGATAGATCAGGAGCATCTTATACAGTAACCCAGAGATTGCTGTAAAGATCATGGAGATTGGTGGTAAAGTAGTAGCTTCATCACAGAAAGAGTTCTAGCTAAAGATGAGACAAGATATTGGTATCTAAAAAATGCCCAAACTAAGAAAGCCTATCCATTTTTGGGGTAGTACAGTGGTGCAGCCAGTAGAGTTGCTGACTCAGAGTTAAGTGTTTTGAACAGTCATATGTACCAAAGCATAACAATTAAATTCTTACTTGCAGCAGCATAACAGGTCTGTAAACACAGTATTCAATAGATAACATTATAAACAAACGATTAAAAGTTCAATTAAAAAAAAACAATACAGCAGTATTAGTACAATATGAAATGAAAGCCCAAAATCCTTAGTGCAACAAACACTGTTCATAGTTTGCAATTTAGTTGGTGTTTGTAGCGTTCAATAGCCTGATGGTTATTAGGTAGAATCTGTTCATTAACCTGGAGGTCACAGTTTTCAGACTCATATATCTTGTTCCCGATGGCAGTGAATTGAGAATATGACCACAGTGGTGTTGGTCCTTGATGATACTGGTTGACTTTTTGAGGCAGCGCCTCCTATAGATTCTTTCAAAGGTGTGGTGGTCAGTATCTCACAACTCCAGTGATCCAAATTAAATCCTTACCTCAGGTACGGTCTGTATAGAATTTGCATATGTTCTCTGTGAGCGAGTTAGTTTCTCCCACACACCCTGATGACCCTGTGTCCTCAGTCTCCGAGCCCGATGTCAGAGCATCCTTCAAGAGAGTGAATCCACACAATGGGTCTGACCATGGCTGAATGCTAAAGACCCGTCTGGACTAATTTACTTGAATACTCAAGGACATCTTCAACCTGCTTCTGTGGTCTGAGGTTCCTAACGTATTCAAAAGGGCATGATTTGGTATTGGTTCCCAAGAACAGCATGGTGACCTGCCTTATTTTTTTTTTATTTTTTTATTTTTTTATTTTATTAGAAGTTAATACAGCACAAAACAGTACAGTGGCGCCTAATTTTAGGTGCCAACTATGTAATACCGTAATCCATTCTATGTACAACCTCTAGTTTTATGTTATAAGAAAAAAGTAAGCAGATCAAGAAAAAGAAAGCAATAGAAAGGGGAAAAAGTGGAAAAATAGATGGCAGAGAGTAGAAAAACGTGAAGTGTGTATATAAAAAATAAAAAAAGGAAGAGAGAAAGAGGAGAGTAGAAATAGAAGAGAAGGCCCCTTAAAAGAGAACTGAAATCGGCAATCCTTACAGCACCGCTGCATCACATGATTCCAAAAAGTCGATGAAAGGAGACCAACTCTTTAAGAATTGGTCATATTTATCTATTAGTCGGAGTCTCATTTCTTCAAGGCGTGCTATGTCCATCATATTCCTAATCCACATTTTAACAGTTGGTGTGGTTGTACTTTTCCAAAATTTAAGTATCAATTTCTTTCCAATTATTAACCCATAATTAAAAAAAAACATTTTGATCTGCCTTATTAACTACTGCCTGACAGCATTGATATCTGCCATAACAAACAGCTTCGAGATGTTGTTTATGGTGTGAATCAACTCTTGCCTCAGAAGATCCTAGATCTGCTTCAATTTGCCTATCACCATAACAGGTCAACAGCGATCTCAATAGCTCCCACTCTACTCTTGACCATATGGATAATAGGAAGACATTTGTCAGGCTGCTGTTCATCGACTATAGGTTGCCGTTCATTACTATCATCCCTACCAAACTTATTACCAACCTCCAAGACCTGGGCTTCTGCACTTCCTTTTGCAACTGGATCCTTGACATTCTCCTTAATAGACTTCAATCAGTGTGGATCAGTAACAACATCTCCACATAAATGACAGTCAACACAGGTGCACATCAAGACTGTGTGCCGATCCCCCACTATACTCTCTTTTACAACCATGACTGTGTGGCTAAGCACAACTTCAATGTATAAATTAGTGGTAACGCCACTGCAGTTGGCTGAATCATTGGTGGTGCTGTCAGCATGCAGAGAGAGATAGAACACCTGGCTGAGTGGTGCTACAACAACAACAACAACAACAACAACAACCTCCTCTTCAATGTCAATAAGGCCAAGGATTTGATCGTTGACTTCAGGAGATCACTCGCCAGTTTTATTAGAAACTAAGAGCTACCAGTTTTTTTTAATTGGTGAGTCGGTGGTGGAGAAAGTTAGCAGTTCAAATTACTGGGCATTAACAGCTCAGATGATCTGCTATGGGCCCAGCACATAGATGGAATCATGTAGGTGGTACATTAGCAGTTTTACATTCTTAGAAGTTTAAAGAGATTCAGTATGTATCCAAATACTCTAACAAACTTTTACATATATAGAGCGGAAAGTATTCTGACTGGTTACAACATGGTCTGGTATGGCAATTCCAACACAGAGGAACGCAATAGGCTGCAGTGATGGACTCAGCCCCGGTCCATCACGGGCACAGCCCTCCCTCCATTGAGAGCATCTACATGAGTCTCTGCCATCGGGCCAGAGGTATAGAAACCTAAAGGCTCACACCACCAGGTGGTTGAACAGCTAGTCTCCTACAACTATAAGGGTCTTGAACCATCCTACACAATCCTTAATCCTACTTTGACAATGGAACACTATGGTTCACAACTTGCACTACAATGAACGTGTTTTTTTTTTAATGTTTTTCCACAATCTTGCTTTATCTTTTTGCAGTTTTCTTACTTTTTGAATTTTGTGTAATTTATGCAGAATTTGTATTTATCCATGTCTATGTGCCTGTAATGCTGTTGCAAGTAAAAATGTTCAGTATACCTGTACCTCACCATACTGGTGCATATGGCTATAAATGAACTCAAATTATTGCTGAGTTATGCCAATAATTTCAGGTCTTCCACATCCACGTTGAAGTCCCGAAGTTGGAGACACTTATGCCGAAATATTCAAAAAAATCCAGACCATCGTAAAACCAATGACAAATGCCTGGACTGGTTTTCTGGCCATAGAATTACTCAGGTGATAAGTAAATACTGTAATTGGAAAATTACAGCTGTCTTTACAAGAATAACACTGACTGAGCTTCCATCTTCACTTATCTGCAGGCACGGGTAAAATGAAGGACACCTGAAGGTGTTTGGCATAAACTAGCTTCAATGTTATAATATAATAGTTCTTCTAATTTATTGAAGGCATCTATAATGATTTACTTGCAGAAAATGCTCTGCATCTTAATGCTATATGCACTTTATGCACATCTTTTGTCCTGAATCCTACAAATTTGATAGTTACTTTTCTAGAGATTAAAGATTGTAACTTCAAAAGTTATTTGCATCTGTTCAAAAAACCTAAGTGCCTAACATTTGACATGATGATTTACTATTATCTGCTTCTATAAAATGGCTGAAGATATATTTAAAAGCTGCTGTGGGCTGTTTTAAATATTTAGGCAAGTGAAAATTGATCATCTGCCACTATCCAGCTTTCATTTGGCTTCAAAGTAACCAGGTTGTTGCTTTTCATACACAGGTCTGTATGATACTGCACTGATTCCTGTAACATTCAAGACAGGTTCTCTATAAGAGCACGTTGAACAGCCCATATAATTAACAATTAGTCACCGAATGCAGTCTATACAGTGCAGTTCACAGAAACCTGATAGGAATATTTACTTATTTCGACAGCCATGGCGAAAGTATATTTGTAAATCAGCTCACCCATCTCACTTCAGCTGCTTGTCAAATTCACAATCATTCACTACTTCTGCACAGCGGAGATAGCTTAAATCTGTGTAAACAGACTCAAAGGGCAAGGCACAGTTTACTTTTGTGGTTTTAATAAAACTGCAGTACTTACAGAATATTGCTAAAGGTGATGATGGATGTCCTTTCTTTCCCCACCTTTTCACAGAATTCACAAATAATAACATCTCATTTTCTTCTTCATTAGGCTGACAACATCAATGTAATTAGACCCAATGAGAGTGAATCTATTACGCTGCACAATGCAACAACTGATTACACCATGATTCTGATTACAATTTTATGCATTACTCATTAATATTTTTAGAAGATTTATGATTATATTTCTTACCTTAGGATATGGATATTGTTTTCCCTTTGGGTACAAATTGCCAGTAAAACGTGGGATTATCATATTAGGTACCAAGGAGTCATTGATCATCAGAAATGCCAGACGTTCTCCATTTGGGGACCACCAGTGAGTAACATGGGAATGTATCACCTCCTCTGTAATCAAAGCATTTTCATCAAAATAAGATGATCAATAAAAGCAATTAACCAATCAAGTGTAGTGTCTCCAGAACAATTTACAGCTAAGAGGAGCTTATGAGCATTGGTACGTTCAAATACAAAATGAAATATTTAACATTTAGATGTATTTATCCATTGCTTTTGAGGAAAATAATGACATAATACAAGATAATTTAACTTTAGTAACATCTGTGAGTGAATTGTGCATACTAAAATCAGACAAAATTCTATCACATTTTTACCTCGTGTATAATGAATCACTATTTATGGAAGTGAATAATTTTTATTATAACTCACAATTACATTTATCTACTTATGTTTTATAGCTTTATAGTGCTCCAGAATTTAAAGTATTATAGAATGATAAGAAGCTATTGTATCTATTAATGTTGTCCCTAATAGGTTTTCAATTCAGGTATTTTCTAATTCTGTTTTTATAACCTATCACTTGTCTACATTTTTAAAGCAATTATATGGCAAGATATAGGTGATTCTTTCCTTCTTTTCTTTCCTCAAAGGACAACAATGAAGCTAACCCAAAACGTGAGGGAACAAATGGGGCAGCACGGTGGTGCAGCGGTGCAGTTGTTGCCTTACAGCGCAAGAGACCCGGGTTCTATCCTGACTTTGGGTGCCATCTGTATGACGTTTGTACGTTCTCCCAGTGACCTGGGTGGGTTCTCCCTGGGTGCCCCTGTTTCCTCCCACATTCTAAAGACCCACAGGTTTGTAGATTAATTGGCATAGATAAAATTGTATATTCTCCCTAGTGTGAGTAGGATAGTGTTAATGTGTGGGGATCGCTGGTCAGTGTGGACTCGGTGGGCCAAAGGGCCTGCTTCCATGCTATATCTCTACACTAAAATAGGCTTTGGAGTTGTTAGTACCAGTACATCAGCAGTCATGATCATGAATGGTTGAGGTTATAGATTTGGGGGCGGGGGGGGGAGCTTTGTTAAGGTATCACAATGCATTTGCAACTGGCTATGAAAGCCAAGAGAAATACATATGGTCACCCCTCTACATATGATTCAGCACCATGATGAAAATTACTTTTGAATATTAGTGGAAATTACTCCTAGATGTTGTCAAGATATTTGGCTGCTACACTGATTGAATGTATGGGAGTAATCCTGGTGCTAAACAGCTGATCATTTGGGGGATTTTCTGGTTGTCCTCCGTGCTCTAGATGGCGGTATATGCACTGCAATTGTTTTTCTGGCGGACAACTCAATACCACAATTTTTGGTAAATGCTATTCATTTCTAAACACAATTTTAGAATATCCTTTGAGTTGTACTTGCATTCAAATCTGGAAATAATGCCCTGAAGTTAAAACGCAACTCAACTCTTGAAAACAGTAAGTAAAAAGGCAAGACCCCCTCCATAAGGCTGTGGAGCAGCAGTTAGTATTCATAGCCAGACCATGGAGATACAGTACTTCTCTTTAACCTTTGAGATGCCTTATGAGCTTACTTTTTAATGATTTTAATAGTAGGAAATGTCAGTCACATTTACTGCATTTGAAGTGAACTGATTATGGGCTAAAACCCCGCAGACTTACTGAAGGAGCCACAATGTTGTATTGTGAAACATCACATTGCATCCCACAGTGATTCACAGCTGGCAGCTTGTCACAGTCTGACAGACATACCTGTACATATTGATTGCTGCCATGTTATTATAGCTTTAAATATTATGCTGCAATGCGCGTAGTTGAAAGGGCAATTATCACAATTATAGTGTTCAGTGCATTCAAACATTGAGTATAAACAACATTCAGTATTCAACATTCAGTATTCAGCAGCTTTAACATGCAAAGCTCCGATAAAAAATATGTTTATTTTTCTACACTCTTCCATGAAAAGGTGTTGATAACAATAGGATTACAGCAGGGTTCCAATAGGGCCCTAAGTTTACTGGTTACTACAGTAATCAGAGATGATGATGCAGGAGCTAAAGATATTGATTACAGGATAATTGATTACCACTGCTCATGGGCAAAACAATTATGGCATTTGCATGACTGAAACAACACTTTGCAAACAATATTTATTTTCTCGTGGATTATGGGACAGTGTATTGTGGGACATATAGCTAATTATTTGTATGAATGAAGTGGTATTCATATTATGAAATAAAATGAGCTGGAGTTGGGGATCTAGTGGACATTGTGAAATATCATTATGAGGCGACAGATACCTATATATTATGAAAGTTTGTTCATCATTGCTATAATTTCAATTCAGAATCTGTTACACACGCAAAACAAAATAGGTGGTTAACGCCTTTAAACTACCAGTAAGCCATCGGATCTAAAAACATTTTGCTTGAGAAAAGCTAAATTTTGTTGAAATACATGACTAACCTTTTATGACATTAAATCCTATTTAATTAAATGATATTGTACAAATACTCTAGTCTGTAGCTTTGTTTACTGAACTGAAGCAATTTCAAATGTAGAAATAGTGGAATGATGATTTCTGAGAGCGGTTATGAATTTTGTGCTTCAGTGACCTATTAAAAGAGCCATGCAATTAAATGAAAAAGCATGGAACACTGAAGACAATCATCTGGATTACAAGAAAGTCTTTGCCTTTGCAAATATGGTTTATTACCTCGTCTTCTTTTCAGCACTACTGATGATCAAAATGGGGGCTAAACTTTCGTTTTCCTCTTAATATTTCTCAGCATTCAGATATAACCAAAATGGAATGATGGAATGTGAGTTTGACTCGTCCAATGGCCTATTTAATCAAGTATCAGAATATAGATTACACATGTGAATGAGGATAAGTGGATGGATAAACTTTCTCATAATAGTTGCCCTCCTACAATTCTAACTCCAGTCTACCCTCATTATTACAGACCTCTTTATTACAGATTTCGATTAAAGCGACGGAGTGTCCCCACAGTAATCAGACACCACTGTCTCTTTGAGAACACAGGCTTTTAATTACACTGTGAGAGGGCATTGAAATTGACAAGCAATTGCTTCAATCTGTGCAATAATGAAGGACATAAATTGCTGGAGTAACTCAGTAGGTCAGGCAACAGATCTGGAGAGAGCACAGATAGGTGACATTGCAAGTTGAGATTGCGCCACACAAGTGGTAATGGGTTGAGAGCCGCAGCGCCAACGTTTACCGCCTTCCCAGTCTCTCTGCGAAGGCGGTGAAGTCACCGCTGGCACACACTATCACCCCAGCCACTTCCACACCAGTCTTACTGACCTTCACCACCAGGCCGGGTTGCCAACACTGGCCCATACCATCTCACTAGCTGATTCCAGGCTGGACTGACTGCCACCACCGCCGGCCCACACAGCTTCCTCAGCTGCTTCCCGACCACACCTGACACCACCACTGCGGACTGTTATCTGCACTCAGGCCGCCTGCAGACCTTGGCCAATAACTCTGCTGATTCTCATCTCTCCCCCGGCCACCAGCAGGCCAGGGCCATCAACTCGCCAGGATTCCAGGCAAAATTGCAGATCACGAGCCTGAAAATGGGTCTTGACCCAAAACATCACCTCTCCATGTTCTCCAGAGTTGCTGCCTAACCTGCTGAGTTACTCCAGCATGTTGTGTTCTTTTGTGTATTAACCAGCATCTGCAGTTCTTTGTTTCTGCTACTTGTGCAGTTATACTCTAATTATACTCTAATACTCAGTAATCACATACTGGGTTATAGCAGGCAATCGTCAATAAAAGACACTATTCCCCCCACTTTGGTCCATTAATACAAGGGATATCTGTATATATTTGGCTTGTCTGTTTAAAAAAAAATGTTAACCAGCTTGATTCCTGGGATGGAAGACTGATTTATGAAGAGATATAGCATCAATTTTAATTATATGCATAGAATTGAGAAGATTGGGAGGGGATCTCAGAAACCTACAAAACTGTAATAGGTTTGGACAGAATAAATGCAGGACAGATGTTCTCATTGCCTGGGGAGATCAGAATCAAGAATATGATTTATGGGCAACATGTAACATAGGAAAATACATCACAGCAATGTTTAGCCCATACCCCTGTAAACCTTTTCTATCCATATGCCTGTCAAAGTGTTTTTTTAAATGGTGTTATAGTACTTGCCTCATCTACCTCATCTGGCAGCTCATTGCATATATCCATGAACCTCTGTTTGAAAAAAATGCTTTTCAGGTTTCCATTAAATCTGTCCCCTCTTACATTAAACCTGTATTTTGGTTCTTGATTCCCCTACCCAGTGTATATAAACTATGTGCATTCACCCCATCTATTCCCCTCATTATTTTATACTCCTCTATAAAATCACCCCTCAGCCTTTTACACTCCAAGGAATAGGGAGAGGCCTGCCCAACCTCCCTACAGCTCAGCCCCTCAAACATAGACAAAATTCTCATAAATCCTCTCTGCATAAATCCTTTCCAGCATTTTCAATGTGTTATGGAACAACAGCATCAGCAATTGCAATTGCACTTCCTTTTTCAGTGACTTTTATAACCAGTTATGATTCTCCAGCAAATGTAGTTTATGCAAATAAACTGTTTATTAATGTTCCAGTTGTTCAAATTCATTTGAAGTCCATCGGCAACTCAAGGAGAAAAAGGTTTTTAGTTTAAACCTTAACAAGAACTGTAACATAAAGCACAGATCATTCATGTTGATGTGTTCACTGGTTTTCAATGCATTTTCAAACTTTTCCCATTATCCAAGCTGCAACATAGCACAGACTATCAGCACTGGCGCTGCCACTGTGACAAGCACTATGATTGAAAAGTCATAGATAAGGGCTCCAATTTACAACTCTCATTCGTGCATGGCTTCACCAGTCTGGAGTCAGCTTGAGACTTCATTAAGCTCATTACTGTGCAATAGCCCATGTCCCACAGATATGTGGCAGGGTAAGGTTATGTCATACTTCAGGGACTTGCAAGCATGCTAGGGATGCTTCCGCAGGCAATGCTTCATCCAACTTTTTAGCCAGCCTCTTTAAATGACTGCATTGTTTCCCCAAAATATACATTCTCAACTCTCGTTTATAAGTAAACTAAAGGGCCTTCTTTATCTTGTTTAAAGACATTTGGACAGCTACATGGAAAGGAAATGTTTAGAGGGAAATGGACCAAACATGGGCAAGTGGGACGTGTAGATGAGGCATCTTGGTCAGCATGGACAAGTTGGGCCAAAGGGTCAGTATTCATGCTGTACGACGCTATGACTATCAATTATGACAACTGCCTATACATAGAACTTTCTCCTACCACTGATATGCTGGGGAAGGGGAGTGTTAATACCACATGATTTGACAGTAGAAAATTCACATTGTGTTTTTCAACTCAATGGAAGTACTGAGGGAAAAAAAGACAATATTGTAATTGAATGAATAAATGAATGAACCTTTATTATCACATGTGATGTGTCAGTGAGATTCTTTGTTTTGCATACCCAAGGTATGAAAAAAGTCACCACATAAAGGGTGCTGACAAAGTTGCAAAGTATTCAATTTTAACAAATGTAAATTCCGTTGCCATTGTAAGAAATCCGATATTTCCTTCAGCAGAAATATTTAAATATTTGAGCGTTATATTTTTGGGGTAGTCTCAATGGAAGGATGTTTTAATTAGTAAGGACAGATTTGGAGATTAATGTTGTGTATTAATTGGACAAAGCATTTAATTAATGATTTGATTGATTACACCAAGTCTGATCCCACTGGTAGGTTGAATAATTTATGGTGTATTCAATTTCTCTGTCTCCTTGTAGGACTCATCTTCTTTTGTCTTTGGTCACATTTCCTTCTCTAGGCATTCCAGTCTTGAACAACTGAAGTGTTGTGATGCATACAGCAGGCAACAATAATCATTGAAGTTTTAGCAAAGCTACATTGTCCCTGAGGGACAACCTTTTCACAGGGTGATGGGTATATGTAAAATTTTGTTAGAGGAAGTATTTGAGGTAGGTACAAAAACAATATTTAAAAGACACTTGGACAGGTGCACGGATAGGAAAGATTTGGATATGGGCCAAATGTGGGGAAATGGAACTACGTCAAAAACCTTGGCGTGATATTTGACTCAGCACTGAAATTTGACAAACAAGTCAATGCCGTGGTAAAAGTTAGCTTCTTTCAGCTTCGGACGATAGCTAAAATAAAACAATTCCTCCACTTTGATGACCTCGAAAAGATCATCCACACATTTATCTCCTCCCACCTAGATTACTGCAACTCTCTTTACACTGGCATCAGCCAATCTTCCCTGTCCCACCTGCAACTGGTCCAAAACGCCGCAGCGAGACTCCTGACGGGCACCCGAAAAAGGGACCACATCACCCCGATCCTGGCCTCTCTCCACTGGAATCCACTTTTCTTCAGATACTTTCTGGGCAGCTCAGTGATGCAGCTGGTAGATCTGTTGCCTTACAGTCCCCGTGATCTGGGTTCAATTTGGTACAGAGTTAGCTAATATTTCAGCCGTGACCTCTGTTTCACACACATCCCATAGCTGTGCAGATTGGTAGAGTAATTGGCCACTATAGATTGTCCCGCACATGTATGTAAATGGTAGAATCCCGGGGAAGTTGATGGGAATGAGTTGGGAGTGAAATGGGATTTGTGTAAATGGGTTCTTGATCACCAGGTAATTTATTGGGCCTGTTGCTGAGCTGCATGACTTATGACACTGCTCTGATGCACTAGGCTAATGTATTTTAAATTACTGATTTTGTTTCTTCATGCTGAGCTACAAATGTAATTTATTCTCGGAAGAAATGTAATCATTTTGTAAGTTGCCAAGATGAAAATTGCTAGGCACCATTATGGCAGAAACAGCTTGAATGTGATGTGCACTGGACATATAAATGCATTTTTATTGAGCACCCTGTGCTAATTTATGCTACTGAAATGATAATTCATACAAAGTTGTGCTTCTGCAGTCTAATATCTGCTTTCTGTTATCATCCTATTGTAGAATTAAAGGGAGCAAAATTAGGCAGTATTGTGATCATGATATAAACTAAAATTATACTATTTGACCAAATGCCGGGTTGGGAATACAATTTGTTTTGCCTTTCATCGTTATGACCAGCCAATGATATTTTATTAGTTTGGTGCACAATAGCACAGTTCAGTTCAAGTTAGATGGTACTCAATAAAGTCTTCTTACAGGTTTTATTGGCGGCATGTATTGTGGCTGGAATAATTGCTGGAAATCCTCCCATATGTCTTTGAAAGTTGCTGTGAGGGATGACAAAAAGGTGATGTTGGTTATCCAGATTTAGAAGATGATGATGATTTCATGACCATTTTCCTTGTGTTTTGTTTTCCAGAATCTCTTCAGATTGACTGTGGACTGCTTTGACAAAACTGACTGGCAGATGTTTGAGGATGCAGCAGAAGGCAGCATCAACAAATACACAGTCTCTGTCTTAAGCTACATAAGTAAGTCCATCGATGATGTTGTTCCAAAAGCCACCATCTGCACTTACCCAAATCAGAAACCCTGGGTCAGAGGGGAAATTTGTGCCAAACTCAAACTCAACTCAGGGGACACCAACGCCTACAAAGCAGCTAGATATGACCTCCGGAAGTCCATTAGTAAAGCCAAGAGAGTCTCCAGGGACAAAGTGGAATCTTACTACTACAGCTCTGACCCCAGATGCATGTGGAGAGGATTGCGTTGCATCACAGATTACAATGGGAAAAACAGGAGCACAGTCCAGCCTACCGCCTCGCTCCCGGTCGAGCTTAACACCTTTTATGCCTGGTTCGATGCAGATAACATAGCACCCACCATGAGTGCACAGGTGTGCAGGGTGACTACCTCACTGATCCTACAAACGGCAGACGTGAGGCGGTCCTTCAAAAAGGTAAATGACCGCAAAGCTCCAGGGCCGGATGGTATTCCAAGGCGGGCTCTCAGGGCGAGCACTGATCAACTGGCAGAGGTGTTCACCAACATTTTCAACCTCTCCCTGAGTAAGTCTGTGGTTCCCACTCCCTTCAAATCATCTATCATTGTTCCTGTTCCAAAGAAACCATTAATCTCCTGTTTAAGTGACTACCGGCCTGTCGCACTGACATCAGTCATCATGAAGTCCTTCGAGCAGCTAGTCAAAACTCACATCTGCTCCTCTCTCCCTGACATCTCCCTCAGTTTGCTTATAGACCATACAGGGCCACGGACGATGCCATCGCCATGGCAACTCACACTGCTCTCACCCACCTGGACAAAGGGAAAACATATGTGAGAATGCTCTTCATTGACTACAGCTCAGCATACACCACTATCATTCCATCAAAACTCATGCCCAAGCTCCTTGATCTTGGACTGGAGACCTCCATCTGCGGCTGGATATTCAACTTCCTGATGGGCAGGCCACACCTCTTCCTCACTGACCCTCAACACAGGCGCACCACAGGGCTGTGTGGTTAGTCCTCTCCTGGACTCCCTGTTCATGCACGACTGTATTGCTAAGCACAGCTCCAACATCATCTTAAAGTTTGCTGATGACACAACCATCCTGGGCCTCATCACAGACATGAGACGGCCTAAAGAGAGGAGGTAAAGGCACTAAACAGCTGGTGCCAGGAAAATAACCTCCCTCTCAATGTCAGCAAAACGAAAGAGATGATCGTGGACTACAGGAGACAGCAGGGGAGTGGACAACTCCCCATCCACATCGGTGATGCTGAGGTTGAAAGGGTCAGCAGCTTCAAGTTCCTCGGTGTGCACATCACTGAGGACCTTTCTTGGACACTGCACACGGACACAATAACTAAGAAAGCCCGCCAGCAGCTATTTTTCCTGAGAAGACTGAGGAAGTTTGGCATGAACGCCAGCATCCTCACAAACGTCTACAGTTGCACCATCGAGAGTCTGCTGACGGGCTGCATCACAGTCTGGTACGGGAACTGTTCTGCCCACAGCCGCAAATCACTACAGAGAGTGGTGAAGGCGGCACAGCACATCACTGGCAACTGTCTCCCGGCCAGTCAGGACATTTTCCACTGGCGGTGCCTGCGGAAGGCACACGGCATCATCAAGGACCACAGCCACCCAGCACGCAGACTGTTCTCCTTGTTGCCATTAGGCAGACGATATAGGAGCATGGCTGCACGTACCACCAGACTTAAGAACAGATTTTATCATCATATCATCAGGCTTCTGAACTCATAAACACATCATATATGTTGATTATTTTATTTATTATTGTCTTTAACCTACCACTGTCACTTTTATCTTATCTTTTTTTTAACCGTAATTTTATCCTTGTAATATCATTGCTGAGGTGACCCGTTGTCTTGTCAAACACATTTCATTGTACCGTTGACCCTGTGTTAACCTACATATGACAATTAGAACTGAACTGAACTGATACATCTCCTACATTGTCCCCCATTCTTAGCATTAACCATTTTGCATTTCCTTTTGAGAGTTTGCAGAGTGTTTGAGCTGAGGGGATTAGAGTTGAGATAACATTCAGATCGACCATGATCTTAATATGTGGCAGTGTAAGCTTGCAAAACCGAGAAGCCTACTCTTGTTTTTAATTTATTTATGGTCAGTTATTGTTAGAAGAGCAAATGAGGATGAATATGATTATCTATTTCTTTCATTTTATTTCATATTCTCTAACATTCAATAGATGCAAAATAGTTGACTCATTTAGGCTGGGGCCATAATAAACTTGTCAGCCTTGGTCCCAAATTCTGCTGAGTCAGTTGATTGCAAACAACATTATTGTCTGGATGTTATCAATGGTCATGGTAACATATCTGGTAATTTTACAATCATAGAGATTTCTGTTCATGGAAAGATTACAGGTAAGACATAATTGGGTCCACCATGTATGCTCCAGTTATCCTACCTCTCTGTGTACCTGTGGTCCCTGATCCTAAGAACTATTCTCGGAAATCTTTTCTGGTTTCTCTCTAACACCTTGACATGCTTCCTATAATGTGGCAACCAGAGCTGAGTACATTCCAATTGAGGCTGGGCTACTGTTTTATAAAGGTTCAGCAATACTTTCGTTTTTATAGCCTGCATCTCTGCAGATAAAATCCAGAAACGTGTGTGCCTTCTTAATTCCTTTTTGAACTTGTCCTACCACTTTCCATGATTTGCCCATACAACATCCAGATCTCTCTGCTTCTGCACCCAATTTACAAGAGTGTCCTTGATTGTTTAGTTTAGCTTAGATATACAGCGCGGAAACAGGCCCATCGGCCCACCAAGTCTTTGCCGAACAGCAATCCCTGTACATTAGCATCACCCTACACACACTAGAGGCAATTTTTTACATTTACACCAAGCCCAATTAACCAACAAACCTGTATGTCTTTGGAGTGTGGGAGGAAACCGATGATCTTGGAAAAAAACCCATGCCAGTCATGGGGAGAACGTACAAACTCCGTACAGACAAGCACATGTAGTCAGGATCGAACCCGGGTCTCTGGTGCTGTAAGGGAGTAGCTCTACTGCTACGCCACCGTGCCGCACTTGTGTATTGTGTATTGCCTATCCCCATTTATCACCTTTTATTTATCTATGTCATATCTGAACTGCCATGTGTCTGCCCATTATACTCATATTTTCAATAATCTGCTAACACTATCACTGTTCTCGTCAGTTTCCAACACAAAGTTTGTCATCCACAAATTTTGAAATTGTGGCTTGCATCCTATGTCTATGTTATTAATTAATATACATAAAATTGGTGAAACACAAAATGCTGGAGGAACTCATCAGGTCAGTCAGCATATGGGAAGGGAATGGACAGGCAATGTTTCAGGTTGGGATCCTTCTTCAGACATAGGATTTCTCCCACCCCCCATTCCATGAATGTGACAAAGGTTCTAACCTGAAATGTTGCCTATTCATTACCTCCCCAGATGCTGCCTGGCCTGCTGAGTTACTGCAACACTTAGTGTTGTGCCTCCATGAATAATGGCAATGCCAAGGGCGGAGTGAAATTGCGATGCTTCCCTAAAAGAAGAGAGCTACTACACAAATGTTTCAATATTATATGTAGGCATGCACTAAAAAAGGTCCAAACTTCAGGATAATATCAATGATTTTAAAAGAGAAACCTTAGTCCTTGCTGTAAAACCTTTCGACATGATCTCAGGACTACTTTTCAAAATCATTCATCCTAATCTTCTGACTATTGTTATACCCACTGAAATACCTCCCCCTTTGATTGGTTAAATAAACAGACAATTAATGGGCCTGCCCCACTTAGGCGATTTTCAGGGCTGCATTTCGCCAAATTCTCACGCTCTCATGCTGATCACAAATTTCTCATGCTCTGTCGTGAGAAATTCTGTGATCAGCGAAAATGTCAAAACTCATATCAACTGCATGGGCCGCGGGTGTTGGAGAGCTGGGGCTGAGGGTGAGGGAAGCAGAAGCAGCGGCAGGGTCAGATGTGGATGGGGAGCAGGGGCTGGCTGGCGAGTGTTTGCCAGGCTGGCGAGTCGTTTGCTGCAGCTCCAGCCATAGAGCAGCCTCAGTGCAAGAGTACCGGGCCGTTGGAGGCATCGGGAGCATTGCGCCGCTGCCATGAGAGTCTCTGCGCCGAATTTGCCCAGATCAAGCTGCGGCTTGGTGCATCCTGGAGGACAAACAGTGGCTGCTGGAAGTAAGTACCAAGCATTGGGTAGAAACGGTGGAAGATAGTGGCCTGCAAATGGGGGTGGTTGGAGAAAGCATCCTGCTTGCCTGCTAGATTTTCACTTACTGCAACTGCAGGAAAAATGTTCCTGATTTTGGGGAATTCAGAAGCAGGGGTCACAGTTTAAGAATAAAGGGTAGGCCAGTTAGGACTGAGATGAGGACAAACTTTATTTACACAGAGAGTTGTGAATCTGTGGAATTCTCTGCCACAGAGGACAATGGAGGCCAATTCACTGGATGTTTTCAAGGGAAAGTTACATTTAGCTCTTGGGGCTAGTGAAATCAAGGGATATGGGGAAAAATGGTACTGATTTAAATGAACAGCCATGATCATATTGAATGTCAGTGCTGGCTCGAATGGCCTGAATGGCCTATTCCTGCACCTATCTATATTACTAAAAGTTTCATCTTCCTGTTGCACTGTATATTGGTTTTAGAAAACTTACAGCTGTGACTTTTGGTCATCTTACTCAGTCCCCCTCCATTGGTCAAGACAAGAGGATTTTTCCCATCGATGAAAAATAAAAGACTTATTAATATTTAAAAAATGTTGAGATTCTCTCTCCTGAAGGCCACGCTACTTCTGGAGGGACTATAAAACCCGGAAGTGTGGAGGTGCCTCAGTTCTATGCAAGATGGGCGGAGCGAGTGGTTGCAATTCTCAGTCTAAGCTGTGAATAACACTGAACACATGTGTACTAAACTGTGAGTGGTTTTACTGATCTGTCAGTGCCCTTAATGTGGTTTGAAAATGTAGCTTGAAAGTATTTTTTGGTTTGAAAATGCAAAAGTGTTTTTTGGTTTGAAAATGCAAAAGTTGCCTTGCCTAATTGAAAAGTTGGTTTGAGAATGCCTTGCCTAATTGAAAAGTTGGTTTGAGAATGCTAAAGATGTCTTGCCTAATTGAAAAGTTAATTTGAGAATACCTTGCCTAATTGAAAAGTTAATTTGAGAATGCCTTGCCTAATTGAAAAGTTGGTTTGAGAATGCCTTGCCTAATTGAAAAGTTGGTTTGAGAATGCCTTGCCTACTGTGGGAGGGGGTGTCCCCCTCCCACAGTATGGCATTCTCAAACCAAGGGTGTGTCCCCCCCCTCCCACATCCCTCCCCCTCTAGGTTGCTCCACTCCCTCGCCGGTTACCCCCAAGGCCAGTGGTCAGTGATTGCTCAGTCTCCCCACTTTCAAAAACGCTCCGTGGCCTCTGGTTCAGACAGAGAGCGTTGCCAGGTGTGAGCGGGGAACTGAGGCCAGTTGTCCGTGATGTCTGGATCCCATGCTCAGCGCTTCGTGTTTCAGAGTTGGCTAATGCTATTGATTTGTAATTAGCCTGATTTGTAATTAGTTGACAAAACCTTAATTTATTAATCTGGGATATCCAGGGGGATGGGATAAGTGTAACTCCCCGGCAACCACCCGCAAACATGTGGTGACTGCATAGTCTCCTGCAGTCACCTAAAAAGTCGCTTAAGTGGGACAGTCCCATTAGTTGTCCACTGGGCCACTGCACTTCTCTCTTATTATCAGTGCATTATAGTGACAACATTTTTGCTTCCATTTAAAGGAGGCCCAAATATGAAAATGGTTAGCTCTGATAGTATTGGTGAAAAATCTGGTGAAAAATATTGGAATTGCTCTTCCATTGACTGCTGGATATATGGCAAGATCACCCTGCAACCCTCCAGTTACAGCATAGAAATATAGAAGTATGGACTCATCTGTGCCTTTACAGATGTTTGAGCATATTGCCTGTCCATCATCCTGTTGGACATTCAATCTGAATCAATAGCAGTTTTGTGAATTCTTTCCAAGCATCTCAGCACTGAGCTTGTACTGCATAATAGGTGTTAGTAGACGGAGAACTCAAATTCGTACTCTGGGTAATACACACTGTATCAACCCTATCATCTTAAACACCTCTGTAAGTTTTTCCTGAACTATCATTCCTACTTAACTGGCTGGAAGTTCAGAATGCCCAGCAAATAGTGAAAGCTTGATTTTTAACTCAGCTGCTTAATAATCGCAGAACACACGTGTTACGATGTTACACTTCTCATCTAATAGGGTATGTAGACTTCTGGAGACTTCATCTCTTTATTTCAATGCAAAAAAACCCCCGAAAAAAACGTTTTCACCCAGAGAGTTGTGAATTTGTGGAATTCCCTGCCACAGAGGGCAGTGGAGGCCAAGTCACTGGATGGATTTAAGAGAGAGTTAGATAGAGCACTAGGAGCTAGTGGAATCAAGGGATATGGGGAGAAGGCAGGCACGGGTTATTGATTGGGGACGATGAGCCATGATCACAATGAATGGGGCCGCTGGCTCGAAGGGCCAAATGGCCTCCTCCTGCACCTATTTTCTATATTTCTATGTTTCTAAGAGGCTGTAGCCAAGTACAATTAACTTTAATTTAATTGACTTGATTCATTATTAGTTGTTTTTAAAGTGTTTTCCAATTTCTTCATGTGTTTTATTTCTAAAAAACATATTTCATTTTTTGTTAGTACCTTTAATTTGAATGTCAAATATACTCAGATTATTAAGAATATAATTACTATATAGAAAACAATAAATGTCAATGGGCAGATTTGATAGTCTGTGATTTTATTTTAGTTTTTGTTCAGAGATACAGCATGGAAACAGGCCCTTTGGCCCACTGAGTCCATGCCAAGCATCAATCAGATGGGACGAGGCATGAAGGATTGTGGGTACAGTCCAACGGCAATTAAGCCAATCCAGGTGTTAGTTCATCACTCATAAAAGCCTGCCTGTGAGGTTGGTTTTAACATTCTTCTTGTAATCCATTAAGGATGGAGGAATGATGCCTCTCCATTAAATATTTTTTAAATAATTGATGGTAAGACATTTTAAACCTTCACAAAATTATTAAAATACTGCAATTTAAAAAAAAAAGACTTCGAATCAGGCAATCAGTTGCTGCAAAACAAAATCCTGGCTTAATGCATCTGGAAAAAACCAATGTTATTGTCACTATGTGATTGTATTACTCCATCACATAGTACACGGTATTTTATAAATGTAATTTATGTTTAATACAGGATTGTCATTTTCTGTTGCTCATACTTGAGCAAATGCAATACTTCCACTTAAAAATATAATGATTCGGTCTTTGAGTTTTACTTCAGACTGCTTCATTGCAGTAAGTCTGATTCATCCTACCTTCATATAACCAGTCTGCAATCCCATTGTAGATAATTCCTTCCTTCCCTGATGAAGTGAGGCGCAATGCACTGCTTTTTACTTCAGTCTGGTAGTAGATGTTATTTTCAAAAATATATACCTAGGATTTAAAGCAAGGCAATGTGTTACTTATTGAATAAATTCAAATTGTACAGTTTACAACATAGTTCAGATTTCAGATGAAGAGAATATATCTCCATTGTGTATTAGTTGTGTTCATTTTCTGAAATTGCAATAGTATAGAGTGCCAGGAAGTCCAGTTATCTCAGAAGTAGTGGTGATGTTTTAAGTGTCACTATTTATGACCATTATTTATCCGTAAATGTATTATTTATTCACTTTACTGCTCACCTGATCGAGTAGAAAATGTAACCTGAGTTGGAAGACATTGGGATTTTACCACACTGAAATAATGTCATGTTCTAATGAAAAGCAGACTAAATAGTCTTATGACTTTCATGTTTAAGAAAAGATGCTGGAAAAATCGAAGGTAGACAAAAATGCTGTTGGAACTCAACGGGTGAAGCAGCATCTATGGAGAGAAAGAATAGGCGATGTTTCGGGTCGAGACCCTTCTTCAGACTGAAGGAGGGTCTCGACCCGAAACGTCGCCTATTCCTACTCTCCATAGATGCTGCCTCACCCGCTGAGTTCCTCCAGCATTTTTGTCTACCTTATGAATTTCATTATTATTTATACTTCATATGGTTATATTATGTTTGAAGAATGTCAATTACTACAAGTGAACTTTTGTAACTGAATTATCCAAATAGAATCTTTTATGGTCTGATCATGGATTTGAATTATCCATTTTGCTGTATCCCCTAATTATTACCTTAAAAGCTTCAACATTAAAACACAGGTACAAGAATATCAGTTCACCTCTACAGAATACAAATGTATTAGATGTATTTAGCTGTTACCATAAAATCTCATGAAATACGACCTACTCTGGATTATTACAATTGGGCCAGTATTTGGACCCAATTGAGTTAGCTGAAGTATGCAGTTCATATATATTCCTGTAAGATTTAATGGTTTGGGAAAATGAATTTGGCTGAAATGAAAAATGCCTAATTGTAAATGTAATAATTGTAGACTTTCTAAGTTATATCATTTTATTGTTTCTTTCAATAAAGATTAATGCCACACAAGACCATAATGATGTAATAATGTGCCTGCAATTTAATAGCCAAATTATTTTATTAGACACAGGCCAAAATTACATTGTGTGCAGTTCATAATGTATTCTGCACATTTCATATTTACTAATTTAGAATACAACAGCCAATACAAGAATAGTATAAATAATATCAAGGGATAACATTGAATGCAATTAATAGCTGTTCAATGGTAAATGTAAAACTAATATTGATTATTGTATATTTTGTTAGCGGATCTTATAAATGCTTCAATGCAACAAAAGCTTCAAGATATTACATTGTCCAACATAATTTATGCTTTTATATAAATGATCAGTGCCAGATTTACGTATAAGCTAAACAAGCTATAGCTTAGGGCCCCCACTTTCTAGGGGGCCCCCCGAAAAAATTGATGGGCCTCGAGGTCTTGGGGGGCCTCCGGCCAAGGCAGAACACCTACCGTTCAACTCTGGGCGGCCCCCCCCCTCTATCTCTCTCTCTCCATCTCCCCCCGCTATCCGTGTCTGGGCCGCCATCCATGGCTTCTGATTCGGGTATATGGTCACCTGTTTGAGGGAGGTGACACTATTGATGGTGGAGTTTATAAAGTCCAGAACAGAGGATGTGTAGGAATCAATGTCCGTGTGGGAGTCAAGGGTGGCCTGGGCTGCAAACGCCTTCCAGTCAGTGTTTCCAAAACACTGCTGAAGTGTGAAGTCCGCTTCCTCTGACCAGACTTTAACTGTCCTCACAGTTGGGTTTAACCCGTCTGATGAGTGGGGAGTACTTAGGGAGCAGGAACAATGAGATGTGATCAGACTGACCAAGGTGGGGGAGGGGGATGGCTTTGTAAGCTTCAACCATGTTGGTGTAGACTTTGTCCAGTGTCTTGTCTACTCTAGTGGGGAAGGATACATGTTGTTCAATACTTATTCAATGCAATTTAAAAACTAAGATTTTCCTGTTATATTTTCCATTACTGTGACAATGATAAATACATCACTGCTGAACTCTACATTATAGTAATATCAATTTCTATATGTTGTGTAAATGTATCCAATATTTAATTTCACTTTGGTGCACGTGTAATATGCGTGGAATGATTCTGTCAGGCATTGTGCTGAAATATTTTCCTTAATTTTCAGTACATCGCTGACAAAAAGTACATGATCACTCAGATAGTACTGAAATAAAGGAAAGCGGGTGATTTGTGTGTAACCAGCAGGTAATCATTTGAATCGTTCATCACAAATTCTATGGTTGCCAGTTTGTATTATGTATCTTTGCAATTATAATCTGGTAATCCAAATGTTCATGAACATTTCAAAACATTAAGATTAATACTGGATATTCTTTCCTCATTTAGTTGGTTTTATGCCATTCATCTTTATTTCATTGTTAATGTAAGATGTGTAACACGTTACGGAATAAACTTCAATTTGGTCATGCACACAGAATAACATTCCTACATGCCACAGATAAGTATTGACTGGGAGCTGGCATATATCGGTTTGATTTATGGCCAAAGTAGCACAACATTTCTATCTCCATTTTTCACTGATATTGGAATGGAATTTCTTTAGATAACCAACTTGCTTTTCAGCAAAGCTGCTGGATCTATTATCAAATCCCCATCCGTAAGTTAGACTTTAACTGAAGCAGGGTCTCGACCCGAAACCTCACCCATTCCTTCTCTCCAGAGATGCTGCCTGTCCCACTGAGTTACTCCAGCTGTTTGTGTCTATCTTCGGTTTAAACCAGCATCTGTAGTTTCTTCTTACACTTAATTACTTGCATTCTTCTTCCCCAAAAAGCAGCAATCTTGGTCACACAAGAAATATCAAGAATAACTGAACCTCTGCCTCTCTTTTACGATCTCTGGCAAATTAGACAAGGATGCTCCCCCAACAAAATATAATTTAAATAATTAGGGGTCTCTAAACTCTTCCATTATACCTTCATCCTTTCCAAAATGACTCCCTCAAGAAAGGAATTTTACAGCTGGAAATCTATTTTATGTACATTTTATGTACATTTTACCTTCAGTAAAGGAAGAGGCCAGAAGCTTCATTATTGTATATATCATTACCAAGTGTACACTGTTAAGTCTGTGAGCATTGTGTGACTAAGGAATGTAATTACACTGTGGTGTCGATGACAATAAACTAATTTGAAAATAGATTATGACAATGGTTTTGCCGAGAGCTGAGGACCTGTGTCTACTCATGCATTATGAGCAAAGCTGCATTTGGTCATTTCAAACTTTCACCATTAATTAAATACATATTCTGCAAGCTTAATGATAATTTTGTTTCTTTATTCAAAAACTGGTATCAATTTAAAATTATGTACTTGCCTCTGCCATCTGCCAAAGCTCTGTAGGCCAATAATTCATATGTTGCTCAAAGTTATACAATGAAAATCTTTGGATTATATTACAGTTATAATAGTGCAATGATAGAGACTATAACATTTTGCGAGCTCTGCTGCTCCTCTACCTGTTTGTCATATAGATTAAGAATTTATTCATAGGATATGTTAAGCATCTGGCTGGACCTTTGGAGCTTGGGATCAGTGGGGGTCTGAAACCCTCTGGTTGTGTGAAGCAGACTGCACTCGGTTTTTGAATATTATAGCTCTCAGTTAAGATTACTTTAATAATAAAGTTTGATAATGACTATCAATTTCCAGAAATTTGAGTTTTTGAGACATTATGTGGTTTCAGCTCATGCTGTTCTACATTTTTAAGCATGAATTTCTAAAGATGCGTTACCGTTATAAACTGAGGAAACTCCCATGAAACAATTCTATTGAAATGCTGAGCAGTAAAGGTGATTCTGTGCATGAAATGTGAATAATGTAGAAACTAAAGGAGAATGAACAATGTTAAAAGCAGTTTAAGAAGAAACTGCAGATGCTGGAAAAAAGATAAATCATTAAGATTTAAGGTAGATAAAAAGATGCAGATAGATAAAAATGCTGGAGAAACTCAGCGGGTAGTAAACCTAGCAATTATAGACGTGTTAGTTTGACTTCAGTGGTGGGCAAATTAATGGAAAAGATACTTAGAGATAATATATATATAAGCATCTAGATATACAGGGTCTGATTAGGAACAATCAACATGGATTTGTGCCTGGAAGGTCATGTTTGACTAATCTTCTTGAATTTTTTGAAGAGGTTACTAGGGAAATTGACGAGGGTAAAGCAGTGGATGTTGTCTATATGGACTTTAGTAAGGCCTTTGACAAGGTTCCTCATGGAAGGTTGGTTAAGAAGGTTCAACTGTTGGGTATAAATGCAGGAATAGCAAGATGGATTCAACAGTGGCTGAATGGGAGAAGCCAGAGGGTAATGGTGGATGGCTGTTTATCGGGTTGGAGGCAGGTGACTAGTGGGGTGCCTCAGGGATCTGTGTTGGGTCCTTTGTTGTTTGTCATGTACATCAATGATCTGGATGAAGGTGTGGTAAATTGGATTAGTAAGTATGCAGATGATACCAAGAAAGGGGGTGTTGTGGATAATGAAGAGGATTTCCAAAGTCTACAGAGTGATTTAGGCCATTTGGAAAAAATGGGCTGAAAGATGGCAGATGGAGTTTAATGCTGATAAATGTGAGGTGCTACACCTTGGCAGGACAAATCAAAATAGGACGTACATGGTAAATGGTAGGGAATTGAAGAATACATTTGAACAGAGGGATCTGGGAATAACCGTGCATAGTTCCTTGAAGGTGGAATCTCATATAGATAGGGTGGTAAAGAAAGCTTTTGGTATGCTAGCCTTTATAAATCAGAGCATTGAGTATAGAAGCTGGGATGTAATGTTAAAATTGTACAAGGCATTGGTGAGACCAAATCTGGAATATGGTGTACAATTTTGGTCGCCCAATTATAGGAAGGATGTCAACAAAATAGAGAGAGTACAGAGGAGATTTACTAGAATGTTGCCTGGGTTTCAACAACTAAGTTACAGAGATAGGTTGAATAAGTTAGGTCTTTATTCTCTGGAGCGCAGAAGGTTAAGGGGGGACTTGATAGAGGTCTTTAAAATGATGAGATGGATAGACCGAGTTGATGTGGACAAGCTTTTCCCTTTGAGAATAGGGAAGATTCAAACAAGAGGACATGACTTCAGAATTAAGGGACAGAAGTTTAGGGGTAATATGAGGGGGAACTTCTTTACTCAGAGAGTGGTAGTGGTGTGGAATGAGCTTCCAGTGGAAGTGGTGGAAGCGGGTTCATTGGTATCATTTAAAAATAAATTGGATAGGCATATGGATGAGAAGGGAATGGAGGGTTATGGTATGAGTGCAGGCAGGTGGGACTAAGGGGAAAAATATTTTTGTTCGGCACGGACTTGTAGGGCCGAGATGGCCTGTTTCCGTGCTGTAATTGTTATATGGTTATATGGGTGAGGCTAATGTTAAAAGCAGGATAAGTGAATGAATATAGGGGAAAACAATTTGCTAAATACTCAAAAGATCAATCAACATTTCACAAAATACACTAAAATAAATGATTAAAAACAAAGGATATTTGAGAAGGAAAATTTGCTTATTGGTCATTGTTCTATTAAACACATGTTAGTATTATTTAATAAGAAATGTACTATGAAGGAGAATAATAGGGAGAAGGTTAATCCTGACATGGGCAGAAACAAAGTTTACATGTAGCAAAAGGACATTTTTAGCTAACTGGCTGATTCCTTGACAGGTGTTCCCATTCTTGGTTTCTGTGGTAAATAAAGTGGGTTAATAATACAAGCAGTATTTTTGTGCTCTGTTGAGTGTGGATTTAAGACTGCCCAACGTGGTATTTGTAAGAAGGGAGACACAATTTAACGAGCAATCACAGGCCAGATAGCTTGACATTTGTGATCAAGAGATATTTCAACTTTGACTTATGGATGCAATTACAATGTAGCCAAATCAAAGACTTCAAGTTCAAAATAATAAATGCACACAACAAACTTCTGGAATTCTACAAGGAAGTAATAATGTGTTTAGTAAACTTGGAAAATCGACATTAAAGAAGTACATGAAGCAAATGTAATTGATTTAGAATTAGAAGAAACAAAAAATATATTAAGATTCTTATTAAAGAAAATCTCAATGAATTGGTTCTCTCGTGTTGTTCTGATTGAGTTCCTTCTTAACTGACTCCATTCAACATCTGTGGATGGTCTTAAAGGCAGTAACCTGAAAGTTCAGGAAAAATAGTATTGTCTTTGATTTGGCCATTTAAGAACTCAGACTCAGAACATATTTTTCCCTTGCATTCTGCTCTGGTTTCAGACCAGCTGATTACTTTGTTTTTACGTTTGTTACTCAGTCTCATGGTTGTCCCTACAGGTAGCTATTTAATCAATACCTTCTTTCATTGTATTTTACTGCCGTTATGATGCAGCAGCTGGTGCACCATCAGCGAGGTTCTGCAAACCCAGCATTTACTGCCAGCCACTTGAACAGTTGTTCCCAGAACAGTCTCAGGTTTACTTGCTTGGATTTCTATTCAGACCAAGCCTTCGTACTTGCCATTGGATGGATTGTCATCAAATTCCACCTGCATTGATGCAATGCATCACATCCTCTCCATATTATCCAATGCTATTACGAGTGAAGTAGACACATGCTCCTTTAACTTTCTACATGGCTATTAACTTTTTCAGGAACTTGCAATATTCCCTGTCCTATGATAAATGTAGCACGATGTCATCTTGTACCATCTATGGAGCGAAGGAAATAGGCGACGTTTCGGGCCAAAACCCTTCTTCAGACTGATGAGGGGTGGGGGGGGAGAAGGAAGGAAAAGGGGAGGAGGAGGAGCCCGAGGGCGGGCGGATAAGAGGGTGGGAGGAGACAGCTAGAGGGTTAAGGAAGGGGAGGAGACAGCAAGGGCTAGCAGAATTGGGAGAATTCAATGTTCGTACAGTTGGAGGGCAGGGGGGATCACAGAGGGTGTGCAGTTAGAGAGGAGGCTGTGAAACTGTCTCCGGAGAGAGGAGGAGAACTTCTTCAAAGTAGGCATACCTTGAGGAGATATCGCAGTGGAGTAGACAAAGTGTTCAAGATGGAACATCTTGTACTGACAGTTTGAGGTCTGGTTGTTCAAAATACATACTGATGAAGGCCTTCTAGTTATTTTACAAGCATGCCCAACTGATTTCAGTTAACCCCTCTAATGGTGTCCATATATCTCAGCCTGGAAGATAATAATTGTGCGGTTATGTGGTGTGGTTTCCTACTTGTAGCTTGGAATCGCAACCTGCACAAAAATGCCTCATGTTTTTAAGCAGCATTTCTAAACTGATGACCATTCTATATGCTGCCTCAAATGCTAAAACACTAAGTTTGCCTAAACTTTCTTATCCACTAGTTATATAACAAGCAATCTCACAAAATCAAATCTAAAAAGGTCCAAAAAATAAATTCTTCAGGCATGCAGCACAAAAACCACCCTGCATCCCACTAAGCACCCATTTGCATTCATCTTATTCTATTTATGTTGGACAAATTTGGACTATTTTCTCTGGACTTGGAGGCTGTGGGGGCAGCTTTATGGAGGTATATACAATTATGAGAGGCATAGGCAGGGTTGCTAGTCAGTCTTTTTCCCAGTAAAATGTGGAAACAAGGAACTAACTGAAGAAGGGTCCCAACCCAAAATGTCACTTAACCATGTCATCTGGAGATGCTGCCTGACCTGTTGAGTTACTACAGCACTTTGTGTCATCTTTTGCCTTGGGCAGAAAATATCAAATACTGGAAGGCATCAGTTTAAAGGAGATTTATGGAATGCTTCTTTAATACAGAGAGTGGTCTGTATTAAAGGAAAGCCTTGTAAATCTCCTTTAAACTGCTGTCGGGGGGAGGTAGCAGAAGCAGACACGACAGAAAGAGGCTTTTAAATAGATATACGCAGTGAACACAAAATTCCTTCCACAGCACCTTCCTAAGCCATAAATCTACTACCGAGAAGGAGAAGGACAAGGACAGCAAAGCATGGGAACACCTGAAAGTGACCCTCTGAGTCACACACCATCCTAACTTACAAATATTGACCATTCCTTCACTTTTACACATTCAAATTCCTGGAACTCCATACCTAATAGCATTTTGGGTACACCCACAACTCAAAGATTGCAGCAGTTCAAGTAGGCAGCTCATCGCCATATTATCTGGGGCAATTAGGAATGGATAATTAAATGCTGACAGTCTGTGAGACCCACATTCCCTGAATTAATAAAATATAAGGAAGCAGGGAATTGGGCGATATAGACCATCTGCAGGCTGATATAATTAATTGAATTTTGCTTCATGACCAGAACAGACATTGTGGACCAAGGATAGACACAAAAAGCTACAGTAACTCAGCGGGACAGGCAGGATCTTTGGAAAGAAGGAATAGGTGATGTTTCGGGTTGAGACCCTTCTTCAGACTGATTGGGGATAAGGGACACGAGAGATATAGATAGTGATGTGGAGAGATAAAAAAGCAATGAATTAAAGATATGCAAAATCGTAATGATGATAAAGGAAACAGGCTGTAAGCTGTTTGTAGAGTGAAAATGAGAAGCTAGTGTGCCTTGGGTGGGGAGGGATAGAGAGAGAAGGAATGCCAGGGCTACCTGAAGTGAGATAAATCAATATTCGTACCACTGTGCTGTAAGCTGCCCAAGGAAAATATGAGATGCTGTTCCTCCAATTTCCATTTAGCCTCACTCTGACAATGGAGGAGACCAAGGACAGAAAGGTCTGTGTAGGAATGCGAAGATAATTAAAGTGCTAGAAAGTGGCCATCTCTACCAAGAGAGTCGTCAACTTATTATTTTCATTCAGTGGTATTACAATTGCTAGGTCTCCCCCAATCAATATCTTGGAGGTTATTATTGACCAGAAACTCAAAAATATTGTGGCTACAAGAGCAGGCCAGAGGCTGGATATCCTACAGCAAATTATTCCTCTCCTGACATTTCACAGTCTTTCCTCCAAGTACAAGGCAGAGGTCAGGAGCTCAGAAAATGTAATAAAATACAAAGTGATATAAAATACTTGCCACTTGCCTGGATTAATGCAGCATGAACAAGACGCTTGATACTATACAGGACAAAACAGCTCAGATGATTGGCACCCTCGCACTGGCTCTAAATATTATTTTTTTCTGCCATCGTATATAATGGTTGTAGTGTGTACCATCTACAAAAAGCACTGCAGTAACATACCCAGGCTTATTCAAACAGCATCTCCAAAAGGGAGGCACAGTGGTGCAGTAGTAGAGTTGCCATCATACCGGGTTCGATTCTGACTATAGGTACCGCCTGAACGGAGTTTGTATGTTCCCCCTGTGACCGTGTACACTCAGGATGAATACAACGAGTTTGCACAGATGACTTGAACATAGCATGTTTGCCATATTACTCTGCAGATATTTTGAAACAATTTTGGATAGCACCAAACAGTTTTGTTATCACATGAACATCTAGGATAAATCGACCATAAATAATCCATAATTGGTACTAGTGAGGAGAGGCCCTTCCAATAGCACATGGACAATTGGTAGTTAGATGGTCTGCATACTAATCCCCAAAATAACATTACACACATCAAATAAGTGATATGCTGCTAATCGATGACGCGTCTACAATAGCAGTTCAGGGACTGAGTTTCCTCCAGCAAGTCATTCACCCCGATACCCCAAGGGTTTCCCACAATCTACAGGTACAATTCAGGACATCAATAAAATACTGTCTACTTTCACATTTCCAACAAATATTATTTGTGTGTGCGGAAACAGTTTTGCTAATTATTATCCAGCATCCAAATACCATTTAGGACTGGCTCCAAAATCATGTCTATTCATTTAAAAAAAAACACAATACATACTATTACAAAAAAAGATAAGTTATCACATTTCTATTTGTCATTCATAATAATTCAATGGAACATCTTTTGCAGATGTTTAACCTATCTTGACGTCGGGTTTGGCACTCCTTGTACAGGGGATTTTTTAAATTACTTGGCAATTCCGCCCATCTCTATATTCAAGTAAAATTTCAATGAAGCAAACATGCTGTGTTGGATTTCTCAAAGGCAGTCAGGCTTTCACATTGACACAACAATATCATGCTGTGCTGCACTTGCTTTTCTTTTACCTGAAGCAGGCATCAGTGGATTACTTTGTTCTGTTAGTGTTAACTTTATTTCTGAGGAAACAATCTCCATTTCTTTTTGCCATGGCAATGAATGTTTTTTCTTTTATATACCTACAGAATAAGCTTTACATAATGCAAAGATTACAAGTGAATATCTGTTATCTCAATAAATACCAAAAGAGCATGCATTTTTTCCCATTCAAAGAATTTTATATCTATCTTTGAGAAAAATATGTTAATTTTCCTCATTGCCCAGTTCAGGTTAACCAAAATGATATTGTACGGTTTATCTACTCTTATGATATGAAACATTTTGAAACTTTTCAATTGATTTAAACAAATGCTACACTTGCTGCCAAATGAGACAAACTCTTAATGTAAACAAAATGTTTATTTACCTAACTTTTGTTTATGTTTAGGAAGGAACTGCAGATGCCATGATCATATTGAATGGCGGTGCAGGCTCGAAGGGCCGAATGGCCTACTGCACCTAATTTCTATGTTTCTATGCTGGTTTAAACAGAATATAGACACAAAAAGCTGGAGTAACTCAATGGAACAGGCAGCATCTCTGGAGAGTAGGAATGGGTGACGTTTCAGATTGAGACATCTGAAGAAGGATCTTGACCTGAAATGTCATCCATTCCTACTCTCCAGAAATGCTTTTTGTGTCTATCTTTAGTTTATGGTTTGTGGACACTCAATCACACCATCTGGTTCACCTATTTTCTTATGCAATAACATAACTAGTTTAATCAATTATCTGCTAGACTTTAAGGATTTGCATCATACTCCTCCTATAACCTCTTTTTATAACTATGTGTTTCATTTGCTGACCATGACTACTGCAAGCTAATCATACATCCCCTGACACTAAAACAACATATCATTGAAGATAGACACAAAGAGTAACGGGTCAGGCAGCATCTCTGGAGAAAATCATAAGGAGATCCTTATGGATATCCTCATAATTTTTTGATAGGTTGCAAACATACTTCACATAAATTATGCTTTCAAATATTTGATTCTTGCACGTCATCATTTTTCCGTGATTCACCTTAATATCTCCATACATTAAATATATTAGAATATATTTCTGTGAAATACTACATTCTGCACATTAAGCGGTAAATTTGATTTTAAAATCTTCAACAGCACTTTTTTATCAGTTAATCATTCTATTGTCCATTTTGTCTATCAGTTTTGATATTCAGCATTTATATTTTAGTAACTTGGCTCCTGGGAGCCACATGCTCAATTTGCTTCTGAAGGTCAGGTTTATAATACTGAGGTTAATGCCTTCCACCCACATTGTTTTATCTTCAAGTAATTATATTTGTTAGAAAGACCATCATATATCTGTCGACTGATGTATTACTTTTATATTTCTTGAACATATGAGTGGTTTTACATTTAATGTGATTGCCAATAAATACTATTCACTCATGAGCTCTTCTCCAATATTCTGGAACAAATTTGCCCTTAATGTGCTATGATTTTATTTTAGTTCACCACTGTCAATTTTATTTTGTGCATGGAGCAAGGTACCTGGCCCTATTATTTTATCAACAATTAACCCAGTTGATTTTTGTGATTTCACGACTATAAGATCACTCTAGCTTACAAACACCTGATTTATGCACAGCCTCTACATACAAATGAGCATTTAGGTGACAAGCACGATGCATTTACCAGCTGACATGGAGCTGCAGCATCTTCTGCCGGGTAGGAACCCATCTCAACTTGCAAACAATTCATAGGAACCGACTCTGCTGTAACCTGGGGAGGACATGTAACTGCTGTCTTCTAAATTCATACCAATGTACAACCTACTTTTCATCTCTGGCAAGAGATTATTACTTCTCAGTATAAAGCTTTCTTTTATTTCACTGACTGCATAGAACATAGAACATTATAGCACAGGAACAGGACCTTCAGCCCACAATGTTTGTGCAGAACATGATGCCTAGCTGAACTGATCTTATCTGCCTACATCTGATGCATATTCCCCCCCCCCCCCCCATTCCCTGCATATCCTGTGCCTATCAAAAAGTTTCTCAAATGCCACTATCAAATCTGCCTCCAGCACCTCCCCAGGCAAGGCCCCACCACCTTCTGTGTAAAACGACTTTCCCCGTGCATCCTCGTTAAACTTTCCCCCTCTCACATTATAGTTATGTCATCTAGTGTTGGCCGTTTCCACCATGGGTTCTGGCTGCTATACTGTATACCCCTCATATTTTAAATACTTCCATCAACTATACTGTTAGGGAAGTCCAGGACAAGGGGTCACAGCTTAAGGATAAAGGGGAAATCCTTTAAAACCGAGATGAGAAGAACTTTTTTCACGCAGAGAGTGGTGAATCTCTGGAACTCTCTGCCACAGAGGGTAGTTGAGGCCAGTTCATTGGCTATATTTAAGGGGGAGTTAGATGTGGCCCTTGTGGCTAAGGGGATCAGGGGGTATGGAGAGAAGGCAGGTACGGGATACTGAGTTGGATGATCAGCCATGATCATATTGAATGGCGGTGCAGGCTCGAAGGGCCGAATGGCCTACTCCTACACCTAATTTCTATGTTTCTATGTTTCTATGTTTCTATACCCTCCAAACTCTGATGTTCCAGAGAAAAAAATCCAAGTCTATCGAAACCTCTCCCTGTAGTTGAAACCCTCTATTCCAAGCAGCATTCTGGTAAACCTCCTCTGCATCCTCTTCAAAGCTTCCACATCTTTCCTGTAATGGGGTGACCAGAAATGTATTGGGGTGACCAGAACCTTATGCAATATATGGCATAACCAACGTCCTAGAGAGCTGCATCAAGACCTCCCGAGTCTTATAGTGAATGCCCTGGCAATGAAGGGAAGCATACCATATGCCTATTTACTTGTGCTGCCACCTTTAGTGCGCTATGAACTTGGACTCCTAGGTCCCTCTGCACATCAATGCTGGAAAGATTGGAAAGACTGGGCTTGTATTCACTGGAATTTAGGACGATGAGAGTGGATCTTATAGAAACATATAAAATTATAAAAAGGACTGGACAAGCTAGATGCAGGAAAAATGTTCCTAATGTTGGGCGAGTCCAGAACCAGGGGCCACAGTCTAAGAATAAAGGGGAGGCCATTTAAAACTGAGATAAGAAAAAACGTTTTCACCCAGAGAGTTGTGAATTTGTGGAACTCTCTGCCACAGAGGGCAGTGGAGGCCAATTCACTGGATGGATTTTAAAGAAAGTTGGATGGAGCTTTAGAGGCTAGTGGAATCAAGGGATATGGGCTAGTGGAATCAAGGGATATGGGGTGAAGGCAAGCACGGGTTACTGATTATGGATGATCAGCCATGATCACAATGAATGGCAGTACTGGCTTGAAGGACCAAATGGCCTCCTCCTGCACTTATTTTCTATATTTCTACATTCAACCTCCCAAAGTGCACGCACGCACACACACACACACACACACACACACACACACACACAGATATATATATACACATGTATATAGGTAACCTAAGATATATCCCATCAGGCCCTGGGGATATCCACCATAACGTTCTGCAAGAGCCGCAGCACCACCTCTTTCTTGATCTCAATCTGCCTTAGTATATTTGCATTCTCCACATTGATCTCACTGTCCTCCAAGTCCTGCTCCTCAGTGAATACAGATACAAATTACTTGTTTAGTATTGACCAGGTGTATAACTGCCATATGTAGGAAAGAACTGCAGATGCTGGTTTAAATCGAAGGTAGACCCAAAATGCTGGAGTAACTCAGTGGGACAGGCAGCATCTCTGGAGAGAAGGAATGGGCGCCATTTCCGGTCGAGACCCTTCTTCAGACTGAAGTCAGGGGAGTGGGCAGGACAAAGATAGAATGTATTCGGAGACAGGTGGGAGAACTGAGAAGGGGAGGGTATGGAGAGAGAGGGAAAGCAAGGGCTATTTGAATTTAGAGAAGTCAATGTTCATACCGCTGGGGTGTGAGCTACCCAAACAAAATATGATGTGCTGTTCCTACAATCTGCGCTGGGCCTTACTGAACCCCTCCGCTCAGTCCGCCTTAACCTACCTGATCTCCCGGTTGCTCAGCACTTCAAGTCCCCCTCCCATTCCTAATCTGACCTTTGTGTCCTGGCTCCTCCATTGTCAGAGTGAGGCCCAGTGCAAATTGGAAGAACAGGACCCCATATTTCGCTTGGGTAGCATACATCCCAGCGATATGAACATTGACTTCTCTAACTTCAAATATCCTTTGCTTCCCCCCTCTCTCCATCTTCTCCCCCTTCCCAATTCTCCCACCATCTTACTGTCTCCCACTACATTCTATCTTTGTCCCGCCCACTCCCCTGACATCAGTCTGATGAAGGGTCTCGACAGGAAACATTGCCCATTCCTTCTCTCCAGAGATGCTGCCTGTCCCGCTGAGTTACTCCAGCATTTTGTACCTACCTTTGATTTACAACTACCTTGGTCATCCATGGTTCCCTTCGTTTGCTATCCTTATCCTTTCTCCTTACTGGAATATGTTGATCCTGCACTTTGATCAGCTGACCTTTAGACCACTCCCACATGTCATCTGTGGATTTACCCAATAACAAATGATCCCAATCTACCCTCCTTAGCTCACGCCTAATGACATTGAAATCTGCCTTGCCCCAATTATGTACCTTCCCCCAACATTCAGACCTGTCCCAATTCAAAACAATATTAAAACTTATGGAGTTGTGTTCACTATTCTTAAATTCTTCCTCCACTGCAATACTAGTCACCTGGCCAGACTATTTTGCTGATTTTCCCTGCAGAAGTACTGTGCAAACACATTATGTTCTTTAACAATTTTCCAATAAAATGGAAACTCCCTAAATCCCATGGGGCGGCACGATGGTGCAATAGTAGAATTGCTGCCTTACAGCACCAGCGACCCGGGTTCGATCCTGACTATGGGTACTGTCTGTATGGAGTTTGTATGTGGCTGTGTGAGTTTTCCCTGGGTGCTCCAGTTTCCTGCCACACTCCAAAGGTTTGCAGGTAGACAAAAATGGTGGAGAAACTCAGCGGGTGAGGCAGCATCTATGGAGCTTTATTGTAGGTTTATTGGTTTAGGTAAAAATTGTAAATTTCCTCTAGTTTGTAGTGTGTGCTAGTGTAACGTGGGTCGCTGGTCGGCATGGATTTGATGGATTGAATGGCCTGTTTCAACACTGTATCTCAAAACTAAACTAAAATATTTACAGACGAGAAGGCTCAAGATTAAAATCAACTTCAGATAATGATTCTACTGCTTTCTCCTCTAATCCATATTTTGATTCTTTACCTCTCCTTACAGTACTTAGTTTTGATGAAAGAGTATTGATCCACAGCATGAACTCTGTTTCTCACTCCACAGATGTTGGAAGCCTGCTGTGCTTCTGGCTTTTTTTTTGTTGCATTTTCGAATTCTAGCATTCTGTAATATTGGTTTTGCTTTATGCTTTGTGGCTACCTTTCACCCAATGGTTGAAAGGAAAAACTGACAATATAGTGAATTCTCCTTGACTTGTGAGCTGATGCTATTGGTCTTTGCGATATGTCTAAACTATTTTCAGTTTTGAAATGGAAAAAGGTTGCTGAAATTTGCTGATGAAATCAAAGTGGGGATAAAGATGATAAAAACACAAAGTGCTAAAGAATCTCAGCAGGTCAAGCAGCATTTGTGGAGGGAATGACAGGAGACATTTTGTCAGACTATGATCAGAAACAACCTGTAACATCACCTGTCCACTCCCTCCACAGATACTGCCTAATCTGCTGAGTTCCTCCAATCATTTGCATTTTGCTCAAAATTCCACCATCTGCAGTTCCTTTTGACTCCATGAAGCTGATAATGTAGCCACATACACAGAATAGGCAAAGAGCCAATTTAAATTTAATTCAGCTAAATTCCTCTTAGTAAGTGGAATATTTTTCATCAGAAAAAGAAGTTAACTGGGTTAGAGACACAATCAATAGCAGCTGGAATAATTGGCCTGTAGAGTCTAGCCTCTCCAGGGAAATTCAGGTATGACCTGCTTCACCCTGGCTGCGGTCTCATGTAACAACATGAGAAGTGGATTAAAAAAAACAATGTCTCAGAAAGCTGTGAACTGATATTGATTCTCCAGTGACTCTCAGGGGTAGGGGAAGAAGGTGCAACCCTTTCTCCATAATTCCAGGAAGGAAGAAATTATGTTATTGTTACTTTGAGTGAAAAGAATCAGATGGAAGTTTGCAACGTTGACCAAAGAGATTTACCTTCTGCCATAATGTTGGATGAGTTGCGATTGGTAGATTGCAGAGCTTCAGCTAAGCATTGCGGACTCAACCTGAAAAAGTGGGGCATCTTGGACTCTGGCATGTGTAACTGTGGAGAGGTACTGACAATAGCCCACCTACTGACTTGCGGCGGAGATTCGTGCACTGCGGACAATCTCCATAGAGGCACAGATGTGGCTTTGGCTGTGGCAAAGCGATCGCAGAACATCGTCTGACACACGCGCGAACAAAGCTAAGCATTAACTCCCTGTCTTTAAATTTAACAGATGGACAGCAAAAAAATCAATGATAAAAGAGGGAGTACACAGCTAACCATTACAATATGAAATCTGTGGTCAATTTAAATAGTAAAAAAAAGAGCTATTCTGATGTTTTGATTGGTCCCAAAATACCAGTAAAACTTTCCTGTAACTTTATTAAAATGCAGTGATACCAATAGACTGAATGGAATAAAAACACATCAAATTGCAAATAATTTATCTGAAGTAATGATTATGTTGACCTGTCAAAATTATACTGCAACAACCAGCACCAAATCTATAAAGATACATTAACCTTTTGCAGATCACGGATGTGTTTATCATTTTCACTAAACCCAAGCTAAAGGAAATCCAATCAATAGATATACCTCCCTCCCTCAGTGGCAATCAAGATTTGCTTGATTGATTTGTACAAAATACATGCCAAAATAAATTTGAACCATTTGTCCTCATCCACTGAGAATTTTAGGTTTATAACTAGACTAAGTGGGACCCGTTGGGTCCCATGTTCACGCGGGAGGGCTGGTCCCCTGACGCAATATTCCACCTCTCCACCAATTCCAATATTGGTGGCCAATGGGGGGGCATTCTAGAGCGCTGGCATGGGTTCTTGGGGTGGAAGCTCAGTCCCTCAAACCTGATGTGCTGGCAGCTCACTCATGGTTGGTGGGCTGGCAGTTGACTCATGGCTATTCCTTGAAATTCCATTTCAAGCAGGGTGCAAGGCCACCAAATTCAAGTGCAGTTTCCTACCACTTCAAGCAGGGTGCAAGGCCACCAAATTCAAGTGCAGTTTCCAACCACTTCAAGCAGGGTGCAAGGCCACCAAATTCAAGTGCAGTTTCCAACCACTTCAAGCAGTGTGCAAGGCCACCAAATTCAAGTGCAGTTTCATGCCACTTCAAGCAGTGTGTAAAGCCACCAAATTCAAGTGCAGTTTTATATCACTTCAAGCTGGATCCAAGGCCACCAAATTTGTGCAGTTTCATACAATTTCAAGCAGGGTGCAAGGCCACCAAATTCAAATGCAGCTTCATACCATTTCATGCGGGGTGCAACGCCACCACATTCAAATGGAGTTTCATACCATTTCAAGCAGGGTGAAACCCCCATAAAACCACACAAAACACCAAACTCACAGTTCAGTACATTCAGTGTGTTCAGTTGATTCACAGCTCAGAGTCGTGATCTCCCCCTCCCCCATCATGCAGAGACTGAGCCACACCCACACTTCCGGGTTTTATAACCCCTCCCCCTCCCACCGGAAAAGGTGTGGCCTTCATTGCGTGATTGACAGGAGAGAGATTCTCAACATTTTTCAAACACTATAAACACTTTTATTTTTCATTGATGGGAAGAATCTTCTGCACCTGCTGAGCGGAGGGGGACTGAGTAAAATGGCCAAAAATCACAGCCGTAAGTGGTAGCATTTTATCTAAAATCAATATACAGTGCAAACAGGAAGTTACCCAAAACACCCAAACCACTATTTGCAGTTGTGCCTTTTAACTTCGCCAAAACACCCAAACCACCATTTGCAGAAGTGGCTTTTAACTTAAACCCAAAGCACCCAAACCACCATTTGCAGTAGTGCCTTTTAACTTCAACCCAAAGCACCCAAACCACCATTTGCAGTAGTGCCTTTTAACTTCACGCCAAAGCACCCAAACCACCATTTGCAGTAGTACCTTTTTACTTCAACCCAAAGCGCCCAAACAACCATTTGCAGGCAGTGCATTTTTACTTCAAACCACCCATATTTTCATTTTCAAACCACATTAAGGGGATTCACAGTTGAGTAGACATGTGTTCAGTGTTATTCAGAGCTCAGAGAGATGTGATCTTCTGGCTTCCTCCATCTTGCAGAGTCTGAGTGAGGCACACCACTTCCTGGTTTTATAGTCGCTCCCCCTCCCTCCAGCAGGGGCAGCAGAGAGAATGGCAAATTATTTAAAACATTAATATATCTCTGATTTTTCATCGAAGGGAAAAATCCTCTAGTCCAGGAAGGCGGAGGGGGGCTCTGAACGAGGTGGCCAAAAATGACGGTCGTAGATGGCGGCGTTCTCTCGGAAATTGCACCACAGTGGGCCAAAAGCGGTCAAGATCAGACATTTAGTAATATAGATAATATTCTGGAGACAAACCTAATCATTGTCTCCAGACTATTATTATAAACCTAAAATTCTCTGTTAGCATTCCAACACTATCAAACCCACCTATTTTTGATTTCTTCAGGACAGGATGGAAAACATGCTATCATTTAACATTGTTCTAAGGCTCTGTGCCTTCCTTCAAATTGGATTGCATTTTTAACCACAGTCCACCAGGTGTCCATGAGAAACCCAGCAGAATCCATGGTGTAATTACCTTTACAACACTATGTGAAATCACTCGTGCTTTCATGCTTATCATGCTTACCATCACCCTCCTGATCTGACCCTGAACCTGAAGACACCCCCCCCCTCTCCTTATCCAGTATATTCAATCATTACAGCTAAGCTGCCTCCCTTGGTTTGATCATCAGGCAGCCAACCCATCAACGATAAAAATTGAAGAACTTCCTAGTTGATTGACATCTGACCTAATTTCCAGCTCTCTTGGCTAATCATTCCATTAGCTAGTTTAATAATCTCTCAGGAATATATAATCATTTAAAAAATATACCTTGCTGCCATTTGCAAACACTTGGTTTTACTCAAAAGTGGAAACGCATTTATTCTAATATGTAGGTCATCTTGCACCATTTACATCTGTAACAGCAAGTGTGTGCTCTAAACGAATTAGGATCCAGTACATGATAAACATTTTAAGAGGGCAATTCTTTGCTAGCTTCACTAGAAGCCAGAAGACTGGAGTTAATGATGTGCCTCCATTCAAAGAAAAATCTGGCAACTATAGATTGGTGAGCCTAACATTTGAGGTTAGAAAATTACTGGAGAGGATTCTGAGGGATAAGATATGCATGCATTTGGAAACACGGCAGTCATTTAGAAAGAGCCAGCATGATTTTGTGCATGGGAGATTGATTGAGCTTTTTAAAGAAGGTTATTGAGTGCAGGGCAGTTGAGATATTATCTTACAATTGTCCAAGAAGTTGGTGAGGCTGCACTTGGAGCATTGTGTTCAGCTTTGGTCACCCTTTAAATGGAAAGATGCCATAAAGCTGGAAAGAGTGTCGAGGAGATATATGAGGATGTTGCGAGAACTCGAGAACCTGAGCCTTAAGGAGAGATAGGGTAAGTTAGGACTCTATTCTTTGGGGTGAGTTTGAGGTGCAGAAAATCATGAGGGGAATAGACAAGGATTCTTTTTCACACGGTAGGGGATCAAGAACATGAGGGCATAGATTTAAGGTGACAGGGGAAACATTTTATAGGAACCTGAGGAAGTAATTAAGGCTGGTACAATGACAACATTTAAAAGGCACTTAGACAGGTAGCTAAATAGGAAAGGTTTCAAAGGGATTCATTTCTTTGTCAGAATACACTGATTCTCATCTGATACTCAAGGGAGATTTTCTCATCAGAGATTCTCCCTTCCATTTTCCTTTGATTAAATAAAGGCCAGCTATTTGTACTTAAAGATTCTGAGGTGATTGAAGCACGACAGACAGACCAACGTAAGCCTTTGACAGAATACGTTTAATGACGATTTTGCAGTCATTATTTAATTTAGTGGTTCATGCTTGAGGAAGGGGAGGCGCATTCAAACCATAGGGCCTTAAGCATTCACCACAATATTGACCACGGAATATGTTAAAACAGTTGTGCAATGCTTAATGAGATGTTAATCAGCTTGAAACTATGAGATGCAGAAAACTTTAAAGTGATGCTGAGCTTCATATTCCCTGTGTTGCGTTTAAAATCTCAATGTTTAAATGCTGTGAGTAACTATATTGCAGTCAGAAATTTGCAACTGGAGATACTTGTTGGTATGAGTGTGACAAAACATTTAGACTCTCTGAGTTGCAGTCTTTGACCCATGGGAGGAAACAGAGTGATCTAAATCTGACAGGATGTCAATTATTGCAATATGTAATACCTGGGATATGGTGTAGATTCCATCACTGGGGAGGCCAGTTAGTGTGGGAGCAACATAACGTTGGTTATTATAGTGTATAAAGCCTGTAATCCACTACTGGACACTCATTAGTGTGGGGTGTGTTGAAGTGGATACAATATTTCATGATTGATCATGTCTGATTGATCGTACGAACATGGACAAGACTGTATCATATGCTCAGGCAGGGATGATATATTGATCAGCAACTTCCAGCACTCTTTTAAAGCTTTAGATCCTCAACATTTAAAGATCTCCTTGATGTGTGTACTGTGGTGTTTTCAGCCATTAAATCATTGTTTGATTCAGTTTTCATGATCGTGCTTCTTAATGTTTGCCTGTAATCCTTGTGTAAGAGTATGATGTCAAATGGAGTTTCAGCTTTGGTTCAGTGACACTCACTGTTATGTTGGTGGAAATGAAAATATTGCAGGTTATTGATTCCAAAACAATAATGGTTGCTTGCACACAACCTGCTCTGGAAGTCCGTCTTCAAAATCTAAAATGGTTTCCATGGAAACACCAGGCTCTCTAGTTGTACGGCCTCACTTAATTTCTTATAGTTTTATCCTCTCAGGAACAAAATTAACAGCTTCAGTTTTTACTTAAATAAATGGCAGCTAAATCTTTTGAATATGAACAGCATATGCTAGTAAAACTAATAAAAAGATAAGTCGCGCAGGATTAACTTGAACAGGATCGAATTAAAATAATAAGCTTGTACTTGCTGAAGTAATCAAATAAAGATTTGCGATTAATGTATTTGTTTCAAAGAGCAGATTAAATTCTCTGCCATTTCTCTTCTATGGAAGAAGTAAAGAAAAAAAACACGTCAGTCGATGGGAAAAATAGCAGAGCAATATATATATATATATATCCCTCTCTCTCTCTCCCTCTCCTCTCCATCTCCCTCCCTGTAGCCTTTATCTCTGATACTGTATTTCTGTCAACTTTCAAAATTGTCATCTGTCAAAATTGACGTATTTTCCACATGAACTGCGCCTCTCATCGGTCATCTTTGATCCTAAAAAAGTTTGTGAACAGCTTCAAAACCATGTACTGAAATGTAACATTCATTACAAGAGATACCTTCAGCCAACTAACAATTTTAATAAAAGGCAAACAATTACCTCTGTTACACCTGAATGATTACATTTACTGAAGATTTAACTGAATTTGTCTAATGGGGCTTTCTCACGGGGCGACTTGACGCAAGATGTAACCAGAGTGAAGTGGTCGTGGTCTAGCGCGATATCACACGATATAACGGGGGGTAGATAAAGAGTTCCCACGGGTACTCGGCATTTCTGTTATTTGTGCGAGTGACTTGTCCACCTCCCGAGCTTTCCCGTTAAATCTTGAATGAACATTGTGAACTGTTAATTATCACGTGGCACAAATGATGTAACTTTTTTTTCACACACTATAAATACTAGGTACATGGAGGAGTGGTGCATCCAAGGCGGAAATGGTCCCACTGCAGCGTTTCAAAGGTAACTCGGGCACATACAGTGGGAAAGAGCAAAGAGGCCATCTCTGCGCTTACTACAATTCACAATTGGGGAGTGTGCCGTGGCAGGACAGCTCTATTGATGGGTAGCCGACCACAGGAACACTACTGCATGTTAGCAGACATGCATAGAAAATAAGCTGATAATAATGTCCCGTTGTAATCCTGCTTACTTCTCTTTGTTTCACTTTAAAGTGTAGTCCTCTGAAAAGTGCTTCCTATAAGATGATCGTCCGCAAAACCTGCCATTTAGCACATTGCATTGTCCCTTTTATTGCCTGAGTTTAGGCTTGTTGTGGAGGTTAATGAATAGAATCCATTTTAAAAAATCTAGCGTGCCTCATTTGTTGATTTTCATGTTTGCGAAGCCCTTTTTTAGACAAATGTTGTTTGGTGTGATGCACCTTCTCTCAATATGTGCAAGAAGTCGTCTTTTTATATTGTCAAAAAGTAATAAAGAATTTGTCTCACATTGACCGTGATGATTGTCTTATTTTATTATCAACTGAGAAGTGAAACTTTGAAACGTTTAAATAGATCAGCAATTGAGGGACCTGAACACTCAAAAATGAAAAAGAATGAAAATGTGATTATATCACCTCCCTTCAACTATTTTGTGTTTCAGCATGAGAGGGATTATAACATTAGAGACATTCATCTTGTAGTGATGTGTTAATGAAGAATTGCAGACATCAATCTGATAGTAAAAAATATATTTATTTAACAATGAGGTAAACAAGCACTGACAATCAAACTGCTGAGTTAAAAGCTTTATCACACTTCAGGCGTTCGCAGGAATTCCCACGGTAAACGCAAGAGTTATTACGGATATCGCACTGGCCACTACGTTCATATAATGTTTCAATGTTCAACCACAAGTGTACAAGTCACTCTTGGAGAAATTCAAGCTTGCTTGAATTTTCTCCCGAGTCAACAAGTTACACGAGTACCTGCCATTAGCGCCACGGTGGTCCACGGTGGTCCAGGAATGCCGTACGGTTATCGTACGAGGTTCCCATGATGTTCAATTCTGGTTAACTCTTGCGTCAAGTCGCCCCATGAGAAAGCCCCATAAAAGCTACAGAATAATTACTCTGCTCATCAATGTAACAATCACGCAAATAAAATCATCTAATGTTAATTTGTCAGTCCAAATTCATTTGGTAGTAATAAATCTAGCTGGATAGACATAAAAAAAGGTAAGTTCGAGAGGGATCACCTCAAAGAACAATGATTGTCTGAAGACTATTTATGATCTAGGTTTCATAGAGTACAATTTCATAAATTTTGTTTCACCAGTTAACATTTCCAACAAAATGTCCTCTCTAAATATTATCAAACCATACAATGTAGATTTTCTATTCTATTTAATTAGTATTAATTATTATGAATAGTATATTTTTCATTTTTTGCCACTAATTGGCCATGAGATGTAGCTCAGGATAAACTAATGGGCCTGTCCCACTTAGGCAACATTTTAGGGGACTGCAGGAGACTATGCAGTCCCCACACCAGATGTTCGTGGGTGGTTGCCGGGGAGTCGCCTTCATGGTCGTGAGGAGTTCCTACATTCTGGGAACTAGTTGCGCCCTCATTATGGTCGCCGTGAATATTGAAATATTAGTGGCGACTAGAATGAAGCCGCCATGGAGAGTAGCGAAAATTCTCAGGCCATAGATGGGTCGCCAGGAGGTCCGCCAGGAGGTCGAAGGTTCTTGGAGGTTCTCATAGGTTGTAGCTGGTGCTGACTGGTGAATTTCATTGGCTCATTGGGGGAAAAAAAGGTAAACGGGGGGGGGGTGTGTGTGTGTGTGTGTGTGTGTGTGTGTGTGTGTGTGTGTGTGTGTGTGTGTGTGTGTGTGTGTGTGTGTGTGTGTGTGTGTGTGTGTGTGTGTGTGTGTGTGTGTGTGTGTGTGTGTGTGTGTGTGTGTGTGTGTGTGTGTGTGTGTGTGTGTGTGTGTGTGTGTGTGTGTGTGTGGTCTGCTGTAAAAATCAGGCCCATTAGTCTCTCAAACTTTCCATAAATCAATAACCTAAATTTCACATTTATGGACAACGAGGGGAGGGGGGTGAATGATGTCTGTTATTGCCGATTGTCCACTATAACTGAGAAAGTTATTGTCGTTGTATGCAGTTGAAACAAAGAACTGCAGATGATGGTTAATCCACAAAAGGACACAGGCAGCATTCTGGAGAAAACCGATAGGTGATGTTGGGATCCTTGTTCAGATTTATTCAGTCTGTTGAGTTACTCCTGCATTTTCTGTCATTTCACCATATAACTAGGCGTTGATGGCACTGGTCTGCACCAACGAGCCCTTCTTCACCGGTTGATGTGGCTGTTGTTGAGAATTATGTTGTAGCCCCTGCCAGGAATCGCTGGATCACAGTGGAGCTTCCTTCCCTCTCAACCGTCCCTTTGCCCACTCCCCGCTCCTTCCAATGTCGGTGACTCTGGGGAAGGGGGATGAGGAGGCGGCGGTGGAGGGAGGTTAGGCCGAGTGGACAAAGTGGTAGCCAACAGAAAGAAGCAGCAGCTGGGGAGAGTGGAGGGAACCCCACGGTGACCAAACGTGTTCTGTCGGTGACAGCGGCCTGAAGAAAGCGCTGTCCCCAGGGACTGCAACGTGAGCCGCAACAACTGCCGCATTAACGGACGGTGTGGTGGGTGAAGAAGGGCTAGCTGGTGCACCTTGCAAGCTGGCAGTGGTGTCAAAAGTTGGGGCTGGGGAGTCAGTGCAAGCCAGGATGACGTCGGCAGGTCCATCTACTATACTTGAAATTCATTATAAAGGGATCCGGTAGAACGAGTGTTTACTGTACCAAGGCCAAATGACAGGTCTGAGTACAGAATAGTACTTTAACGTTAGCTGTGCAGTTACCACCACAGATGCTGCTTAACCTGTTATGTTCCTCCCACAGCTCCTGATTGTAGCATCTTCTGTCTCTTGTGCCTTCTTGAAGTGTTAGATCTTTTTTCCTGCAATTTACTTATGCATTTAATTAATTAAACCAGCAATGTAGTTGACAATGGCCAAATGTTGTACCATTTAATGAATAATGATTATATCAAGTCTGCTGTAACAAATGGTGAAAACTGCATTATCATTTATTGTGTTCCAGATTCTTTAGATGAGGAGAATGTCTCTCCATTATGTTTTTCTTTATTATTTAAGAGTCTCCCAAATTCCCAACACATCGCAACAGTACTGCAGTTAATGCATTGATAGGAATGCTATATGAGTGATATTAGTAACTAGCAAAACAAAATCACAATTAATCAAATGTAGCACTTACAAGCTGTTGTCCTGTTTTACCCCACGCTGCATGCTGTAACACAGAATTCGCCACCTCTGGAGGATTGAGTTCTCTCACTTCCCTTTAATAAGAAGAAAATTAGAAAGTTTAGCATTGCTTTAAGAAAGGGGTTGGTTAAAATTGTGGTAAACATCTTCATTATTAAACTGTTTGAAAGAAAACATCGTTGATCTCAATAGGAACCGCATTTGCTGCACAAATGCCAAAATATAAGGCCAATACAATTAAAATACAATTAAATTTGCGTAAGAATTTGATATTTGGAATGTTGTATGCAGTCCTATTTACCGTATTACAGGAATGATGTGGAGGCTTTGGAAAGGGCGCAGAAAAGGATCACCAGGATGTGGTTGCTATTACAGAGCTATAACTGGAGGTTGCAAATACAGATAAATGGAGCAACAATTAGACAAACTCAGATTATTTTCTCTGGAATGTCAGAGACTGAGGAGTGAAATGATTAAAGTATGAAGAATTATGAGAGACACAGATAGGGTAGACAGTGCACACCGGGTGGGAATGTGAAATACTAAAGGGCACAGCTCTAAGGTGAGAGTGTGAACGTTTGAAAGGAGATTTATGAGGAAAGGTTTTTGCCTCAGAGAGCCCGGAACACCTGCAAGAGAAAGGTGGAAGCAGATATGACAGGAATGTTTAAGAAGCATTTAGACAGACATAAGAAGAAGCAGAGAATGGAAGGCTGTAAATATGCCTATGTTGAAAAAAGTACTCAGAAGATTTACAAGGATGCTTCCAGAACTCAATGGCCTGAACTATAGGGGGAGATCGGGCAGGCTCATGCTGTGTAGGACACGGGTGGTGAGGTGTATAAAACCACAATGTGAATGCACCAAGTCTTTATCCTAAGGTAGGGAATTTAAGAACTAGAGTGTTTAGATTTAAGGTAAGAGAAGAAAGACTTAATCGGAACCTAAAGGGCATTTGTATTTTTATTCACTTTTACTGGTGAGTAACATTTTCTCCATCAGTTGGCTGTAGCTGTGTTGTCTCAGCTAAGACCACAACAAACCTATCTTATCCCTTGTCTCCAGAACAAGGGGTCACAGTTTAAGGATAAAGGGGAAATCTTTTAGGATTGAGATGAGAAGAACATTTTTCACACCGAGAGTGGTGAATCTCTGGAATTCCCTGCCATAGAATGTAGTTGAGGCCAGTTCATTGGCTATATTTAAGAGGGAGTTAGATGTGGCCCTTGTGGCTAAAGGGATCAGGGGGTATGGAGAGAAGGCAGGTACAGGATACCGAGTTGGATGATCAGCCATGATCATATTGAATGGCGGTGCAGGCTCGAAGGGCCGAATGGCCTACTCCTGCACCTATTTTTCTATGTTTGTCTCAAATTTAAAAAATGTTGCAATAATATACACGTTCCCAGTCCATGTAACAGTAAACACGACAAAATTAGTGGCAGAGCCATTTCAATGTGAGATGCAGCAAGGAAAAATGCCCTTTGGCTGAACAAGTCCATAAATACATTCAAATTAAACATTAGAAAACTGGCTTGGAAATGCACATGCTAAACACTGCTATACTCATACTCCTACTTACTTTATTAACCAAGTATGTTTTACAACATACGAGGAATTTGATGTACATCAATCAGACTTGATTAGTATGGGTGTCAGAGATTATGGGGAGAAGGCAGGTGAATGGGGTTAGGAGAGAGAGATAGGTCAGCCATGATTGAATGGCGGAGTAGATGATGAGCCGAATGGCCCAATTCTGGTCCTATTACTTATGACCATATGTCAACAACTATTTACGCTCAATGAAGCTACAGAAAAATCCTGCTGAAATAATTGTCATTTTTATATGATGCAATTGGCAGTGTTGGAGCTGATGCTTTTTCTGTATGGCTAGTCCACACATAGGTAAGTTTGATGAAAGTTAATATCAGTCATTTAGGTGAATAAATTAGGTGCTGTTTTGTCTGCAACAATGGTTAAAGACAATATGTTTCTTTCATGCTATGCATACATGTTTAGATTCTTTCATCATACTTGGGCTTCTTAGATGTTAAACTGTGGACATGCATGTGCATATTGCAAGTACCCCTAACACACCTATGTTTATATGTATTTTAATTTAAAAAATAAACAGTTTGTTCTGTGAATACTCTGGTAGCTGTGTCATCAAATAATAGGCTCTACGACTCCATGAGGTGCCTAAGGTCACTGAATCTATGTTCACTTTTTGCCAAGAGATGTTCTAATACACCAGATAAATGTCATTAACATTTCTCTTATTTTTCAAATAACCTACTCAAACTGGATTACCTCACACTTCCGCTTTTAGGTACATCCTTAGCTTTGTTTCTGATTACTGGCTATGTGGATGTTATTGGAATGAATGCCCTTGAAGCTAATGAACACTACGAGTATTCCATGGAACACAAGTGATTATTTAGGCACCACCTGCAGTGCTCTGAATCTTTGGTAAGGTCATCATACTGCTTCTTCTGTACTATTTGTCCCGATGAACAAAGTAGTATTAGCCTGTACCACACAACTATTCAATAATTCTGACCTTATTTTCAGTATTGGTTTATTATTGTCACATGTACCGAGATACAGTGAAAAGCTTCCAGTCGGGCGGCGCTAGGCAACACAGTGGTGCAGCTGGGAGACACTGTAGTGCAGCTGGTAGAGCCACTGCCTCACAGCACCAGAGACTCGGGTTCGATCCCGATTGTCTGTGTGTTTGCATGTTCTCCCTGTGACCGCATGGGCTTCTTCTGGCTGCTCTGGCTTCCTCCCCAATCTCACAAGACGTGCTGGATTGTAAGGTAATTGGCCTCTGTGAATTGTGCCAGTGTTTAGGGGTGTGAAGGTGGTATAACTAGTGCCAAAGTACGGCATGGACAAAGTGAGCAAAATGTGCCTGTTTTCATGCTGTATCTCTTTAAAGTAAATCATACTAATCAAGAGTACAACCATGTCTAGTAGGTAGCGCAAAGAGGAAAATACCAGAGTGCAGAATATAGTGTTACAGCATTATAGTAGTTTTACAGAGTACCAGTCCAAGGTCTGCAATGAGGTAGTTTGGAAGATCAGGATCATACCCTAGTTAATGGGAGGACTGTTCAGCAGTTTGATAATTATTTGGATATCCCTAGTGGTAGTCTTGGAGGGATTAAGAAGAAGAACCAAGAGTGTTGGAATACCATGTGTCAGAGTGGGTTGCAGACCATCTTTGAGCAAATAGCACAACTCTTGCTTGGCTCAGTGAGAATCCTTAACCTCTTCTGATGACCAATTGCAGAGCTTCAAATTTTGCCCCTGCTCAGAAAGGCAGGTTTTTAAATAAAGTTCCAGTTAAAATCATCAAAGGTTTTCTACTATCTACATTCAGCAGATGTTAACTCCCAGGTACATCGAAGCTGCTTCTTGTCAGAATCTAGCTCTGTGTTAACAATGGTACTGCTGTGCCACCTCTCAATAAACTTTAATAAACTAGAAGGCCTGCATCTAATAGAGGTGAGGAAACTGAATAATGATTTCCATGATGTAAACAAACAGAGTCTTGACCTGAAACGTCACCTGTCCATATTCTCTAGAATTGCTCCCTGAATTGCTGAGTCCCTCCACTTTGTGTTATTTTCTCTTGACTACTGTTCACATGTCATAACGTTAAAATTATTATCAACATGACAAATAAAAAGAGTACAAGCACTCTGCCACAATGAAAAGTATATAAAGAACACTGACAAATATAGCATCAAGGAAATAAGTAAATATACATCTGACAAAGACAAGGTCAGCAGAGTGGATTTAAATGCATAGATATTTTAGAAAGACAGTACAAGAATCTGAGATTCTGCAATTTCTCCACTGGAAAGCAGCTTTTTGCTTGACTATTAAGTTCAGAATTTCAATAAAGAATTCGCAACTGTGAGGCTAATTTGTAAAACTGATTGATTCTAAATAGGATATCTCTGGAAAGAGAAGGATTTACTTTTGCACAACAAACACAAAATGAGTGATTTCAGTAAGTATCTTCTCTGTTCAAGAAGAAATTCAGGCAACCATACACATTGAGAATTGTTTTTTAATCCTTTTAGTATGGACGCATATGTGTTTTTCTTGCAAAGAGTCAGCACATCCCATTATGTTTTGAGTCAGGCTAAATCTAACTTAAATTTAGTTCTGTTGTAATCATCTATAAATATCCAAGAGATGACTTTCAGAGATTTTTTCCATATTCATGTGCAATAAAGAATAGTCTCCACCACAAAATGCCACTGATATGATATTTTATAGTCAATATACAGAATTAATGGCTTTTTCCATTTTAACATAAATCATATCATGACATATTTACAACAGTATACGTCAGAAAAGAAAAACTGAACAAGATGACCCAATCATTAAATCTTCCGTTACAAAGCTTTATTAGTGACTTGAAGCAGGAAAAGATCAATAAATTGCCACTGACCATTCTTTTCTTGCAAAGTAATAAACTAACCTAAAGGTTCCTGTCCTCCCTCTTTAAGAATTCTCGACTGGCAGAGAATATTATGACGAACAGCAAATGAATTAGAGGCAAATGGTAAACAGAAATGGGAAATAAAATGTCAGATTGGAAGTCTTAAAACCAGTCAATTGTGGAATCAGAAAATTACAGAAATTTATGGCCCTGAAAGGGGAACAATATCCCTGTCAGCCAAAAACAAGCTATTTAGGATAATACCACATGCCACAACCCCAGATCCTACTGCATTTCAGGTTATAATTTTGGCGTTTTATATAAATGAAGATTTATGCCAACACCACCCCTTCTTTCAGTAAGTTCCAGCACCACACATCTCTTCGGATGAAAATATTTTAACCTCCATTTTCCCCTGATTCTTCCACCATTTCCTTAGATTAATGTTTCTAAGTTACGTTCCTTTCTGCCGAGGAAATTCGATCTCCCCTTTTCACTCCCTTATAGTGTCTAATGCCTTATGGAATCTCCCTTAACGCTCTTTATTCCAAAATATACTATTCCAGCCAAGACAACATCTCCTCATCTAGGATTCCTCATTCAGCTAGCATGGTCTGTACTCTTCCAGTCATGGAGCCACTAGAACTCTACTCCACCTATGTGGCCTTATATTTCCATCATTTCTATCATAATTTCCTATTCGTATAATTAATCCCTCAGCCAATAATGGCAAGTATCTCATACGGCTTCATCCAAAACATTGATTTAAACACCACATTAAGGAAAAAACTAAGCCTTGTGTGAAATTTTATGCACACCATCTTTGAGTAAAAATTCTCCCATTACCTATTATCCTTTTCTTTCTGCCATGTGCAATTTAAATGTTTAATATTTATCTTTTGAAAATATGGTTAAACCTGAAACTTTTCAAAATAGCTTCACAGAGATGTTTCACTGACCTGGTATGTATGTCATAAATAGCATATGATGCAGTATAGGAGTAATGAAAGACCTGCAAAAGACAAAAAAAAAGTGTTATACAAAGAAAGGGCCTTTCTGAGGTTATTCTATACAGAACTACACTTTAATGAACATTGTCCTTTTCAATTTTGTTATCCAGTAAAAGAATGAATCAAATGTAGTGATTCTCACATTTTTAAATTAATTCTCAAAGATAATATTGTTGTGAAAATCGCAATTAGCTGAAACATTAGGTTGGTTTTAATTCGGATTGGTTATTACATAATGTCTTGAAATAATTATATTTTAATTGATACTTACCTAATTGGAATTTTAGATATTAATAAGAGAAAATAATAAATCAACTGCTAATAACCTTGTATCAGTTCTAAACACAGGAGAAGATTAACATTGCACCTGCTAGAAATGGGACAATAGCTAGCAGTGATGTGCTGACAATCTAACATGGGGGTATAAACAAAATGCAGACATAAAGAACTGCAAATGCTGGTTTATACCAAAGATAGACACAAAGTGCTGGAGTAACTCAACAGGGTCAGGCAGGAGAAAAAGGATGGAAGTGCCAAAAGTGTATGTTAACACTCATTTTTATGGGACCAGTAGGAGTGATAACCAGTAGCATCTGCCAATCCGTACCAATGTGTCCCTGTCCCAAATCTAACCCAGAACTACCTTCCTGCCAGCCAGGACATCCTCCAGGCCACCTTGCAGCTGGTGAAGCGCAGCAGGTATCTAGTTGGCATCCTCAGCTCACTAAAGAGACAGTAATGAAACCCAATCCCCAACATGGACTTGGCCTCCATCCAGCATGATGGCATGTGTTGCACTGGGCGAGTTGCCTGGCCCCATTGAGTCTATTCCCAGATCTGTCGATGCTGGCACATCACTGATAAATCATTAAATGTATTTAAATCTTACATTTCAAGAAATCATCTCTTCCGCTGAATAATGAGAGTCTCGTGAGTAAAAGGAATGAATATATTACTGCCTTCTCGCAGGCAGTGTAATTAAGCACAAAGAGTTATCTCCAATGGGAACTTTACCCTTTAGGAATTATTTTGAGATCACCGTTCTTATAAATATTTCACTTTCCTAGCATAGTATAAAAATGAATATTACCATTTAAGTGACTGCAGAACCTTATATATGAATAGAAAAATCAGACATTATGCCACCATAAGGCCACCTAAAGTTGCATAGAAATATAATATGGATTCCAACAAGAACACAAATTTCAATAAAAATTTCAATGTAAATGTTCACAAAATGTTCAACATGCTACCTCCTTTAAATGAAAGGAATGAATACAACTGAAACTTCAAAGGAAAAAGTATGTATACTTCACAAAGTAATAGTTTACAGCACAAATGGATGTTTTCTATAGCCTCAAATCTTTGCAAGTTTTGGTTCCCAGCATACAATGCAATAATGGTAATATTATATTAGTCATTCTCATAATCTCACCTTTCTGTGTGTAAATATGACACTTTTTTCTTTGGTTGAAACAATGGTATCCACACCAATATTACAGAAAGGGGGAATCATATCCATGTCAGCCATAAACAAACTATCCAGGATTATACCACATGCTACAACCCTGGATCATTCTAGATTTCAGGTCATAATTTAGGTGCTTTAAAAACATGTTGAGGATTTCTGCCAACACTTCTTTCAATGAGTTCCAGGCCCACACACCTCTTTGGATCAAAATATTTTAACCTCTATTTTCCCATAAAACTTCCACCATAACCTTAAATTTCCTAGTTCTGATAGGTTGTGCAGCAGAAGCTCCCGAAAGGCCAAGGCCAAACCCCAGCAACAGGTCTGGCTCTCCCATCGTGGAACAGGGAACCCACCTGGAGTGGGAAGCTGCCGAGCCCGGCTCCTGATCACCCCCAAGAACCGGAAACTGGAGAGGAGGGTACAGGGAGTCGGTGACGGCAGCAGTTGCTAGAACAAAGGGGCGGTTAAAAGAACCAGGGGTTTTACTTTCCGCAGCCTTATGGTCAGCTGCGGGATGCACCGCCGGGGGCACAAGGGGTGGGCGGGCGAGGAGAGGGATAATCACTCTGCTCTGTCCATCAGGCTGAAGAAGTGTCTCGACCAGAAACGTCTCAACCATTCCTACTCTCCAGAGATGCTGCCTGTCCTGCTGAGTAACTCCAGCATTTTGTGTCTATCTTCGAGGAGAGGGACAATGGTCTGCAGGACAATCCAGATGGAGGTGATGGCTGCAATGGACCTTTATCAGCAGCTGCCAGCGGGGACTTTGAAAAAGGCACCAAAACCTGATGACTTTTGCATATGGACCCAGTGGGCTGTTCTATACATTCTCCACTTAATCGGGATTGCAGTTATATATGGCAATAGTCTTATTAATCTGTATGCAAAAAAAAAAAATTCACTGGACATCTGATAATAAAGAACCATTGACCATTAATGATCTTTCTGCCGCGGAAAGTTGAACTTCCTTCTTCACTCTCTTATGATTTTAAATGATTAATAGATTTTTCCTTGGCTCTCTTTATTCCAAAAATATATAATTCCAATCTAGACAACATCTCCTCATCCAGACAGCATGGCTTGTACTGTATCAGCCGCTTAACCACCAGAACTCTACTCCACCTGTGTAGCTTTACATTCTTTTCATAATTTCTATCATAATTTTCTATTCTTATATTTAACCTGTCAGCCAATAAGGGCAAGTATCTCATATGGTTTCATCCTAAGCATTGATTCAAATGCCACAAGAAGGAAAGAACTGTGCCCTAGTGAAAATCTGCCACATGCAATTTAAATGTTTAATATTTGATTACATCTTTTGAAAATATGGTGAAAATTGAAACCTTGCTATCTGCACCACTATTTCCTGTGCAAAGTATTCTCTCATTAACCATTTATTTTTATTTACAATTTAAAATATGGTTTCGTAACTAGAGAGCAGAGTTACATGTTCCCAAAACATGAAACTTGTGATTTTTTTTCTTTACAAATACCTACTACTTTATTGTGCATTCATAACCATTTCCATTTTCCCTATGCAATCTACAAAAGCATAATTTTAAGAAGTTGATATTCGTTTGTTGCAGTTGAAATAATATTACTTGATTCTTACTCTGACTTTAAAATTCCATCAATACTTCTGTTTAGGTTTAGCCACAATATTATAGATAGGATATTCAGATGAATCATGCTAACATCAAATAGAATCAAATAGTTACCACTGCTCACACAAATTTATTATTCATTCATTAGTCAAGAGTCAAGAGTCTTTTATTGTCATGTGTTCCAGAGAGAACAATGAAATTCTTACTTGCTGCAGCACAACAGAATATGTAAACGTAGTACACTGTAAATACAATACAATACAATTTATTTGTTGTCATTTGAACCCAGAGGTTCAAACGAAATTTGGTTTCTGCAGTCATACAAACAAGAAGAAAAACCAAGACACAACACAATTTACACAAACATCCACCACAGTGAATCTCCTCCTCACTGTGATGGAAGGCAAAGTCTTATCTCTCCCCTGCACTCCTCCCGATGTCAGAGTCAAAGCCCCCGGCGGGCGATGGTAAATAAGTCCCGCAGCCATTAAAGCCGCGCTGGGCGATGCAAGGCCCTGCTCCGGGTTTTGGTGTTGGAGCCCCTGGCGGGCATTAACAAGTCCCTCGGCCATTTAAAGCCACGCCGGGCGATGCAAGGCCCTGCTCCAGGTCATCCTCAACCCCGTAACTCGGGCGGGAGAAGTCGCCGTTGCGGAAGCCCCGAAAAGCGGTCTCCCAGCAGGGACCCGCGGGCTCCTGGTGTCACCGTCCACCGGGCCAGCGGCTGCAACCTCCGAATATCTGGGGTCGGGCCGCAGCAGCGCGGCACCACAGCTCCTCCCGCTCCGAACTCGGCCAGCTCCGTGATGGTGGGTAAGTCCGCAGGCTCCGCGGCTGGAGCCCCAGATCGTTCCGGTTGGAGGCCGCTCCACAGTGCTAGGCCCCAACGACAACGGAGACCCGACAGAGAAAAGGTTGGGTTCTACGTGCAGGGGAAAGATTTTAAAAGTTTCCCCATCCCCCCGCCCCCCCACACACAAACCCAGTTTAAAAAATTAAAAATAAAAATTACATTCAAACGAGACAAAAAACAAAAAAAAAAAAAAAAAGACAGACGGACTGCAGAGGCCGCTGCGATGCGAGTCGCGACTCCCACCCAACAAAATATGATAAACGAGAGAAAAAAAGTTCAGCGTGTATATATACACACACACATACCCACAAGTACACACACATATATACATACACACACACACATATACAGTGCATTCAGAAAATATTCAGATTCTTTCACCTTTTCCACATATTGTTATAGCCTTATTATAAAATGGATTAAATGCTTTTTTTTAATCATCAATTTACACACAATACCCCAGAATGTAGAATCAAAAATAGGTGTTTATAAATGTTTGCAATTTAATTGAAAAGAAATAACTGAAATATCACATTTACACAAGTATTCAGACCCTTTGCTATGACACTCAAAATTCAGTTTAGGTTCATCCTGTTTCCATTGATTATCCGTGCGATGTTTCGACAACTTGATTGGAATCCACCAGTGGTAAATTAATTTGATTAGACATGATTTGGAAAGGCACACACCTGTCTATATAAGGTCCCACAGTTGACAGTGCATGTCAGAGCAAAACCTAAGCCATGAAGATGAAGGAATTGGCCGTAGACCTCTGAGACAGGATTGTGTCGAGACACAGATCTGGGGAAGGGTATAAAACAATTTTTGCAGCATTGCAGGTCCTGAAGAGCACAGTGGCTTGGACACGCTGGAGGCAGGAAAACATGTTCCCGATGTTGGGGGAGTCCAGAACCAGGGGCCACTGTTTAAGAATAAGGAGTAACCCATTTAGAACGGAGACAAGGAAACACTTTTTCTCACAGAGAGTGGTGAGTCTGTGGAATTCTCTGCCTTAGAGGGCGGTGGAGGCAGGTTCTCTGGATGCTTTCAAGAGAGAGCTGGATAGGGCTCCTAAAAATAGCGATGTCAGGAGATATGGGGAGAAGGCAGGAACGGGGTACTGATTGGGGATGATCAGCCATGATCACATTGAATGGCGGTGCTGGCTCGAAGGGCCAAATGGCCTACTCCGGCATCTATTGTCTATTCCTCTCATGATTTTGTACACCTCCATAAGATCACCCATCATCCTCCTGTGCTCCAACAAATAGAGACCCACCTACTCAACCTCTCCCTGTAGCTCACAACCTCTAGTCCTGGCAACATCCTCATAAATCTTCTCTGAATCCTTTCAAGCTTAACAATATCTTTCCTATAACATGGTGCCCAGAACTGAACACAATATTCTAAATGCGGTCTCAGCAACACCTTATGTAGCTGCAACATGACCTAGCAACTTCTATACTCTGATTGATGAAGGCCAAAAGTCTTTTTGACCACCTTATCTACCTGTGACTCGAATTTCAAGGAACCATGTACTTGCACTCCTAGATCCCTCTGCTCTACAACATTCCCCAGAGGCTGACCATTCACTGTGTCGGTCCTGCACTTTATATAACTCATGTGTCAATAAATTATGTATTTATATTCAGAGGTCTCTCTCTGTTCTTCTATATTCATCAGAACCCTTTTAGCAAGTGCATGAAGATTAGTCCAAGCCTACAGCAGTGTTTAAAAACTATTTATATCATACAGCTGTAAAACAAGCTGCATCAATTAGATCAATAAAGAGGGCATAGAAGAGCAGCTCTGCATTGCCAGAGAAGTGGGAATGATTGAGTAAGTAATTGTGGTAACCCCATGAGTGGAGGTTATAATCTATGGGTTACTTTACCAGTTTCTAATATCAATTGTCAGATGGCTAGCAATTTGGAGGAAAAAGTAACCATAATTAGTTGATCAAACAGATTGGAGAGTGTTAATCTCCAAAAACCTCTGTAGGAATTTTAATGAGTTATCTGAAATTACATCCAAGATTAAATTTACTCTGCCACTATTTCCCAAGATAATAGAAATTTAGTGAGCACAGTTATTTATCTATTATTCGTGTAAATATATATCATTGTTCGAGCAACAATTTGCATATAACTGAATATAGAGATTGAAATGTGAGACGTGTGGAGCAGGACTATAAATGAGTCTATTTTAGTCTTCAAGAATGGTCTATAACATAAAAATCATTACATTGTTTCTCCGTATAGATGCAGCTTAACCAGATGAGTGTTTCCAGCATTTTAGTATATATTTTGTAGCAGCTATAGTATTTTGCTATTTATTCAAAATCCTAACTAGTATGAAAACATATTCAAGAAATACAAATCAGGAGCAGGAGTCAGCCTATCAGTCGAGATGCAGGTGCTTTGTGATAAAAGCATTGAAGATTTTTCCTAAGGTGGATTTCATTCTGAAATGTAGCAAACTGATCGTGATTGACTCCAGGTGGCTATTTTATTTGAAGAGTTAAAACGTAATGGCAAGTATTAAAAAATGGCACATATAAAAGAAAGCTAATAAACCAATGAAGAAACCATCATTGTTGGTATAATTTTCAGTAGCACTCATCCTCTGTTTGTCCTCTGGTTTAGTTGTGAACAGGTGTGTTGTTGTCTTGTGGATTGTTGAAAGAAATTACCTGTTAAATTGAATATAATTACTAACAGTCGAGAAGTTTTTATAAAGCGTAAATTGCTACATTATTATATGCATACCATTCAGTTTCTGGAAAGTTAATTTGCCACCAGTGTCGTGGAATCATACGGAGAAAGATCATGGGCGACGTTTCTGGTTGGGACCCTTCTTCAAACTTCAACCGCTAGAGCTGCTGACTCACAGCGCCAGACACCCGGGTTCAATCCTGACCTTGGGTGCCTTCTGCGTGGAGTTTGCCCATTCTCCCTCTGACCATGTAGGTTTCCTCCTGTTCGAACAAGTGTCCCAACCCGAAACGTCACCCATCCTTTAACTCTGGAGAAGCTGCCTGACCATCTGAGTTACTGCAGCATTCTGTGTCTATCTTTGGTATATCTTTGGTATATACCAGCATCTGCAGTTGCTTCCTGCACACTCGTAGAATCATATAATGGTTGCAACACTGAATTAAGCCATTCAACAAGTGGAGTCTACGAAGATTGTAAGGAAGGCAAATGTAAGTGGGAACATAGTGGTCTAATTCTTTTCAGAGTCTGAGCTAGATGACCATGCATGCGGCCGCAACTCTGCAGCGCACGGTCAGATGGGAACAGATTGCAAAATACATGTTTCACAAAAAATATGGGGGGGATCGTCCCCCACCTCTGAAAACATGGAAGGGACCCATCGCCCCCCACCGGATTTCCGCCCCTGAAGACAGTAGCTGAAAAGTCTTAAATATACAAAGACTTTGCTTCCATATCCTGCTCATGAAAAAGTTTTAGACATACTATCTTGTCCCTTATCCCTCTCTCCTAACTGGAAAAGTCCTTAGTTATTAAAAAGTGATTATTTCTTCCTGATTCCCACGTGTATTCTCTCCACATCCATCCTGTTAAGACCCAACAACCTTTTATGAATCAATCAAGTCATTTCCTGCTTTTCTAAAACTCAGCAGATACAAGGCCCGCAAGTTTAACACAGGATGAAGCAGCAAATATTTTCATTCCTTCTCTTTGTGATTTCATCCTTCTCAAATACTAAGTGAGGATTGGTTATTGGTGTCACTCAAACTTCATAGGTTTCCCATCTTATTTGCTAACAAAATTAAGTATATATTTTTACAGTTGTATATTATAAATAAAGTGACCTAATTTTGACAAAGAAATGAAGGAAACCAAAGCAGAACATGTATTTTATCTGATTCACTATGATAACTTGATCAAATTTAATTTTTTGGGGTTCAAATGCAAGTGCCATTAATACCGGATCAGTAAAGTAAAGGCCGAATATGGAAATATTAAAGATCCAACAAGTTTAGGTAAGCTGAAAGTGGATTTGTGTCGCCTCTTGAATTTGAACAATGTTGATTGATGCAACAGTTAATTAAGCAACTCCTACGTTCAATCTTAATTTGGAATCACGGCAGATTAAGAGTGTCAAAGGAATCATATAACTGCTGCCACAGAGTAAACACGGCAAGTTCATTAAGATAAGAAAACAATTCTGATCTATGGAGACATATATCAGAGAGCTTTAATTGGAGAGCACAATAGTTTAACTAAAACTCCATTACAGCTAACAAATGGAATGAATATAAATCAGTCTGATCCACATTTATTTGCTCCATTGTGCTTTAACACTTGATTTACACAGGGGAAGCAGCATCTACTAACCAGTGTATTGATACAGCTATCATTGCCTTATGCCTAGCAATACATCATGCATATAAAGCATAGACAATATTTTTAAATCTGCATTTTGTTCTCATATGTATTATGCGATTCCATGAACATCATTTAATATAATTGTGTTGGAAAACAACATCTACATTAGAATGTCGTTAGGTTGCAAGGTGAATTTTATTTGATCTGAACAAAGAACTGGCATTAACAATTTCTTCAGAATGGATTATTAATGTCTTTATCTTTTGCTTTTCACAAATGATAATAGCTCAAGCATTGCTGGTAATAACATACTGTTGATTAGGAATTAATGGAATTTATATGCAGTTAGGTTGGTTTGAAATGAAGAGTCTGGTGTGTCAGTTTGTACCATTATCTAGCAGGACCTGTATGGATACAATGTATTACTATTTCACAAAAGCTTCCAAAGCTGATTTTACATTGAAACACCAGTTTAGACGATTTCCCATGCAGCATTCATGTTTCCAGTATTAAACAGCTTCATAGATCTCCAAGATGACAGTCAGACAGGAAGCTCAGAATAACTATGAGCTTGTAGTACATGACATTCATGCAGAACAGACACAGGGCCTGGTGCCCAACTTGCCCATACCGATCTACACTAGTCCCATCTGCCATGTTTGGCCCATAACGCTTTAAACCAGGGATGGAGAACCTTTTCATGATGGAATTCCGCATTAAGTTAGCTGTAATCTAATAGGGCTGCATCCACGAAACTTCAATTAGATATACTTCAAAATGTACATTATTTTGTAAAAATCTAACTACTATGTACTAACTTCAAGAAAATGAAAACATTTTGTTAATTCTAAAGTTAATTAACCTTTTAATGACTGTTGTGACTGCTTTTTGTGGGAAAGCATTTGAATATTTGGTTGCAATATGGAGGTATGCAGTTTCAGTTGATCTTCTAGATGGGTATCCGTCATTTGTGACCTTAAGGGCTTCTTGATTTGGGTTAGGTATATCGATTCTCAGCAATGTGGTTGAAAAGCAAGAAAGCATTTTTCATACATGTTGCTGAAGACGTGGGTATTCTACTGCAATTTTCCATAATTCAATCTGATCTTTCTTAGCGTTAATTAAGGACTTTAAAATGTAATCTTCTGAGAGCTCAATCAATTCCATCTGTAGTTCTTTAGGAGCCTTGGAGACATCAACTAGGTGAGGTTGAAATGCTAATTTGAGTGTGATGTCATGATTCTCAAAGTCAGTGAACTTTTCATCGTATCTTTTATTAATAAGTCTAACAGCTTAAAAGTATAACAGCCGCGTATTCTTCAAGGGATTCGCATGAAGCCTCCTGCTCATCAATGACCTTCGCTAACTGGGGAAATTTGTTCATCCGAAATTTCATTTTGAAGAAGAAGAGTTTTGAAAAAAGATTGTTTTTTTTTTAAATGCTTGCATTTTTTGCCACATAACATATATAGGCTTAGTTTTACCTTGCAAATAAACATTCAAGTCTTTTTGCTTTTACATGATATCACACAGAAATGCAGTATTTCTATAGAAATCTTCTTTCAATAATTCACATTGCTGATTCTGTTCTTCATGAAATTTATCTATCTGTTCTCGCAAAGGAAAACATTTTGCTAAAACCTGTCCCTGCGATAGCCAACGTACTTTACAATGATATGGCAAATCCACACTGAATGCTTCATCGTCCAACTTTAGCATATTACGAAATTGACGATGCTGTGTTGCATTTGCACAAATATATTTAACAATACTCATAACTTGTTGCAAAGTGTCACTTAAAATAGTAGATTTAGCACAGAGATTTTGTTGATGTAAGATACAATGAAAAGAAATGAGAGCATCTGGATCTCATAATACCTTTTTTATTTGTGCAATAAACCCTTCACATTTTCCTGTCATGGAAGGTGCACCATCTGTACATACACTCACTAAATTAACCAAATCCAGTCCAACTTCACGACATTTATCTTGAAAGTTGTTGAAGAAATCTATTCCTCGTGTTCAATAGGCAATAGACAATAGGTGCAGGAGAAGGCCATTCGGCCCTCCAACCAACACCGCCATTCAAGGCTGATCATCCCCAATCAGGACCCTGTTCCTGCCTCCTCCCCATATCCCCTGACTATTTTTAAGAGCCCTATCTAGCTCTCTCTTGAAAGCATCCAGAGAACCTGCCTCCACCGCCCTCTGAGGCAGAGAATTCCACAGACTCGCCACTCTTTGTGAGAAAAAGTGGTTCCTCGACTCTGTTCTAAATGGCTTACTCCTAATTCTTAAACTGTGGCCCCTGGTTCTAGATTCCCCCAACATCGTGAACATGTTTCCTGCCTCTAGCGTGTCCAAACCCTTAACAATCTTGTACATTTCAATGAGAATCCCTCTCATCCTTCTAAACTCTAGAGTGTACAAGCCCAGCTGCCCCATTCTCTCAGCATACGACAGTCCTGCCATCCCGGGAATTAACCTTGTAAATCTACGCTGCACTCCCTCAATAGCAAGAATGTCCTTCCTCAAATTAGTGGACCAAAACTGCACACCATACTCCAGGTGTGGTCTCACTAGGGCTCTGTACAACTGCAGAAGGACCTCTTTGCTCCTATATTCGATTCCTACCCGTATTCTACCCGTAAGAGTGCCCAAAGTGAGTACCTCTTTGTAGCAAAGAAAATCTGTTATGGATGGAATGAAGCTTAAAACCTGCGCCGAGTCAGTAGTATCAGTTGATTCATCCAAAGCGATTGAATAATATATATTTCCTTGTGGAGTATTGCGTGAAGTTGTTCTATTACTACGTTGAGGGCTAATTCATTCTAATCATGCATTGGCAAATCTGTTCAGCTCTTCTGCAAAACCCTCATATATATTAACAAAAGGAAGAACATCTGGCCCTCATCTTATCCTCAACTTCCATCCAGTTGGAAGACAGTTAACCAAAGTAAAGAAACATTTTCCCAGGCAGTATAAACAATTTGAACAAGGCTTCACACTTTAACCAATCACAAGATAATAGCAAAAACACTCTGCAACATAATTAACAATACTCAACACCCCATCCTATGACCAATCCTAATCATGCATTTGCATACCTGCTCAGCTCTTCTGCAAAATCTCATACATATTAACAAAAGAAAGGACATCTGGACCTCATCTTATCCTCAACTTCCATCTCCTTGGAGCTGGGTCCAGACTCCTTGGAGCTGTTACTCAGCTTGCAGCTTTCACAGAAAGAGCCCAAGCAGGATTTGCAAATACAGAGATTCTCCATTTTGTGACATCTTTTATTTGGCCAATTACAAAATTTGGATTCATTCAAAAGGCCGCACTTAATGGCCTAGAAGGCCGCACAGGGAGGGCGAAATGCAACTAGTAGAAAAGACGCATTCCACCGAGGTAAGTGACTTAAATAACAGTTTCCCCCAATTCCCGCCTCCACCCCCCTACACTAAAACACATTAAAAAAAGTGGAAAGGAGGAACAGATGCTGGCGAGGCTGCCGGGTCTCGGCGCCACCTGTCATACCATATCTATGGGGCACAGTGGCTGCAGTATAAATAATTGGCAAAACGTGCTACAGTTACTTGCCTAGACTGTCAGGAAAGACATCATACATGTGGGAACCTTCGTGATTTGGAACTATTTTGCTGTTTCTCCATTATCCAATAGTCCAAATTCTAAAAATCTACATCCAAAAACATTGTTTAAGGTGTAGTTTAGAGATACAGGCCTTCGGCCCATCGAGTCCACGCCGACCATTGATCACCCGTAAACTAGTTCTATGTTATCCCACTTTTCGTCGTACACACGAGGGGGAATTTACAGATGGCAATTAACCTACAAACCTGCATATCTTTGGAATGTGGAAGGAAACCATAGCATCAAAAAAAAAACCCTTATTTGGAATACCTTCGCCAGTTGTTTTAAGATAACAGCACTCAAATACTATCTTCTCAAGGGCAGTAAGGGAATGGCAATAAATGTTGACCAATGACATCTACGTTCTATATTGACCCTTTTTCTATTTCTAAATCTCATATTGCTCATGTTATCTTTCAAGGCTTATATTCATCATATGTAAAAATGTAAAGTTTGTGTGTAGAGAAATATTATTCAAATTATCGTCACCCATTTAAAGTGTTTAATAATTCCTTACTGACCAGCATTTTCATTTTTTTCATACTGAGTTTGAAATATTTATAATTTTTGAAGCTTTATAGGTAGAAACCCACTTTTTTCTTGAATAATCGGAATGAGATGAGTACAGGGCACGTTTTGTGGATTTTCATCACCCCAAGGATATTTGCAACATCATAAGTTAATGAACCATCATTCGTAAATAGTTCAATTAAAATACATTTCAAATTACTGCACAAAAGCAAATGCCATAAAACCGAACTAAAAAATGCACTCTGCTGAAAATCTAAAATAAAAACTTCCTGTTGAAAATATTCCGCAGGTCATTTTTCTTTCCCCACATGTTTAATCTAACCTATTAAGTATTTCCAAAAATATATGTTTCTGTTTGAAAATCACAGAATTTTTTAAAAGGTCAGAAACAACATGGAGGAGAGATTCATCCAGGAAAATGAAATGTAGACGCTCAGGACTTACAGTATAGTCAATAAACTGGCCATCAGAGAGGGAATGATGCTTGGAGAAGCTTACTTATATATGGAGAGATGTGACTTGACACCTGGATGAGTTGCTCCTGCTGTTATTAAATGTAGAATGTAGGAATGTAGTTGTTCAAATTCCTTGAGTGTTTTATTTCTAAAATCACACATACCCCAAGCAATCTTTGAGCATTCATTTTCTGCAATGTCTGTCAATGGTAATTATTTACAGAAAATGCCTTTGCCCCTCCAAAAAGGTCTGCTAGATATTGAAATAAGTAATTACACAGAAGGTATAGCTCAACATCGACCTATAATTTAACCTGTGGTAATGTCTAGTTCTTTTACTTACCTCGACACAGGAAAATATCAATGAAAGCCTGACATTGAATAGAGGTCATGAAGTGATAAGAATTTTTTAATGTGCTCATGTATGAGTTTTCTTAGCTTCAGAATGCTGTAAAAAGAACACATCACCTGGCCAGGCCCTTTGAGAATTAATGCTCGTGCAAAATGCGGTTGATTGACGTACATGTTGAAGATCCTGTTCAGGCTGCCTTAGAATATCTTGTTTAAGTGTTTAGTGTTTATGAGTGGTGTAGACAGTGAATGTGAAGCATTTTACAGAGGTTCCCCTTATCATATGCTGTAACCTTCTCAGAGGTACCACAGAACCCTTGGGGAAATCACATGAACAATGTTTATGGCATTTTTCCAGGGTTTCTACTACTCCTCTGTTGAAGGTACCACAGATTATTAAGCGGGAGAACCCCTACAGAAATTCTCCTTTGTAGGTCCGCAGGCTATTAAATTATGAGAGCGACATGACAAGCCAGGACAACTGTAATTTTTCAGTGGGAGGCATTGAACCATATATGATTCACTTGCTTAACCCAAAGGTCCAAAGGGCAAATGTAATGTTCCAATTGCTGGCTGAGCTAAGGTTAGCTAATCAGTATACACTTGAGATGGAACCCAGAACTCCTCAGGGGTTGGACAGTTCAGTTTCATGTTGCGAATACATTCATCAGCTGAGCTACATTTGGCATTATTTCCTCAAGACTGTGAAATGGAGAGAAAAATGTTTTCCAGATTTTGTGACTGTTAGAGTGGAAGTGATTTTGCAAGTTACGCCCATGAGGGAGAATGCAATCTTCATAGGAGGACTTTCATTTTTCTAGGTTAGGCTGACCTTTCAAGGGAAAAAAAAGCAATTACATTTCTGCACTATTTGAGTCCAAACATTTTTCTTCTAATGTCATTCAAAGCCACAATCTTGCAAAGGAATTCAAAAACAGCCACTTTGCAGAAGCCTATCTACAGCGAAACAGACAACTGCTTCGTGATGATAATCTTTGCGAAGCTTGTGAGTCTCATCAATTCAACCTAGGAAATCACGAGGCACAACTTACTGTGGATTTTCAGCATGACATATAGATGCGCTTTATGAATAGATGTAACATCTCCAGTATATATGCTTCAAAATATATCTACCGAAGCATCAACTTTAAAATAAAACTGTGATTTGTAATTGAAAATAACTTTGAAAAGCAGAAACCGGAAGACTGATGCATGCAATCACCCTTTGTAGCTTGAGGCTCGTCAAATATTTCACTTGAGGGCCAGCTCCCATGACAGGTTAGACAGAGAACTACTAATAACATACTGATACCTCATTTTATGACTGGTGGTACAATGGGTTAGATAATGTCCTTTCACCTCTGGGACCTAGATTTGAATTCAGTCCAGACAGATCAGATAAAAAGCGTTTCCTTTACTGAAGGATTATATGCAGCTTCCAGCTGACACACACCCAGGATACAAAACTGTCCATTCTTTGAGACTAATTGGACAGATCGACTTAGGGAGACCCCCTGATTTGTCTGCTAAAATAAAGAGAGTTGTCACCATGGAAGTAAGGGATTGGAACATAAAAGATACACTGGACAATCAAGATTAAATCGTTGAATTTTTGAAAATAAAACGACGGAGCTGGTGAAGCTGCGGAAATGAACAGACCAAAAATAAATTCACTTTAAAGGCCAATCAGAATTGCCAGGCTTTGTTATTATTTGGGTACTAATGAGGGTTTGGAGCATTTAGGTTACAGCACCCTACTGGGAAAGAAAAGTCAGAATGATTCCTTTTCTTTCCCCCTGAATTTCTGAAATAAAAATGTTTATTAAACTATACAAAATTCCAAACAGAAAATACTGAAGGAAAACAGATGCTAGAGGTTCATGAAGAGTTTTATTTTACCTGAGTGTATTCCCATCTATCTATTCTAATATAAATAAATATTGTGTGCGTGCATGTGTGTGTGTGTGCGCGTGCGTGCATGTGTGTGTTGAGATTTTTACATATTCCGGTAGAGATTTACCTCGTGATCTCAAAAACCCCCTCATCTGAAAATTTGATTCATTATTTCCCAAGATTTTTTACTAAAATTGTTCACCAATCTGACATCCTTTTAAAATCTAACGCGCTGGATGACGTCACAATGCCTTTGCTCCTCGCGGCAAGCTGCGCAGAATTTTCAACTCGCTGCCTGCTGGGCACTGTTTTTCCCCCCCCCCCCCCCCCCCGGTTCTTCAAAAGAGGCAGAAAGAATGAGCAAGTGGGCTCTGTTCTGCAGATCCCGACGGCTTCCGAAGGCGCTTCCGAGACTTTCCGAGCGCTTCCGAGGTTGACGCACGGTAGCCTCGGCTTGGATTTCCTGAGAGCTGCCGAGAAATTTTTACTAGAGTTGGGCCCTGTACCAGAGCTCTCTCCTCTCTCTCTCTCTCTCTCTCCAGGCGCTCTCCGCTTTTTGCAGCACCCTCGCTCACCCAGCTCCGCTCCTCCTCTCCCCCCCTCACCTCTTCCCCTCCACCTCTCCCCTTCCCCTCCCCTCTCCCCCCTCCATCTCTGTCCCTCACTCCCCCTCCCTCCCTCCCACCCCCCCCCCCTCCTCCCCCCTCTCCTCCCTCCCCCTCTCTCCTCTCTCCCCTCCTCCTCTCTCCCCCCTCTCTCCTCGCTAATCTCTCTCCCCCCTCTATTCCCTCCCCCCCTCCCCCCCTCCCCTCTACCCCCCCCAACTCTCCCCCTCCTCTACCCCTTCACCCTCCCCCTCCTCCCCTCATCAACCCCCCTCCTCTCTCCCCCCCTCCGCTCTCTCCACCTCTTCTCTCTCCCCCTCCTCTCTCCTCTCCTCCCTCTCTCCCCCCTCTCCCCCTCCCCCCCCCCCCCCCCCCCCCCCCCCCCCCCCCCCCCCCCCCCCCCCCCCCCCCCCCCCCCCCCCTCCCCCCCCCCCCCCCTCCCCCTCCCCCTACCCCCCTCTCCCCCCCCTCCTCCAGCCCCCCCTCCCCTACCCCTTCCCCTCCCTTTTCCCCCCTCTCCCCCCGCTCCTTTGCCCCCACTCCTCTGCCCCCACTCCTCTCTACCCCTCTCCCTCTCACCATCTTCCTCTCTCCCCCACCTCCTCTCTCCCCTATGCTCTCTCTCTCTCCCCCTCCCTCCACTTTCTCCCACCTCCCTGCCCCCCCCCCCTCTTTCCACCCTCTCTCCCCCCCTCTCTCCCCCTCCCCCTCTACTTTCTCCCCCTGCCCCCTCCCTCGACCACATAATTGTCTCTCCATTAAATATGTAGTTCTTGTTTTGTGTAGCCATGGGCAAAGCAATTATAAATTTGAAACTCTGCCCAGCAGCGACAAGCTGTTATTATTACAATGATTTTACAAAGTGAATGGCTCATCAATGTGCCGAATTGTCAAATAACAAAGCTGAATGATTTGACATAGAACCCAGGCATCAGGTCTTCCAGTAGAAACAAGGAACTGCAGATGCTGGTTTACACAAAATGACTCAAAAGTGCTGGAGTAACTCAGCAGGTCAGGTAGCATCTCTGGAGAATATGGAAAGATGATGTTTCGGACCATTAGAAGAAGGGCCCCGACTCGAAACATCACCTATCCATGTTCTCATGAGATGCTGCTAGACCTGCTGAGTGACTTCAGCACTTTTTGTCCTATCAGGTCTTCCAATACAATTTATTTTTATTGACTATTTATTATTTGTGTTGACTTTTGTATCATTTGGGCAGAGAAAGTGGAAAGGTTGATAACATCTTACAATAACATATTATTCATTAACCCACGGATCTCAAATTAAACCATGTTTATTCTATTACCCATGGGGGACCATAAGAGGAGCATAGAGTCCCACTTGTCCAGCAATAATACATGGGAGGTATGGCGGGGCATACAAGACATTACCAACTACAGAGGCTGTGCCACAAAGTCAGAAGACCTGAGTGTGCCGCTGGCAGAAAAGCTAAATTGCTTCTTCTCCCGCTTTGAAACATCACAACAGCAGCACTCACCTGCTACAGCCCTGTTCCCACCCTCACCTGGCTCCTGTACTACTCCACTCACTGTCAGGGAGCACAATGTCAGACGGGTGCTCCTGGCAGTGAACCCCAAGAAGGCTACCGGCCCAGATGGTGTACCTGGTAAGGTGCTCAAAGCGTGCGCCCACCAGCTCACTGCAATCTTCACCAGAATTTTCAACCTCTCCCTGGACCAGGCAGTTATTCCATCCTGCCTAAAATCAGCCACAATCGTCCCAGTGCCGAAGAAGTCTCCCATCACCAGCCTTAATGACTACCGCCCTGTGGCCCTCACTCCGGTAATCACAAAGTGCTTCGAGAGATTGGTCCTCCAGCACATCAAGGACTATCTACTACCAGACTTCGACCCCCACCAATTCGCCTATCGCCAAAACAGATCCACAGAAGACGCCATTACTGTAGCTCTCCACTTTGTGCTGAGCCATCTGGAGCAGGGGCAGAGCTATGTCCGGATGCTCTTTGTGGATTATAGCTCAGCTTTTAATACAATCATTCCGGACATTCTCATTGGTAAACTGGTCACTCTCGGCCTCCCCACTCTCACATGTGCCTGGATAAAAGATTTCCTCACCAACCGGCCCCAGATTGTGAGACTCGGCCCCCACCTCTCCTCCACTCGCAGGTTGAGTACCGGCTCCCCACAGGGCTGTGTGCTAAGCCCCCTCTTATACTGTCTCTACACCTATGACTATAGTCCGGCCCACACCAACAACCGCATCGTCAAATTTGCTGACGACACTACTGTAGTCGGACTTACTTCAAAGGGAGACGAGGCAGCCTACAGAGAGGAAGTCCTGAAGTTGACAACCTGGTGCTCAGAAAACAATCTGGCTCTGAACACCAGGAAACCAAAAGAGCTCATTGTCGACTTCAGGAGACACAGCACCGACTTAGTCCCCCTACACATCAACGGAGAGTGTGTGGAGAGGGTCAACACCTTCCGGTTTCTCGGCGTCCATATCGCTGCTGATATCTCCTGGACAGACAACACGACAGCGGTCATCAAGAAGGCTCAGCAGCGGCTGCACTTCCTGAGGGTCCTCAGGAAGCACAACCTGGACTCTAACCTGCTGCTGACCTTCTACCGCTCGTCCATCGAGAGCCTGCTGACATACTGCATTACAGCATGGTATGGCAGCTGCACCATGGCAGACAGGGAGAGGCTTCAGAGGGTAACTAGGACAGCGCAGAAGATCATTGGTTGCCCTCTCCCCTCCTTGATGGATATCTACACCTCCCGCTGCCTTAGCAGGGCAAAGAAGATCATCAAAGACAGCTCCCATCCTGCGTTTGGACTGTTCGACCTGCTGCCCTCTGGAAGGCGCTATAGGTGCATTAAATCCAGGACAAATAGACTCAGAAATAGTTGTTTTCCGAAAACTATAACTACTCTGAATTCAAATTCACACATGCACTGACTTCACAGCCCAACACCCGGACTTCCATCTGTATATATGTATATATGTATGTAGCGCCGCAGAATTGTGCACCTATCGCCCCCCCCCCCCCTTCTCCCTTCTGTTTTTGTTTTTCTGTTTCTTGTTTTTTGTGCTAAATTGTATGTATTCACTGAGTACGAGCAGCTTTCAGTTTCACTGTACATGTATAGTGACAATAAATGGCATATCAATATCAATTACAACTACTTGTCACAGTGGCAGCGAAGAAAGTATGTGTTCAGGACAGAGAAAACCTACTGGATTACATATTCTAAACAAATGCTCAATATATTAATAATATTTGATATGTTTTCAGATACAAAATAAGATGTTTTATTCCAGGTTATTTGTGTTAGGTTTATCCACAATGGTTATCGCACAAGTTAGAAATCTCACTGCTTAAACAAACAAAAAAAAAATCACATATCGAATTTTAAAAGCATAATTTAAAGGTTTGAAAATGTGCAAATCATATATGAGAAGAATGACATACAAGACATTTATAACATCTTATTGCATTCACCTCACTATCAAAATCTATGGAAACACATCCTTAAATTGATTAGCATTGCTCTTTAAAGCATTCTACTGTGAACCTTGATATATTAATAGCGACTCAAGAAAATGAGGCTAAATCTCTCCTTTCCCTTTATTGTTTTTAAGAAAAATATTAAATGTCTCTTCATTTGGCAGGGGTTGTCAGTTTCAGAATGTAATAGATAATGTACTTAAGCGACTGACCTTTCCTTTCCTCCTTGCCCCAGGCTTTTGTCAATCATTGAGCCATAAACAAGGGCCATGTGGGAGCAGCCAAACTAAACATGCATTCTTGTATTGAAAATTATTGCCTTTGAGAAGACTTCAATGAATTTGCATGTTATAACTGTAAACATTGCTAAAGGGGGAGTTAATGCTCAGAAATTCTAGGAGACCCTGAAGAATACCCTGGTTTGATATTAATGAACTGAAGCAGCAAGCATTTTGGTCATGGGCGCAAGGGACAACAGATGACTGAAGCGTTGCACACTTATGTGCATGTAAATGCGTTGCCTGGTACTGATCTGCCACAGATGGACGTGAAAGTTTGGCCATAAGCTCAGGGGGGTCATTGGTTTAGTTTAGAGATACAGTGTAGAAACAGGTTGTACAGCCCACTGAGTTCACACTGACCTGAGATCCCCACACATTAACACTATCCTACATGCACTAGCGACAATTTACAATTTTACCAAGCCAATTAATCTACAAACCTGAATGTCTTTGGAGTTTGGGAGGAAACCGGAGCTCCCAGGGAAAACCCACGCAGGTCACGGGGAGAACGTGCAAACTCCGTACAGACAGCACCCGTGGTCAGGAACATACCCGGGTCTCTGGCGCTGTAAGCCAGCAACTCTACCGCTGCGCCACCATGCCACCCTGGTTGGGGTGATGGTGGACAATGAGACCTAGGACTGAGCTTGCCAGAGGCACCAGGGGGGAGAAGGTGGGCAGCAGTATTGGGAGGCATTGAGGGAGATGGGTATCCAGGAATTAATTTACACTTTCTTTAAAGGGTTTGAGTTTGTTTCGGAATATAGGTATTTGATGTTTTCCTGCTTTCAAAAATGTAAAACTTCTTATAATTTTAATAACCTTATAACGTTTTGAATTAGGAATACTCTGAGACATTCTACAGTTTTGACAGTTTTGATTCAAAGGAGTTTGGCTCAGCTGTTAGTAGGCAGGGCTAGTTTATTCTACCCTGTCAACTCGCCTTAACCTATCCCTCCTGATCCCATGGAAGGCACCCCTGCAATGGATGGAGCTGATATCTCCACTGAGGGAAAAGCAGATTACAAATTCTGGAAGAATAATGAAATTTGTTCTAAAAAGTGTTATTGACCCAAACTCTTTGCCTTTTCACTTGGCCTACGAGTTGTTCTAGCATTTTAGTTTTTATTCCACATTATGAGATCTTCTGGAAAAGCAAACAGTGAGCATGATTCTGTTAATCATTTTGATCTGGCAGGTGCATGCTGTGTCTATATTGAGATTTTTGTAACTCCTTTCAGTTGCCATAGGACATAACATTATGCAGAAAAACTTGAATCATGACTACGGGTAGGATGGGACCAAAGAAAACCATCAGTGTTGTCGAATTGTGTTGGATTTTCTTTGTTGTTGCTTCTGGCTGGTGATGAAATCGTTGGCCTACTGAATAATATATCTGTGATCTCTCTGAAAAATCCCTGGGCATAAAGCTGACTGACACCATGGAGGTTTCCAGTGTTAGTCTGGAGGAAGCCTGATGCATAAAAATTGAACCTTGAAAGCTCACGGTGTGTATAGTTGGAAAACACTTTTAAAATCAAGTGCAATATAAACCAATTATCTGACTCAAACTGCCACATTCCCTATAGATATGACTGAGATGCAGGTGGGGAGGGTCAGGGGTGCAGTTAGGTAAGAAAGGAGCAATGTGATTTTAAGATCAACTCTAGAGAGGGCGTTAATGGACATAGAGTTGCAGCGTGGAAACGGGCCCCATGGCCCAACCTGCCCATGTATCATGTACACTAGTCCCACCTGCCTGCATTTGGCCCATATCCCTCTAAACCTGTCCCACCCATGTACCTGTCTAAATGTTTCTTAAACGGCGTGATAGTACTTTCCTCTACCTCCTCCGGCAGCTCGTTCCATGCATCACCACCCTTTATGTGAGAATGTTACCCCTCAAGTTCCTATTAAATCTTTCCACCCTCACCTTAAATCTATGCCCTCTGGTTCTCAATTCTCCTATTCTCGGTAAGAGACTCTGTGCGTTTACCCAATCTATTTCTCTCATGATTTTGTACACCTCCATAAGATCAAACCTCATCCTCCTGTGCTCCAAGAAATAGTCTTAAGGGGCTGTCCCACTGGGGCGACCTATTCCGCGAGTTAAGATGAGTGCCTTCGACCTTCAAGCTCGAGGGCATTCGCCTGGGAATACCTCGAGCTGGATCGACCCACCCACACACACACACACACACACACACACACACACACACACACACACACACACACACACACACACACACACACACACACACACACACACACACACACACACACACACACACACACACACACAGCAAAGGTGGGGGCCAGGGAAAGCGGGGGAGTGCTGTCTGAAATTCACACCCACGATGAAGAGGAAGGTAAACGGCTGCCACAGTGTATGGTAAGTCCTTTAGAGAGGGGGGGGGGGGAAGAAGGGGTGGAGACACTTTAATAAAGTATAATAAAGTTTAGCGGGCATTTAATCTACCGGTCGGTTTTCCTTGGATCTGAAAACTCCAATGAGCCAATCAAAATTTTCAACGTGCTGAAAATTTTTCCGTGACCTAGCTGAGGCCACGAGTATTCCGGAACTTCCCTCAAGCATGAAGGAGAGTTCCAGTGACCTCATAGGACCTCCTTGGACCCCGTGTCGACCATGTTGCAAGTTTTAGTCGAGGGCAAACTCTTCTAAACTCGCAGATTAGGTCGCCACAGTTGGACAGCCCCTTTAGCCTGATTGACCTCACCCTATAGCTCAGGTCCTTGAGTCCTGGCAACATCCTCGTAAATCTTCTCCGCATCCTCTCCGGCTTGACATCTTTCCTATAACACGGTTTACCAATTAATAGTAAAGGTTTGTAAGTTATCTTCTTTATGTCCCTTATAAAGGTGTCAGAAATTTACAAAATGTGAGGCGTTTTAAATATATCATGAAAAATATTGTTGGTTTTTACACTTTATTATGTTTGCATTTTTCAAGATCAAATTTTTTAGATTGGTTTAGTTTAGAGATATAGCGTTGAAACAGGCCTTTTGGCCACTGAATCCACGCCGACCAGCGATCCCTGTAAAGTAGTTCTATCCTACACACAAGGGACAATGACAGAATGACAACAAATCTGCATGTCTCTGGAAAGCACGAGGAAACTGGAGTACCCGGAGAAAACCCACAGGTCACAGGAGAATGTACAGACTCTGTACAGACAGCACCTATAATCAGGAGCGAATCCAGGTTTCCAGCACGGTAAGGCAGCACCTCTACCACTGCACCATTATGCTGCTTCAATGTACTCAAGGAAAGCTTATAATAAAACTTCATCATGGTGTTGTGAGTTAGTTGCTATAAAATATAAATGATGAAACAATTTAAATGGACATATAGTATTGCTCTGAATATTTTAATATCAAGAGACAGTTAGATTTAGCTCCTAGGGCTAAGGGAAACAAGGGATATGGGGGTCGAGGGGGTGAATCAACCTGGTGTGGGGGTTGGGGTCCGATGGCAGTACATCGCGGTCAGTGACACTGGGTGGGCGGAGGGACCAGCCTGTCCCACACTTCTACTCCACCCAGCGCTGCCAACACACAGCCCATCACAGTGCAGCCACATGGGGGAGACGAGGCGGAGGGCGGCCGTGGGAGAGTGGGGGTTGTCCCAAGGGATGTGCTCCTTCGGCCGCTTACAACATGGTGCTCGGGTTCAGAGTGCCCAGTCACCTATGGCTTGTATGGGGAAAATGACCCCCATCCTCCCGTCTCCATTGGCCAGTGATGTGATGGACGTGGGGGTCTGGACCAATCGCTGACAATTTCTGCCCCCCTGGCGACGTCATGTCTGTTATTTAACTTTTCGGCAGAGTGGCCATTTGGTGTTGGCCTGTAGGCAACGCAGCCTTTTAGTGAGTTGGCCTTTCGGTAGAGCGGCTTTTCGGTGAGTTTGATTTTAGGCGTCCCACCCTTTCGGTTAGTTGGCTTTTAGGCGTCCCGCCCTTTCGGTTAGTTGGCGTTTCGGCTTTGTACACTTTTGGTTATTTGGCTTTTCGGCTTTGTTTCCATTCGGTTATTTGGCTTCCACTTCTTTGCTTCGGCTTCTCGTCCTTCGATGCCATGTGCGCACACGATATAAATGACTTGGCGTGAACATAAACATGTTGGTTGGTTTGCAGATGACACCAAGATTGTTGGTGCTGCAGATTGTGACAAAGGCGGTATATAGATCAGTTGCAGAAATGGGCAGAGTAATGGTATAATTGCCATGTTTTCAAATAATAATCTTGATTGTTCGTGACTCATCTGGCCTTTGATGCTGGAGGAAAGGAGGGCATTGAATGGGAGAAAATCTTCAGGACATTATGGAGGAAAGAAGATGAGGCTTTGCTAGATTGTTAAAAGCTGCAGGAAGTGTATTTCCGAAAGGGAAGGGTTGAAACTGATGGATGCTGAGCTTCGCATGCTGATAGTGACAAAGGAGAAAGAACAGTTAATGAGCAACTAAGTTTCTTCACTGTCGTCTACTGAGAGATGTCACCATCAGTCATGACAAAATACCGTACTCGCTGGAGTATAGAAGGATGAGGAGGGACCTCATTGAAACTTACTGAATAGTAAAAGGCCTGGAGAGAGTGGACGTGGATGTCGTGGCAGTAATCCTGGCAATCTTCTTATGCAGTCCTATACCAAGGATATCTTGCTTTCATTACGCCTTTGGAGGTTCTGAAATGGTTGATGTGGCAGATGTGAGAACCCCAGTCCCTTCTATAGATGGACTAGGAAGTGTCTGATGAGATGTGTGGGTGTGTAGCTTTTGAGGTGGTGGACTCCACCCCCACAGGTCTTTTTCCAGTTTTCTCCCCCTATTACAGTCAGTCTGAAGGAGGATCCTGGCCTGAAATGTTATCTATCCATTCCCTCCACTGATGTTACCTGACCCATTGAGTTCCTCCAGCCCCTTGTGTTTTATTCAAGTTTCCAGCATCTGCAGTTCCTTTTGTCAAATACAACATTTTTGGGTAACTTGTTCTCTTTGTGTTAAAATTGGCCTATTCCACTGTGGGTTATTCATCTGTAATATTGATTATAATATCTTTCAATTTACATGCTGAACCAAATTTCCTGATTTTCACACAATTTACATGTTCCTTGGTTTGTGTTATCTCTTTCTAACTGCCATGATTAATCTGTTTATGATAGACACAAATTGCTGGAGTAACTCAGCGGGACAGGCAGCATCTGTGCAGACCCTGCTTCAGACTGAGAGTCGGGGAAGGGGAAGGGAAAGATACTGAGAAGAGGAAGTGTAAGGTGTGAGAATGAGATCAAAGGGGATGGAGATCAAGGAAAATGTAGCATAGATCGTTGTTAACGAGGAGAAAGGAACAAAACAAACAGAGGTAAAATGTAATCAGAGACTGTCAGACTGGTCGGAAAACTGGGAAGGGCAGGGATGGAGATAGACTGAAAGCAAGGGTTACTTGAAGTTAGAGAAGCCAATATTCATACCACTGGGATGTAAGCTGCCCAAGCAAAATATGAGGTGCTGTTCCTGGGCCTCACTCTGACAATGGAGGAGGCCCAGGACAAAAAGGTCAGTGTGGGAAAAGGAGGTGTTTAACATCTGGGAGATAAGTGCAGGTTTAGGCAGACTGAGTGGAGGTGTTCAGCGAAACCATCACCGAGCCTGCACTTGGTCTCACCGATATATAGGAGTCCATACCTGGAACAGCAGATACAGTAGATGATGTTGGAGGAGGTGCAAGTGAACCTCTGCCTCACCTGAAAAGACTGTCGGAGTCCTTGGATGGAGTCAAGGGAGGAGGTATAGTGATCGGGGTTGCATCTCCTGTAGTTGCTTGGAAAAGTAAAGTACTCCAGCATTTTGTGTCTATATTCAGTTTAAACCAGCATCTGCAGTTCATTCCTACTGCCATGAGATGTAACAAGATGGCTTTGTCAACATTATCTTCAAGTTAAATCTGGACCCTACTTATCAATGATATTCCCTTTGTCCCATCTATCTCCTGCTCTCTGCTATCTACAAGTAAGTTGTTTTCACTTTTCCCCAATTCCGATGTTGTTGACTCTGCTTTGTCTATCCTCAAATGCAGCCTGATCGGCTGTTTCCAGCATTTCCTATTTTTACTTCAGATTGAACCTGTTTTGGGAAACATCATACAAACTCTTGAGACAGACACAAAAAGCTGGAGTAACTCAGCGGGTCAGACAGCATCTCTGAAGAAAAGGAATGGGTGTTACGGGTCGAGACCCTTCAAATGCTTGACTGTTAATGATTCAAATTACTGAGGAAATAAAACACTTTCTAGAGCATCACTTTTTTATTAGAAGTTAATTTTGCAATATTATTATAAAGAGCTAATTATAAATCTGATTAAAATGTTTTGAAAATAAAGCCTCCCAGGATCTATACATCCCAGTTTAGGGTTCAGATTAGATTAGGTTTAAGGTTGTGGAGAGTGGAAATATTAATTGTCACCTCTTTCAACAACAGATGTAGCAATATTACAAAATTTTGAGATTTAAAAAATCAAGTTTTTAATTTATCCCATCAGATAAAGCATAAAAATAAGTTTAATTTGACACCTAATTCACTTTCATATCTTCAGTATTAAAAATGTTATGGCCATTTTCATACTCAGAAATTGGCATCTTGTTCCCTATTGCTTTCTCATTGACTTAACACAAAAGCTGTGATCGAGAACATTTAAAAGCCGATAACTTTCTTAAAATTTAAGAAAACTGAAATAAATTTTCAGTTATTATAGATTGAAGCATTCTGAAACAAATATGAAACAATCTTACTTAGATGACTTGAAATTAAAGCATATAATTAGTTAGTTACCTAATTGTAGCTAATTACAAAATTCAATTACTAGATCTAAACATCTATCCATTTCTTAAGAATAGATTTTTAAATAGCCTAAGTGTCCAAATACCATTCACACAAGAATTCAGAATATAACATAATTTTTAAATCTCATTGTCATGGGTTTATAGGTCAAATGGAAGGAATTTAATGTTTAATACCTGTAAATTAATTGCCATTTAAATCACCTTGCGAGTGGGATTTTCTGGAACTGAACCATTTGGAACGTTCAGGTTGCAGTGAATTAAGTCCCCATATCGGCAACAAATACACTGCCGGTTCTTCGGGGGGAAAGATCACCGTTTCGCAACTTAAAATGTGAATTAAATACATCTTAAGAAACACTTTTATACATAAAAATAATCTACTTTTTTTTACCTGGTCCTCCATAAAATCCGTCCCTGTTGTCGGCATTGACGGCTTCAGAAGCTGATTTAAAAATCATTCCAGCAATTAACTTGTCGGGTGAATTAAAAAAACAAAACACACAGAACGGCTGTAGGAACGATTCTTTAGCAACATCTTGCACTCCAACAAATATAATTCAGGACCAGGTCGGGAAAAAAAAATCCCGTTTTAACTTCGCCCCTCCCCCCTCAAACGCGCCAAAATCGCGCACACGGCCAGTGGCAGATTTGCCGCTGAAGGTAAGTTTTGTAACATACCTAACAGATGTGCTGCATTTCCTGCATTTTCCAATTCTATTTCATCATCTCTTGATGAGATAAAGTTTCTCAGACTTTCGTAAAATATTTACCTGTTGCCAATGTGTTACTGTGGTGCAGGCAGAATCTGTGACCTCAATATTATCCACCCCATCCACCTATTCCATCCCCATCTCTAAATCCTGGTTATTACTGTAAATCACTGCAAAACTACGTTGTAATTATAAGGCAGTGGCTCAGCAGTAGACACCTGAGACCCGGGTTTGATCCAGACTATGGGTTCTATCTATATGGAGCTTGTACATTCTCCCTGTTTTCTCTGGGTGCTCCAGTTTCCTCCCCCATCCAAAAATGTGCAGGTTTGCATGTTAATTGGCTGCTGTAAATTGTCCCTAGTTTGTAGGAAAGGACTGGTGTACAGGTGATTGATGGTTAGCATGGGCCCCGTGGGCCGAAGGGCCTGTTTCCACGCTGTTACTCTAAACTAAGCTAAACTAAATATACAACTATTAGTAACTAGATATATACATTTAATCAGGTGCCATTCATAAACTGTCTAAAGTAAAGCAAGTGACCCCTGCAATATGACCACTCAGGTATCATAATTCCTTACAGAATCACAAATCACAATCCAAAAGTTAGATATAGGCAGTAGAATTTGCTCTCACTGAAGTATGCAAAAAAAAGAGCAACATTTCCTCTTTTTCCCCAAGTGGTGTTTCCTATGCGCAAATAACATGGCTTCATGCTCTGGAAAATCACGATACAGATTGTTCTCTGGGAATGCAATACTAACATCTGATCACGTTGGGATTGCCAGTGATAGGGTGGAAGACATTTTGGATGACGATTAAACTGGTTCTGAATCTAATTTAGATGGTCCACAATCAGCAATAGAAGGGGGCCAGAAAGATGCAGTTTATTGAATACAAATACTGTACATAAAGGTTATGTAATTTCAATTGAATACATTGATCTGATCTAGTAGGTGAAGCAACTAATGCCAATGGAAAACCACACACTGAAACTACTTGGCCATTGTTGAATAACTTAATAATGTCAAGAACTGCAAAGCTTGAATACAAGTACATGAAATCACAACATTTAATTTTATTGTCCTTTTAAAAAAAACAACCACGTAATCTATCAACAAGCTCAAAATGCAACAGAAATTGTGTGTTTCGTTGTACTGCTTTACCTAAAAACCTGTATCTTCATTAAACTAATTAATTCTATTTAACTTACAATGTCTTTGCATTTGTATATTTCCAGGATTCCAGCATATTGAAAATTTTTCCTCAACCAAACTGAGGGTAGAGTAAGTGGGAACTTCTCTCGAGCATGAAGGAGAATTACAGTGACCTCCTAGGACCACGTGTTGATCATGCTGCGAGTTTGTGGCGAGCGCAAACTGTTCTAAACACGCAAATTAGTTCGCCATGGTGGGGCAGGACCTTAAGGATTCTATTCCTTGAAGTGCAGAAGGATGAGGGGTGATCTTATAAAGGTGTACAAAATCATGAGAGGAATAGATTGGGTAAGTGCACAAAGTCCCTTGCTCAGAGGACATAGGCTTAAGGTGAAGTTGGATAGATTTACCTGATCTCCCGGTTGCTAAACACTTTAATTCTCCTTCCCATTCCCACACTGACCTTTCTGTCCTGTCGCCTCCATTGTCAGAGTGATGCTAAATGCAAATTGGAGGAACAGCATCTCACATTTCACTTGGACACCTTACAGCCCAGTGGCATGACTATTGGTTTTTCTAACTTCAAGTAACCCCAGCATTCTCCCTCTTTCTCTATTCCTCCCCCAACCAAGTCGAACCAGCTTCTTGTTTTCACCCAACAAACAGAAACTGCCTGTTTCCTATTTCATCATTACCTTTTTTGCATATCGCTTCCCTTATCACTAACCACCCGAAACATCACCCATTCCTTCTCTCCAGGGATACCGCCTGTCCCGCTGAGTTACTGATTTTTGTAAAAGTGTTTTTTGTAAAGTTTAAAATGTGAATAACTTGTAAAATATACCATCAATCTGAACGAAACTTGCTACAGGACAAAGGTGAGTAAGGTCGGCCAAAGATTGTAGGGCTATCGTGTACCGTTTTGGCATAGTTTCGGGGAGACACCCACATGCACACATACAAACAAACAAGATGCCAGATTTAGTAATATACTAGACTAAGTGGGACCCATTGGGAGGGGTCCCCCAACGCAACCCATTCCCCAAAATAATATTCCAACACACACCTGTTCCCCCAACGCAACAGCGGGAGCATTCTGTAGCCGGGGGATGGGGACAGTTTCACGCAGCGAGCGTCCTGCAGCCAGGGGAGGAGGGTGTGGGAGAGGGGCTGTGGGGGGGGGATTGGGGGGGGTGTGTGTGGGGGAGGGGCGTGTGTGGGGGAGGGGGTGGGGGGGGGGGGTGTGTGGGGGAGGGTGTGTGTGGGGGAGGGGTGTGTGTGGGGGAGGTGTGTGTGGGGGGGAGGGGCGTGTGTGGGGGAGGGGTGTGTGTGGGGGAGGGGCGTGTGTGGGGGAGGGGTGTGTGTGGGGGGGGGGGTTGTGTGGTGGGGGAGGGGGGGGTGTGGGGGGGAGGGGGGTTTGGGGGGAGGGGCGTGTGTGGGGGGGGGTGGGTGGGGGAGGGGCGTGTGTGGGGGGGGGGGTGTGTGTGGGGGAGGGGGGTGTGTGTGGGGGAGGGGGGGGGAGGGGTGTGTGTGTGGGGGAGGGGGGTGTGTGGGGGAGGGGGGTGTGTGGGGGAGGGGGTGTGTGTGGGGGAGGGGGGGTGTGTGGGGGGGGGGGTGTGTGGGGGAGGGGGGGTGTGTGTGGGGGGGGTGTGTGGGGGGGAGGGGGGGTGTGGGGGGGGGGGGTGTGGGGGAGGGGGGGTGTGTGGGGGAGGGGGGGCGTGTGGGGGTGTGGGGGGGGGGGGGTGTGTGGGGTGTGTGTGTGGGTGGGGGGGGGTGTGGGAGGGGGTGGGGGGGAGAGGGGGTGTGGGGGAGGGGGGGGTTTGTGGGGGAGGGGGCGTGTGTGGGGGAGGGGGGGTGTGTGTGGGGGAGGGGGGGTGGTGGGGGAGGGGGGTTTGGGGGGGGAGGGGCGTGTGTGGGGGAGGGGGTGTGTGTGGGGGGGGGGGGGGGGGAGGGGTGGTGTGGGGGGAGGGGTGTGTGTGGGGGAGGGGAGTGTGTGGGGGAGGGGTGTGTGTGGGGGAGGGGCGTGTGTGGGGGAGGGGGGTTTGTGGGGGAGGGGGCGTGTGTGGGGGAGGGGGTGTGTGTGGGGAGGGGGGGGTGTGGGGGAGGGGGGTTTGTGGGGGAGGGGCGTGTGTGGGGGAGGGGTGTGTGGGGGAGGGGGGGGGGGGGAGAGGGGTGTGTGGGGGGAGGGGCGTGTGTGTGGGGGAGGGGCGTGTGTGGGGGAGGGGTGTGTGTGGGGGAGGGGCGTGTGTGGGGGAGTGTGGGGAACGGCGGTGGTGTGTGGGGGAGGGGGGGTGTGGGGGAGGGGGGGGGTGTTGGGGGGAGGGGGGGGGTGTGGGGGAGGGGGGTGTGGGGTGTGGGGGAGGGGGGTTTGTGGGGGAGGGGGGATGTAGTGGGGGGGGGAGGGCAGAGAGATAGGGCAGAGACAGAGAGAGGGCAGAGAGAGAAAAAGGACAGAGACGGAGATAGGGGGCAGAGCGAGCAGAGAGAGCACGGAGACGGAGAGAGAGAGGGCAGAGACTGAGAGCAGAGACGGCGAGAGTGGATCACCGCACCATTTTTTCACGAAGATGGAACACACACACACACACACACACACACACACACACACACACACACACACACACACACACACACACACACACACACACACACACACACACACACACACACACACACACACACACACAGTTTTAATTATAGATATATAGATTATTCAAACTTGCCAGTCACAATACTCTTAAAGTAGTGGTTGGCCAGACAACAGCACCGAGGCCTGGGACTCACCTGACCATCAAATTATGCCTTTCCCGTTAGTTTCCCGAACAAAGGAATTGAATAATGGAACGCCAGATGCCTGCCTGACCTGACATCTATCAATAGGCATGATGGGTCTCTTTTCAAATTCAACTTTCCAGCCCTGGTAACATGTTGGCAATGTATAAGTCCAGCCCAGAACCAAGATCTCTTGATATCCCAAACTTAGATCTCTCTTGAAGGATAGCGGGAAAACTACCAGTAAAAATGTTAATATAATTGTTTCATTTTTTTTTCAGGGGATTTCCTGAAATGGACAGAGAAATGGCAAAGTATTGTTTTTAATCCAGGCAAGTGTTAGGTGTTGCACTTTTGGTGGTCGAATAAAAGTGGAAAAAATACAGTTAATAGCTTTTCAAAAAGCTATTCACTGTACCTTGGTACATGTGACAATAAACTAAACTTAACAGCATTGATGTAGAGGGAGCTTGGTGTCTAACTTCACAGGTCCCTGAAATTGGTGACACAAGTAGTTGAATGGTGAAGAAGCCGAATGGTATGCTTGCCCTTGTGGGTCTGGTCATTGAGTCAGGAAGTCATGCTGCAGCTTTAAAGGACTTTGGAGTATTGTGTGTAGTTCTGGTTGCCCCTTCACAGGAATCATGTGGAGGCGCAGAAGAAGTTTACCAGAATGCTGCCTGAATTAGAAGTTGTTTCGGAATAAGAAGAGGTTAGACAAACTTAGTTTCCTCTGCAGTGTTAGAGGCTGAGGGGAGATCTGATCGAAGTATAGAAAATTGTGAGAGGTGTAGATAAGACAGTCAGCCTGGGGTGGAAATCTCAAAGACAAGAGGGCATAGCTTTACGGTCAGAAGTGCAAAGTTTAAAGGAGATGTAAATTTTTACAGAGAGAGTGGTGGGTACGTGCAACGTGCTTTAGTTTAGTTTTGTTTAGTTTAGCTTAGTTTAGTTTAGTTTATTGACACAGGATAGGTGGATCCAGGGAATGTTTTGCAGATGTGTCAGGTGCGGAAGAGGAGGGTGGAGATAATAACAAAAGCTGGAGGATATGTGGAAAGAACTTAAGCTTGCAATTGGTGGAAACTGATGAGAAATTCTTTTGGTGACAGGGGCGAGGGGAATAGGAAATAAAGATATGTGCCATGCTGGGGGGGTGGGGGATAGATCAGAAGTTCTTACAACTATTTGTTCATAGATTTATTTTGACATGCTTCTGTAGAGTCTTGATCTTGTTTCATCAAAGGCACTGTTCCCTCTGGGTACGAAGGTTATAGTTTCAAACCCTTTTCAGAGCATGGCTCAGACATCAATGCAGCCCTGAAAGAGTACAGTTTTTCAGAACTGAGGCAGGCTTAAAAATCTCACGGCTCTGAAGATGTCAAACCTAGCCTGTAGGATTAACTTGAATACCAAATTACTGTCAAACAAAAGTTTATTTTGAACCCACAAAGTTCAGACCTAGTTTATGCAACAGAACATGGGATAAGAGATACCAAAAGTCCCTGTAAGGAATGTGGTAATTGGAGAAAGTGAGCTCCCTTTGATAGCATCATTATGGTAACCAGGCTTAACTGAATAAATGAATGTTTTATGGCTCTGTCCCACTTAGGCGATTTTTCAACGGAATGCCGGCGACCGTCAAGAGTGGAACACAAACGCATCGCTTCCTTCACCAGCCCGTTATGCAGGTGGGTGACCGGGCAAGAGGGGGAAGCACTATAAAAAATTCACACGGTGCAAAGCCAAGGTGATATAGACACACACCGCAAAGAACAGGAAGGTTGGCGCTGTAATTAAGACAACTAGCATAGTGTATGGTAAGCCCTTTAAAAAGGGGGGGAGAGGGGGGGGAGAGGAAAGGGGGGGGGAGAGAAGAAGGGGGGGGAGGGGGGGGAGAGAAGGGGAGGGGGGGAGAGAAGGGGGGGGGGGGGGGGGGAGAGAGAAGGGGGGGGGGGGAGGGGGGGGGGGAGAAAGGGGGGGGGGAGAGAAGGGGGTGGGGGAGAGAAGGGGGGAGAAGGAGTTTTAATAAGCCAGAGATACACGGCTGTGAAGGTCGGCACACATTTAACATTACCGGTCGGTTATCCTTGGTTCTGAAAACAACTGCTTATCTTTTTTTTCCCCAATGAGCCAATGAAATTCACTGGTCAGCACCGGCTACAACCTACAAGAACCTCCGAGAACCTTCGACCTCCCGGCAACCCACTAGGACCTCCTGGCAACCCACTTACGGCACGAGAATTCTCGTTATTCTCCATTCATTCTAGTCGGCGCTAATTTTTCAACATGTTAAATTAAACATGTGGCGACCATTATGAGGCCCTGATTAGTTCCCAGAATGCGGGAACTCCTCATGACCATGAAGGTGACTCCCCGGCAACTACCCATGAACATGTGACGACCATGTGGCGACTGCATAGTCTCCTTCAGTCGCCTAAAAAGTCGCCTAAGTAGGACAGGCCCATTAGGCATGTGAATAATGGATCCCATCCAAATGTGAAGGAGAAAGGGAGGGGTTATTGAGAGATTACCTAGAATTGGAGAATGCAATGTTCAAGCTAATCAAGTGGAATATGAGTTTTTGAACTGGAGGAGCCTCTCATTAACCCCATTTCCCTTTCCAATCGCCCACCTCGACTCTCGTCTATTTCTCCTCTCCTCCCACCCTACCCACCCCCCCCCCCCCCCCCCCCCCCCCCCCCCCCCACTCCCCCCGAAAATTCACCTCTCCTAGCTCTCCAGAAATGTTACCTGGCCTGCTGAGTTACTTTGTGTCGTTTTGAGTATGCATACCATACTGGTCAATGAATAGGCCTCTGTCTCCTTCCCTAAGGTGAAAGATTAACCAAATGAATACATTTCTATTTGATACAAGACTGGACTGTGAGTGATTCTCCTGCTCCAGAATTGAACTATTCTAAAGGCGGCACAGTGGCCATTCCAGAAACCCAGGTTTGACCCTGACTATGGACTCTGTCTGTATGGTGTTTGTACATTCTCCCCAGGTGCTCCTGTTTCTTCCCACACTCCAAAGATGCACAGTATTGTAGGTTAATTGGCATCAGTATAAATGGGAAAAAGGCCCTAATGTGTAGGATAGTGTTAGTATATGGGGTGCTCGCTGGTCAGCACTGGCTCGTGGGGCCTGTTTCCACTCTGTATCTCTAAACTAAACTAAATTAAAGCTACAAACAGGAGACAGATGCTATTTGCCTGTCTAATATTTATTTCTCACTGTTAAAATAGATTATCTGTACATAAATCCCTTTTCTGTTTGAGACATTTAATATGGAATCTGGCTGCTGTGTTTTCCTTATTACAATGCCGTTAACATTTCAAATAGAACTTCTTCAGCAACAAAAATCATTGGCATGTTTTGATGTCATAAAATTCATCATATGTGCAAATCCTTTCCTTTTTCTAGACGTCTTTACTTATGAGTGAATTTAAATCTCCTGAGAAGTGCTGTCATGTTTGCAGCTGGAGCAGGATCAATTTTTAAAGTTCATTCTTCTGTTCTTTATGAAGGAAATGAACAACTGTCAAACTCACCCAAATCCAAATAGGAAACAAACATTGTGAAGGAAATTCATTAAAAAATAATGAAACATTTTCTGCATTCTTTGGAAAGTGCTTAAAATAGAAATGAAATTTAAAAAAGTAAAAAGAGGAAAAGGTAAAAAAAACAAAACAGGGCCATTCTTCATCCCCCTTGAGATTGGTTCATGATTTTGGTCACATTGTTAATTCTGGCCAAATTGGAGATGCCAGGACACTAAAATTGAGTAAAGGCTTCTGGGCTGCTAGGCCATTTGGTCAATTTAAATATACCTTCTGCAGAAATGGGACAAGCTGCAGAATGAAGCTAGCTTGTCTAGAGCCTAGATAAGAGTTGCAGGAAGAGAATGGAACATCTGCAGATTCTGACAATTAGGTGTAAATTGCATGGAACGGATTGGGTGAATGCAAACCAGACATTGTAAATACTGTTGCAAAGCTTTACTTTGCTAGATGTTGATTGAGTTAAGTGTTGAGCCTTGTCAGGGTTTCTTGAATATCCAGGCACATGTTGCATAATTCATCTCTGTTAAGTTATATCTGGAAACTTCGTCAGTTACATTGTCACTGTATTATTGGGTTAGGGAAATGTCTAGCATGTACTGTGTTAATTGATATCTGTTATTGGACTGCATAGAGACCACCCCCATGTGGTTCGGCCCCTCACGGTTCGGAGACCTATAAAAGGCCGCTCCCACAAAGTCCTGTGTCGATCTTCTGGGAGAACGCTCAGGACTGCGTGACCTTCTGGAGTGTCTCTGCTTGCACAAGGCTAGGAGGGCTTGGCCAGGCAGATACAAGGATCGAATCCGCGATGGTTAGGTATAGCAGTGGGAACTGTTATTGTGTTTTTCCAAAATAAATTTGAAAGGACTCAGTATTTTATTGACTGAAACTAGACTGGGGGGGAAGCTTAGAACAAGATATTTACAACATCTGCATTATTTAAGCCTTAGCAGAAGAATCAAGTTTAGTAAAATATAAGATAAGTGCATTTGCTACATAGAACAGCTGGATGAAAGTTGTACAGCAGCATAAAATGTTTGTTTTTAGTTTAGAGATACAACGTGGATACAGATCCTTCGGCCCACTGAGTCGTGGCCGACCAGCAATCCCCACTTATAAACTCTATCCTACACACACTAGGGGCAATTTGCAATTTACTATTTTACCAAGCCAATTAACCTCCAAACCTGTACGTCTTTGGAGCGTGGGAGTAAACCGAAGACCTCAGAGAAAACCCATGCAGGTCACAGGGAGAACGTAAAAAACTCCGCACAAACACACGTAGTCAGGATCGAACCCGGGTTTCTGGCACTATAAGGCGGAACTCTACTGCTGCGCCACCCTGCCGCCCCTATTTTTCATTTTTCTATTAATGTAAATAATAGTGGAAGAAAACACTGCGACATGACAGGTTCAAAAATGGCATTGTTTTTATTCAAAAAGAACTGTGGATTCTGGTTTACTGTATATCAAAGATAGACACAAATTGCTGGAGTAACTCAACTTGTCAGGCAGCGTCTCTGGAGAAAAGTAATAGGTGACTCAGTCACCCACTTCCATTTTGTTAGAACTTTGTTGGAACCGTGTGTGACCTGGTTGATCTGATGCTGTAGTCAATCCCCACATGACGCAGCATTTTTATTTACAGTTGTGTATTGGCCAGAAGGGCAAGGGGTGTTTTCTTCAAATCATCAGGCTATAACCCCTTATAATCAGTCAGCTTCTTCCAAATGCCTAACTATAATCAGACTTCCAGTCTCAAATGCCAAATGTACTCCTCAAATTCTTCATGTACTCGCATCTTTTTTACGTTCAGCACAGCAAATCAGATATTGTTTCACATAACTGCTCTGCCGCCCAACTGGATCTTTGAACAGTAATGTGGTTATAGTACGGCATGGCATGAGGGATATCCTGACTGCCGCCTGCATTATACCACGGGTCGCATCAGAGGGAAAGCTGAGCTGTTTACTTTTTTGTGTGACCTGGTGACATCATCTGCTTTATACAGCTGTAGCTGTAAAAGGATATAGGTGGAGTGGAAGTGATCTTCATTATGGGAAGGTTTGCTCACTCAAGGAAAGGGGAGCAAATTATGCTTGGAGGACTGGGGTACTGATGTGGATGCAAATTATGGGTCAGAGTGAGCAGATGTTGTTGTGTAGGAAGGAACTGCAGATGCTGGTTAACACCGAAGAGAGACACTTAATACTGGAGTAACTCAGCGGGTCAGGCAGCATCTCTGGAGAAAAGGAATAAGATACATTTTGGGGTGAAGCCCTTCCTCAGACTGAGAGTCAAGGGAGAGGTAAACTAGAGGTACAAAGAAGTACAAAGAACAAATGAATGAACGCTATGCAAAAGGACAAATCAAAGCCAGCAATGATGATCAAGGAAATGTGGACCCATAATGGTCCATTGTTAGCTCTGGACATGGTGATAATGAGTGAAACTAACATAGATGGTATTCAGAATTAACTTATTGATGGTTGTAAAGAGGCGGATGGAGGTGCGCAAAGCAGATGGTGATCATGGATTTCAAATGTTGGTAGGAAGTTAAGTTGGTTGTTAGGAGATAGGAAATGGAGGTTTGGGGGTTCAGATGCTGGTGGGTAATATAATTGTTGGTTCGGGGGTGCATATGTTGGCTTGGAGTACTTTTTACAGGGGCGAACAGATGCTGCTGAATACAGATGTTAGATGTTATAGGGAGAAAACATTTTGGTTGGGAGGTGCAGTTGCAGGAAACAAGTATGGATGCTGCTGGGAAATATGGAATGGGAGGGGTGGCTGCTGAGTTATTATTATTTATGGGGAATACAAATTGTGGCTTGGGAATAGAGTTGGTAGTTGAGGACTACATACCGTGTTTGAGTGAAAGTCTGATTGTAGATATGGATTTGGAAGGAAGGTTGGCTGATTATAAGTGGTTAGGGCAGGGGAAAAATAGGTAGCTTGTTGGACTGGAGAAAATGGCCAACAAGCAATTGTGAACAGGTGCTCAGCTCCTGGGCTTAGCTGTGGTTACCTTCTTTCCTAAGAAATTTAGAAATCCCCAAGACTTACTAAAATGAATGTTAAAAAAAATACACGTGAATAGATTTGTTGCCAGTCCTTAGTCATGCTTTTGTTATATAGATAGATGAAAGCAAGGGTGCAGCAGTACATAAGCATGCACAGAGGCAAAGGAATAAGGATGATTTAAAGTTATAGCATAAGGTACAGCAAGTACAAAGACAAAACTACGTGATAGGGCGGAGGGCTGGAATGATTAATTGAAAAGTGGATTAAGGAGAAACAAGGACCTCAATGGTACAACAGAGAAACTGTCCCTTTGAAGGACTAGAAATGGAAATAAGAGAATTAATTTGGAAGAATTGTAGTTCTCTTCAAAATCACACTGATCTTCTGGAATACATTTGTAAAGCAACTAAATGTGCTAGTTCTCAAACTTGGTGAGTTTCATTTGAACTGGATATGAGGTTGAGTGGAGCACATTCAGAGTGATAGCAGGGCACAGAATTAAAATGATAAGCAATCAGAAAGCAAAGAGCACACTTGCAGGAAGTGATCATCCAATCGATGTTTCTTTCTGCAGAAGCGAGATAACATAGTAAACATGGAAAAAAATACAATTAATATGCAGATTAACTTTGGGAACCAAATTATGCAACTGATCTTAAATTTCCGCAGGGGTTCAGTTGAAATACCTTTCTTCAATAATAATAATATATATTTCCTGATAGTCAAAGAGTGATACAGTGTGGAAACAGGCACTTCGGCCCAACTTGCCCACACAGGCCAACATGTCCCAACTACACTAATCCCAGCTGCCTGCGTTTTGTCCATATCCCTCTAAACCTATCCTGTCCATGTGCCTGTCTAATTGTTTCTTAAACATTGGGATAGTCCCAGCCTCAACTATCTCCTCTGGCAGCTGGTTCCATACACTCACCTCAAGATAGAGCAGCCTCATGAAAATAAAAGGATGAGTACAAAGTTCGAGTATACAGGAAAATACCATTATTTAGTATAAAATAAATTGTTTTTTGAAAATAGAATGGAACGTCACAGCAATATTCTTAGATCGGGAGTAAGAAGAAAAAGTAAGTTCTGCTGAGTTCTGATGGGAGTCACATCCCATATAAGTCACATCCAAGGATGAGTGTGTCTAACTCATTTGGATAGCAAATGAATTTGTCCGCTGCAAATAATGTTCTGGTAGCATTCAAAACTTAGTGGAGATATTCTTGAACTACTCCTGTAGTTACCTTTTGAGTTACAGATGATCCCTTGCCCAATCAAAGGATTCAAATTTCTTATAATATATGCCCGATCATGGTATGTCCTCATGAAAAAAATCTCCATGGGCAGCTGCAATTCTGTCGCGACAGGTCAGGATGGCAAATTGGTGTAACCTGTGGAAAATTGGAACAGCATCCTTGGAGGACACCCCTTTTTCATTTGTGTGATATGAGGATACTTTCAAGTAGACTTCCTGTTCGATTGCACTATTGAGCAGCAAATTGGTGCTGTATTTCCTCCTTCTAATCTGCACATTGCAGAATAATTCATCCTCAAAAGCTGAATATTCACAAGCATTTCATAATGATAATTGCACAATTCTAAATAGATTCAGGTCCCTCATGTAACAGTTAAAATAGAGGAGATTAAGATGTTAGCATCAGGGAACATTTGAAATTTTCAATGTCAGATGTAAATAAAAAGACATTTCAATACTCGTTATGAAGAATGTGTACTTTTTCATTGAAGTAAAATCTCAGATGATTCAGGCACTGAAGATTTGTTTCAGAAATTCAACCTATGGCATTTGTTATTCTGTTTGGAGAATAAAGGGTTCTTGGCAAGGAAGTAGTCATTAAACAGTAGAAAACGTATAGAAAGGATTATGAAAGCAAATTCATATTCAAAGTCATTAGAGTATGGTCACCTCTCCAAATCTACTCTGAATATTGATTTTGAATGTCATTAAAATTATGAGACGAGGAATCAAGGTGGCAGAATAGCAGGGAAGGGTGTATTATTGATCATAATGCCAAACAAATGTTGTATTTAGTAACCAATTTTGTTCAAGGTAAATAACTCATCATTGCTTTATGTGTGGTGAACCTGCCACAACACCCTCTCCAGTGCCACTCTATCCATGCTATAGTGGGGTGAGCAAAACTGCACACAATACTCTAGCTGTGGTCAAACTAAAAAATTATGGTCTCCTTATCTGTACATTCTATCATTGGCTAATGAAGGTTAGCATCTCGTATGCTTTCTTCACCATTTTATCCACCTATCATGTTACCTGTAACAATCTAAAGACTTGTACACTGAGGTCCTTCTGTTTGTCTATCCACCGTAAGGTCCTACCATTCTTGGTGTATGCTTTACTTTTGTTGCATTTCCTAAAACACATTATCTCATATTTTTTGGCTATTATGCAAATACAATAATTATTTTCTTTTCAATGGACAGATTTATACAAAGAAACCCTAATGTATTTGCAATGATATGACAAAAAAAGATTCTAACAGTCAATTTGTGAACTAAGATAAATGTATGACTCTTTGAAACTAAATAAAAACAGACAGAATAAAAGGAAGTGGCCTATATATGCAGTGTTCCTTAAATACTGGAATACTGCAGTTTAAGCTTTCTGCTTATCCTAAACATTCTGGTCCAATTATTATCCTACTCACTAATCCCACTTCATCCATGGTTGATATGTTGTCTTGCCCTTTATGTGCAATTTCATGGCACTGCTAATATGAACCTTGCATCTTTTGCTTAAGTCATACCTCAAAGATTTATTTTTCAACGATTCAAGGTTCATGTAGCATCTCACAAATTTGCAAACCTGGGACACAACTCACAGCACTTGCATTTGGCGATCAATTGATGCAGAATGTCAGGAAATTCTTCAGTTTTCAATCATTTATATAGATCTAAAGCATTCTTTTTTTCACTTTGCTCGGTGCATTACGTATATGCTGCCTAATCTGATCACAAGCAAACGTACACAGCAGTGGAAGTTAAATGTGGCTTCAAACAATTCTCTGTCTCATGTCAGTTGAAAAGTGAGCTGGCGAGGGTCAGAAAATTTGCATCCCAAGTTTTTTTTCTCATACACTCAAATTTAATGATGTCAAAATGAAAGACTAACTTAAACACAGCTACAATTGAATAGTAAATGGCTTTCCTTAAGGCAGTCCCATTATAGACAATAGGTGCAGGAGTAGGCCATTCGGCCCTTCGAGCCAGCACCGCCATTCAATGTGATCATGGCTGATCATCCCCAATCAGTACTCCGTTCCTGCCTTCTCCCCATGTCCCCTAACTCCGCTATTTTTAAGAGCCCTATCTAGCTCTCTCTTGAAAGCATCCAGAGAACCCTCCTCCACTGCCCTCTGAGGCAGAGAATTCCACACACACACCACTCTCTGTGAGAAAAAGTGTTTCCTCGTCTCCGTTCTAAATGGCTTACTCCTTATTTGCAATTTGCAATTTGCAAATTGAAACACATTGTGAGATGCTATGAAATTAAATAAAACCCGAGACACAATAAAAGTAAATGGCACATATGGCACATATGAACCTGTAATGTCTCTTAACCATTGGGATATAAGAATTTAGGTTCTGCTAATGCAATACATGTACAGAAGTGTTAGTGTATATTATAAAGCACATGTAACAGAACTACAATCATGATAGAAAAGTATCAAAAATGTGAAATAAAACAGAACAAAAAATGAAGGTTCCAATTTTAATTTCTGATAGATTTTTATGTAAATACTAGACCAAAAGTGGGACCCGTTGGGCCCCGTCCCCCAACGCAGGGAGGGGCGCAGATTCACACAGGAGGGCTCGCACACGAGTCACACACGACTCGCGGATGGCCTGCTTGGGCAGGCCCAGGAGCAATCCAACCAGGACATCTTCAGCCCTACCCTCTCCTCTTTGCACAGCTTGTCCAAAACACGGCGTCGGCGCTCACCCCGGGGGCAGGCACCCCCTCGGATCCAATCAGCCCCATCACCCGTTCCTCAAACGTAGCCCGTTTGCCCAACGCAATATTCCACCAATCAAGCCTAGCGCCCAACTATGCAGGTGCGACTCATTTCCCCATATCCCCCAACACTCCCTCCCTCTCCTCTTCACCCTCCCTCTTCTCTTCCCTCACCTCCAAGTTGGTGGCTCTCTGCCTCAGGACCCTGCAGAGAGATACCTGTATTCAGGGTGTCCTCCCAGGTGGCACGTGCTGGTGACGCACTTTTTCCAATGGGGCTGCTGCCTTCAAGAAGGTACGCAGATCCCGATGGTGCTTGACAGCATATTTTACATACTTACAGCAAATAATGCAACAAAGGCTAGGTGAGTGTGGACTCAAAAGTTATAACAATCCTTCCAGTCTTCAAGTTACTATGAATTTCCTACAAACTTGTTCATATATTTCTATGCAAATTATTATAAAATTGCTCCACATAAATTCACAAAAGAGAAGCATTTTTCTTAATTTGCATTATTACTACATTCCAAATTTAATGTGTTAAGTTTAATCATCAGACACTGCTGTTAGCATATTTGTTTGTCAAATCTATACCTTAGGCTGGAAATTTAATGTCAGCATACTGCAATATTCTGAAAGACATGTTGTGCAATTCAGCTAGTGAATGCATAAAAGGACTTAATAAATTATGGGATGAAACCTGAAATTATGAACAGATAATTCCTAGAAAGCGGTGACCATAATGGTTCTGTAGATGCCAACAGATAAAAGTTATTTTTGAGAGTTAATTTGTGAGATGAGTAACATCATGTGGTATTTTGGATGGCAGATAAAGATCTAGAATGGTGCAGTAAGAAAAAAAATGTTTGAAGAAGATAGAGGAAGGCAGTCTGCACTTCAAATTTAGGTCATGGTGACAGTAATAATGAATAAAGCATTGCGGAAGGCAAGTGGGGATTTAAAGGAAGTGAGAACTTCAGAGAAGTGAGTAAATATATCTCCTATTGTTACAAGATTTATTGTCGTCAGATAGACTCATAATAATAGTTAACTAGACTGGCAATATGATGAGAAAGTGATGAAATGGCAATACTCTGGGAATGTGAGACAGCCGAGGTATTTCTGCACTGTATGGTGAAATATTTATACCTACTCTATGTACCTTTGTGCAATGAAACTGCTGTGATTAAATGTAGCAAAACCATCAGTTGCTTGTGTCAAGTTCATATAAAGCCATGAGTAAAAGATGAATAATCTGATGTTGTAGCAGGTACTGAATACATATTTCCGGAAGAGCAAGTAATAATGTACATTGTAGAAATAACGAACAGCAGTTGCAGGTTTACAAAAAAGATACAAAGTGCTGGAGTAACTTAATGATCAGGCAGCATCTCTGGAGAGCATGGATAGGGAATGCTTTGGGTCGTGACCCTTCCATAAAGTTGTAGTACAGGAGAGTAGCATAAATCCCAGAGAAAGAGCTGTGAGAGAGTGTCACACATTTTTGAAGATGTATCTTTAAAGGATACATTTGAGTTTAGCATGGTATGACAGCAGCAGTGTTATGTAAATTGAACTTGGCAACATTAGCGAAGCAGTGGATAAATTCAGGCAGGTCTTCCATGTTATGCCAGCCCTAATGCTTGAACTTTCCTAGGTATCCCCATGTAAGCTTCTATCTCCAATACTGGCATTGCACTATATTGGCTACAACATCTTCTGCTCGGCCCTTGTGCTGCAGTCACTTCTGTGCTGCTTGCCGAATCCAACGGGTTAGTGTGCTTCTCAATAGACCCCCCTGCTGTCAGTTTTGGAAAGCTTCCCATTGAGCTTGGACCTGCTTAACCCGCTTCAAGCAAAGCAGACCCCATGTAAATGAATTTGGAGATGACTGCTCCTCTGAGAAAGGAGAGATTTTATTATTTATCTTAGTTAGTTTCAACATTTTAATTAGTTTTTAGTATCGATGTGGTTTTTAACTTTTTCAATTAAAAATAATATTTATATAGATATTTTTATCTATTTACTTGTTCCATATTTCTGTCTCTGGTATAACCACATATTTTGATTGTGTGGTGACCAGAACTATATACAGTACTTCAGCTGTGGCCTAATTAATGTTTTATAAAGTTGTACATGAGCTTCACTGTTCTTATATTCTATCTCCAGGCTAATGCAGACATGTATTCCACATGCCCTCTTCACCACCTTGTCTACTTGTGCTGCCACCTTTAGCGACCCTTGTACACCAAGATAGCTATGTTCCTCAATAATCGCCAAGTCCTTACCATTTGTTGTACATGTGTTACCCACATTATTCCTTCCAAAGTGTATCACATTGCACCGACCAGAAATAAGACCCTTTCAACATTAATCTGCCTATCATATGAAATAACCTCCTATGACAAAGCCAACTTTGTTTTCAGTGTGCCATTTTGTCCTGGATCCCATGGGTTCTAACCTTTTGGACCATCTTTCTGATGTCCATGTAGAGTACATCAACCTTATTCAATACCATATAACCATATAACAATTACAGCACGGAAACAGGCCATCTCGGCCCTACAAGTCCGTGCCGAACAACTTTTTTTCCCTTAGTCCCACCTGCCTGCACTCATATCATAACCCTCCATTCCCTTCTCATCCATATGCCTATCCAATTTATTTTTAAATGATACCAACGAACCTGCCGCCACCACTTCCACTGGAAGCTAATTCCACACCGCTACCACTCTCTGAATAAAGAAGTTCCCCCTCATGTTACCCCTAAACTTCTGTCCCTTAATTCTGAAGTCATGTCCTCTTGTTTGAATCTTCCCTACTCTCAGTGGGAAAAGCTTATCCACGCCAACTCTGTCTATCCCTCTCATCATTTTAAAGACCTCTATCAAGTACCCCCTAACCTTCTGCGCTCCAAAGAATAAAGCCCTAACTTATTCAACCTATCACTGTAACTTAGTTGTTGAAACCCAGGCAACATTCTAGTAAATCTTCTCTGTACTCTCTCTATTTTGTTGACATCCTTCCTATAATTGGGCAACCAAAATTGTACACCATACTCCAGATTTGGTCTCACCAATGCCTTGTACAATTTTAACATTACATCCCAGCTTCTATACTCAATGCTCTGATTTATAAAGGCTAGCATACCAAAAGCTTTCTTTACCACCCCATCTATATGAGATTCCACCTTCAAGGAACTATGCACGGTTATTCTCAGATCCCTCTGTTCAACTGTATTCTTCAATGCCCTACCATTTACCATGTACGTCCTATTTTGATTTGTCCTGCCAAGGTGTAGCACCTCACATTTATCAGCATTAAACTCCATCTGCCATCTTTCAGCCCATTTTTCCAAATGGCCTAAATCACTCTGTAGACTTTGGAAATCCTCTTCATTATCCACAACACCCCCTATCTTGGTATCATCTGCACACTTACTAATCCAATTTACCACACCTTCATCCAGATCATTGATGTACATGACAAACAACAAAGGACCCAACACAGATCCCTGAGGCACCCCACTAGTCACCTGCCCCCAACTCGATAAACAGCTATCCACCATTACTCTCTGGCTTCTCCCATTCAGCCACTGTTGAATCCATCTTGCTATTCCTGCATTTATACCCAACAGTTGAACCTTCTTAACCAACCTTCCATGAGGAAACTTGTCAAAGGCCCTACTAAAGTCCATATAGACAACATCCACTGCTTTACCCTCGTCAATTTCCCTAGTAACCTCTTCAAAAAATTCAAGAAGATTAGTCAAACATGACCTTCCAAGCACAAATCCATCTTGACTGTTCCTAATCAGACCCTGTTTATCCAGATGCTTATATATATTATCTCTAAGTATCTTTTCCATTAATTTGCCCACCACTGAAGTCAAACTAACAGGTCTATAATTGCTAGGTTTACTCTTAGAACCCTTTTTAAACAATGGAACAACATGCGCATTTTGTTATCTATTTAAAAAAAAAATTATACTGGTCAGACAGGATTTTTTGCATATAATGCAATACTGACAATCTTTGATTTATCCTTGCCTTTCTGATTGTAGATAAATCCTCCTGCTCCAAATTTTTCCCATGACTTCCCTACCAGTGATGTTAGAATCACAGGCTTGTAATGATATGGTTTACCCCTGCTGCCATTCTAGAATAAAAGCAACACAATCGCTATCTCCAGTCAACCAGCACCTCATCTATCGCTAGTGAAGATTTAACATCATCAGAGCCCTAGCAATCTCCTCCCTTACCTCCCATAGGGGCCAGAGATATATCTCATCAGAAGCCTAGAGATTGATCCACCTTTTACCATGATAAGATATCTATACATCCTCCTTTCTAATGGTAATGCTCTGGATTTTCACTGTCACTCTCCCTGAATTCTCCATCTCAAATGTCTTTCTCCTCAGTTAATACAGTATTTATTTAAATCCTGACTTCCATCATCTTGCTCCATGAACAAACTTGAATTTGATGCACACAAGAAAATTAACTTTCCCTGGTTATTATCTTGCTCTTCACATGCACACAAAATGCTTTGGGATTTTCCTTTATCTTATAATTGATATCTGTATTTCTAATCATTTTTGAAACTCTCCATACATTTTCTATACTACTGAAGGACCTCCTGTTTTCAGTTATCCATGCCTGTCAAATAATTTCTTTATTGATCTTTATCTAGCCCGCAATATCCCTTGACATCCAGGGTTACTTGGACTTGCAGTCTTTATCTTTCAGCCTTATAGAAGCACATTGGCCCTGATGTATCATTATTTCAATTTCTCACTTGTTGGGTACAGATCTACTTTTGAGTAGTTGCTCCCAATCTGCTTTTTGCCTGATCTTGTTTTATGATGTTGAAATCGGCCATCGCCTAATTCAAAACCTTAATTTCATGACCATTATTGTATTTGTTCATGGCTATGACAAAACTTAAAAGTTTACAATTTAAAATATATCAAAAGTTTGATTAATGATATTTCAACTCTGCCTCCAGAAACCAGTCTGGAGGAGAAAGTTTAGGCTAAGGGTAAAGTCATGCAGGCTTGAGGAAATGTAAGACCTACTATGATTGGTGTGGCAATGCCATGATCTGTGCTTTTTCCTCATCTTATATTTTGAGAAATAATTATGATTCTTTCATACCTTGAGGAGAAAAATCAGGGTAACCTGGTTAAAAGAAGAAAAACCGGGGTCTGAAGAAGGATCTTGACCCGAAACGTCACGCATTCCTTCTCTACGGAGATGCTGCCTGTCCCGCTGATTTAGTCCAGCTTTTTGTGTCTATCATTCTTGCATATATTTTGATAATTTTATGATATTATATTTGGTTATTGTCTAACATTTCTGTTGACATTTATGGAAATGCCAGATGATTCAGTTGATAATGTGGAGCAGATAACAAATCACATCTCAGAACATAAAACAAAGTCATGGAGCTATACTGCGCAGAAACAGGCCCTTTGGCCCAACCTGCCCAGATGCTTAACTGTGCTTGTCTCATTTACCCTCACCCAGGCCATACCTGTCCAGTACTTTCCCATCCATGTATTTGTTCAATTGCATTTTAAATGTCATAATTGTAAAGCATGATATATCCTGGTAATCATGACTTTTAAAAGAGGTTAAGAACTTCAAAATCTATTAGAATAAATTACTCAAGGGCAATAATGACATTGATCAAAGGGGAATATATTTTCAGAAGGAGAATACTCAAGATGATAAATAGTAAGTTTCCAATTTTGTGCAGTGAAGATCCATTTTGCACAATGAGAAATCATTTGAGGTCTAATTAGGGAATAACAAGAGTCTTGAGATGGAATGGGTTCATCTGCCTTTAGTGTCATAGTGTAAACTGAAGTGAAATTGGCTTTATATCCATTTGAAAATTGATACCATTTTAGTTTAATGCAGCTGGTAAAATGGAAAAATATGTTTCATATATGAAACTACAAAATAATTAGTATATACCTTCATTGGATAAAGATGCTTGAGAATTCAGAATGTCTTAAAGTAACCTAATAATGCATGGTATTTGATTTGCACATAACTCATTGGCAATACATAATTAAAAGAGCCATTTCCAGTTAGTCCCAAATGCAGTATTTTCTTATATGTTACTCTAGCAATAAATACGTTAAAATCCTACGATGATGCCTTGGGATACAACTGAAAGAATGTTTAATTAATTAAGCTGAGATTTCTCTGCTATTTTTGTAGTACCATTAACCAGTTTATTGTAAACAGATTAAATTATCTGTTAATAATGAGGAAGATTTCAGCTGGCAGCCTGCCCATTACATCAGTCTTCATTTTCAAATATCCAATAACTATCAGAACTTAAAAGTGATTTTGATGAAACAAAGGATCTATAATTCTTCCAAATAGAACTTGCTGTCTGTCTGTAGTCCACATTAATCAAAGATAATAATGCTACAAAAGTTAACTTCCTTATGTTGCACTGTAATACACAGGAAATTAATGAATTTCATTGTAGGAGTATTTGTAAAAAATAACCAAAGACGGATAAAAACTGATGCTGCATTTTAACTAAAGGACAATCCGGTCTTTAAATTTTATGCATAAGAAGGAACTGCAGATGCCGGTTTAACCCAAAGGTAGACCCGCTGAGTCACTCCAGCTTTTTGTGTTCAAAGTTTATGCTATTGAATGTTCATTTTCAAAGAGAGAATCAGTTCAAGGTTTAATTTGTGATGGTGGGCAGGCCTTTATGAATGTGTTTAACATTTCATTTATTTAGCTAAACAAATTGCTCAAAGTTTCTCAGATTCTGGGCAAATTTATTGTAAAAGTAAATGCAGTACTTGGATTAGAACTTTTAATTATCTCACTCTTGAAAAGGCAGAAAAAAACTGATTTGAAACACTAATATTATCTTGTATTATGTTCCTGATTCCAAGGAGGATATCAGGCATCTGGAAAACAAAATTCTCAGGATAAATGTCCAAGGTTGCAATCACATAACCAATGTTATTCACTCAATGCTAGTTCCTCAAAGATTGCATCTTTTCCCATTACTCCGTCTCATGAATGGAAATTCACCACAACTGCCCCACAGCCCAACTTTCCTGACAGAATACAATTCTCCAATTGAAAACTTGGTCTTTAATATCAAACCAAAAGACTGCATATTCAGATTATTAAAAAAACAATACTACTGTTAGATGAGCTTTCTTCAGCCCATAATGTTAAAGATGATGATAAAGGGAAATTAAACAAATTCACTAAATTAATTCACGCTAGAATTCAGAAGATTGAGGGGTGATCTTATAGAAACTTAAAAAATTCTTAAGGGGATGGACAGGCAAGACGTAGGAAGATTATTCCCAATGTTGGGGAAGTCCAGAACTAGGTGTCACAGTTTAAGGATAAGAGGGAAGTCTTTTAGGACCGAGATGAGAACATCATTTTTTACACAGAGAGTGGTGAATCTGTGGAATTTCTGCCACAGAAGGTAGTTGAGGCCAGTTCATTGGCTATATTTAAGAGGGAGTTAGATGTGGTCCTTGTGGCTAAAGGTGTCAGAGGGTATGGAGAGAAGGCAGGGATGGGATACTGAGTTGGATGATCAGCCATGATCATATCGAATGACGGTGCAGGCTCAAAGGGCCGAATGGCCTACTCCTGCACCTATTTTCTATGTTTCTAATAGATTGTAAATTGTGAAGATTTGCATCAGTTTCAGGAATATTTAAAAAAGCATTACATACAACTTTTGGGGATTTCTTTTTGAGGTGAAGCAGTGTTTTTATGTGCAGCTACAAGAATGCCAGAATATGAAACTGAGTTCAGATGTTATGTCTGTGAGAAAAAGTAGAAAGCCCAGGACAGAAATTATCTGCTTTTACTAAATCAAAGAGTCTAAGTGCCATTAACTGAGGAAAATATAAATCCCCCTGAAATGTTCTCTTCAGCAATTTCTAACTAGTAACTAAACCTTTAGTTATTATTTGTCTTTATGAAATCTTTTTGGAGAGACCATGAATAAATGTTTTTGACATTGTCTATGCTTCATTGAGCACACTTTTATGCAGCTTTCACAGGATTAAAGCCAATGTCAAAATTTCACAGAAGAATGAAGGGAATAAATGAATGAATCTGGAGGACAGCCGCGGCTGAACAGTGGAGAATAAGGACAGATGATGTGGAAAAAATAAATAAAATCCTTCCTTCCTTAATTTTGATTGGAATTCAACAAGGGAACGAAAGTGTGTTTTGGATGTGACAATTGGCATCTCTCGCTCGACCAGGTGCAGAAGAAGTTTGTGGGTATCGGCAAAGTTAGATTAGACGTATTACCTCTTGTCTGGGAATGTGTTGAAGGGTGGATGGTAAATGTAAACATGAAATAGTAGAGGAGATAACGAAGCTTGTTTAACTTTTTGTGAGGAGCTACAGTAGATCACCCTACTCAGCGGGTCTATCTTTGGTTTAAACCAGTGCCCCCTACCGCTTGTAGCATAGAAATGTTACTGTAAATAGGAGGCTTATGATTAGCTCAGAGAAGGGAGGGTGGCATGGGCCACCTGAAAGGTGAGCTAGAATAATGTCAAGATTCCCGTGTATTGTGTTTGACTTGTATTACCATCTTTTGTTGAATAAGATTAACATAAGCGAAAAGTATGTTATGACTAATGAAATAATTGGTACCCATGTAGTTGATAGAATATTTTCACAGAGTAGTATCTAACAAAATTAAACAAAAGTTGTTTACTGCACTGGTATAACTGCCAGCTAATTCTGCTGTGAAGTCAGAGAACTGGTGAGCAGTTTACTGCAACCATCTCTCCATGATATCATGCAATAAAATCTCGAAGCAAATCTGCGAAGTCTCTGCTTTTCAATTTACATTAATTTTGCACTAAATTTATTTCTTCCACAGATGAATATGCTTCAATTATATTTAATGCGATTAAAAATTGTGAACATTACTAATAAGAAAGCACAAGTTTTTATTTGGTTCGTACCACATTTCATGCGTCCTAAGTTACACATGCACTAAATGCTTATTTTTTCAATGCTGTCACCGCTACTCTGAAGCAAATATATCAGTCATTATTCATGCTATCAGATCTTCACAAATCAGTTAATCTATAGTGATTTTCTCGGTGTAGGTTAAATTATTGTATAGCAAGGGCTCCAACAGCACATCAGATTTTTTTTCCGGTTTCAGAACAATAGGCAGCCAGGGAGCCAATTAAAATTTACATTTAACAAACACCCTCTGACATTGCAACGTCCTTTGAGGATTGCAAAAGAAGCATCAGCACAAGTTAAATGTTGGAAATCCAGATTGAGATTTAAAATTTTCATGTGCCAAGTGATGGTGGGGATGAGTGCTGATAACAGAGTCAGGCTTATACTTGATTAAACAGCTGGGTTATAGTCCATTTCAGAGTACATCAAAGAGATTTAATTGCTCTAGTACATCACCCTTTCTTGTTCCTTCTGGTTCTGAACTATTTTCTGGATTAGTAGAACATGTAAGAACCTCCAATAGAATATTTAAGTTATGCATTGTCTACAATATTATGAGATTGACAAACTAATATAACACTAATATAACAGAGATTGCTGTAGACCTACTTGAACTATCTAATTAACGTTTCGGCGGTATGATAATTATCTTTGGGATCATCATTGCATTTTAACAAATCAGAATTGATCTTGTTCATATTATAGTAATGTTGAGATTTTAAATAAATATACGATGAAATGAGTGGCCGTTTCACACACATTTGAAGTGTTCAGACAGGCCTGATTTAAATTGAAATGGGGTGATGCGGTGGGGATACCAACAAATGGCTAATATATTCAACAGCTTTGGTTTGTGAAATATATTTACATACCTCCTTTTACATTCATCTCGATTTGATGTTCTATAGCAAACATAATCCCCTACTGGCAATTATTATATTAATAAATATTAAGTAATCTAGGATTTGAATATCTCAGAATTTTCATAACCATTCCAATAATCTGAATTGGCCTTGCTAATTAAAAATAAATTTATGGAATAGCAGAGAAGTAAACAGAAAAAAAATGAAAACTAGAATGTTTAAGATTAAAATACTGATAGAAAAGGGAAGAATATATTCAGAGTATGAGTTTGTGGATTGGAAGTTACCACCCCCTGACATATAATATCTTAGATGTGTGACAACACATACTCCCTAAATGCTGTTCCGATCCCCGTTAATGGCAGACAGGCCAGGAGGAGATGAAGACCAGCACCGTGGACAGCACCTGCCTGCCAGAAAACACCAGCATTCTGGACAGAGCAGAGGCCACAGTCCAAGGAGCAACAGCTGCGCCCAATTAGTCAGCATTGGAATACTTCACCTACATGTCATCAACCTTGAAACCAAGGCAGTTCCATACTTGCTCAAAGAAAGTGGGGAGTCTCCCAACTAGTTGTTCTTCCCTTTGCAGACTTGAAGAAAGACTGAGCTTCTGGGACAAGCCTGACACCGCCAATGCCTCCTTACCTACCCACAGATGATAGGGGACTGTATCCCACATGGAGAGCAAGACCCAGGAGCCAGGGAAAGCCCGAGACTGCCAGCACCTCCTCTTGGAGCAAGACTTAGCCTCCAGGACAAAACCAAGACTGCCAAATTCTACTCATTCAAGCACAAATGATGAGGGACCGTGCCCCCACAGAGACTTCCTCACCACCCTCCTTTACTGTAAATAAACTGTTTCACATGAGTTCACCATCTCAGGAGTGTATGAGCGTAGTCATTGTCCACACAGCCTTGTCCTCACGGCACACTAGTAGAAAATGTGCACATGGTCACACAGGCTGCTCACATAAAGTATGAAAGTATGTTAACTTTTAAAGGGAAGTCCTACAGATGCCTTCCCACGTCATCCCCTTTGAAGAAAGTTGTCAAATCTGTTAAGAAGGATTTGGAGTATTCTTTGTGTAGAGAGGAACTGTTGATGCTATTTTAAACCAAAGATAGTGACAAGGTTGAAAAGGCTGAAGTGACACATCGGATCAGGTAGCATCTCTGGAGAAAAGGAATAGGTCTGAAGAAAGCTCTCGACCCAAAACATCACCCATTAGGTTATTCCAGAGGCTGCCTGACCTTCTGAGTTACTCCAGCCTTTAGTATCTGCCTTTGGAGTATTATTTCTTGGAATCTCTGGAAGACGATTTTTAAATGAAAGAAAATCTTCTGAGGATCAGATTTTTCAGTTGAAACAGCAGCTGGAAGCAATCACCAAAGAGCAGAAGAAGGAATTCATAGGAACGTTGTCTTGGAGCAGGAAAGTGAACTGAAGAACCTTCAGAAGACTTTAGAAAGAGTTGGCACTGTTGAAGCAACAATCTGAATCTGCTGACATAGCACATGGACAGGGACATAAAATGAGAGAAGAGCAAAAAAAGCTTCAACACTTACAACAAAAGTTTCCAAAAGAATGGTCTTGGACTCCAGTGCGCAGTTTAAATATCTTGAGAAATGTATGGAAATAAATTAGGATCACAGTAGAGTTTGATGCAATGCCACTATGAGAACATGTGCAAAACCATGGAAATGCTACAGACCAAATTTGCAGAATCTGCTTCAAAGATTAGCTGTGAGTTTGAGGTTATGAAACAGCAACAATTCAAGAACTGCAACAGAAACACGGAGAGGTTTAATGAGCAAGGTTCGCTTTTAGAGTTGATCAACAAACTGCAGCCTGAGGTTGAAGAGCCTAGAGAACTGAAGCAAATTGCAAGTAATTTTCAAGAGAAGAATCGAAAGTTAATATCTTCAAGTAAGCTGAAGCAGTTGCTTCACAAGAGCAAGTGGATAATTTAATGAGAGAATGGAAAACTAATGGCAAGAATTGTTATCTCTGAAAAGTCAATAAGTGGATGGAACAATCTCTTCAACAAGATGCTTTTAGTTTTAGAAATGCTCATGGGAAGCCATCACACAGAATACGGATGGCTTCTACTGGTTCCATCTGGCCGGGTATATTACTAGTCCCGGGATCAACACTAAAGGGAGGAAGGGGGAATGGGATCCTCCCTAAATGCCACTCTGAACCTCTTTAACAGCAGACGGGGCAGGAGGAGCTGCACACCAACACCATGGACATCGCCTGCCTGCTGGAAAACTGTGGCACACTGGCTCACGCTCGCCACAGCCAGAGGAGCAACAGCTACTTCCAATTAGTGGGGATTGGATTAACTCACCTGCACCTCTTCAACCCTACTCCTTAAAACCATGACAGTTCCTCACCTGCCTCCCTACCAGCGATGCTTCCCTTTGCATACTTGAAACGAGACTGAGCTGCCAGGACAAGCCCACAGATGATGAGGTATTGTACCCTTACATGGAGAGCAAGATTGAGTCAGCGAGACATGCCTGAGGCTGCCAGCATCTCCTCTTGAAGCAAGACTGAGCTGCCAGACCAGGGCCGAGACCGCCAGCTTCTCTTCACTGCCCACAGACAACGAGTCTGGGTCCAGCAACAGGCCAGATCTAATCTTCCTGTTGGAATTGTCTTGCCTGTGACCATAAGGCTGAACTAGCCTTTGCAAAGTCAATCTTGTTAGTCTGGAGTATGCCAGGCTTCAAGGTTCCGGCCACAGCAGCAGAACGGTATCTCTTACACAATGAAGGTCAAAGGTCTGGCCCAGATTGCCAAGAGTGAAAGCTGAGCAAAGCTCAACAGCTTTGAGATGTTAGCGATGTAAAAAACTTTTAAAGATGTCATTAAAAAATCAGGTCTGCATGAATATTGCCATATAAATCCAATAAAGAAAGTTAACTAAAAGCAAGAAAAAATGCAAGAAATATACTTCTTTTGTAAACCAACTTGCCTTCCCCTTTACTTCCTAATCCACAGCACCTCAATCCCCGTTGCAGAGGGAAGATTTCTAAGCATGAATGGTGGGGAATGTCTGGAAGAGATTGTGAAGTTCAGCAGTAGAGGGAAGTGACAGGAAAGCTGTGGATCAGGAAGCATCTGTGCAAAATGAGGTGTAATTTCAGGTCATTGGAGCTCCCCACTGATGCTGCCTGACCTGCTGTATATCTCCAGCATTTTCTATTTTTAATTTTAATTTCTCACATCTGCTGCATTTTGCTTTTGAAGTGAATTGATACTCAGCATTCTGTTTAGGGCTACTGACATGAGACAGTAAAATCCAATTCATTGACTGTGACAGGATTTTCACTGGTTTAATCACTTGAAAAGAATTTGATTTTTTTCTTTATTCAATAATTAAATTACACATTAACATTGAAATGAAACCTCGATACGAAAAGGCTGAAAGATATTGAGGATTGAATGTTGTGCATAGAACAAAGAACACAGAAAAGTACAGCACAGCAATATGCACTTCAGCCCACAATGTCTGCGCTGGACATGATGCCAGGCTAAACTGATCTAAATTGCCTGCACATGATCCATACCCCTTCATCCCCAGCTTGTCCATTACCACCATCCCTGGCAGTCCATTCCAGGCATTGTAAAAAAACTTGCCCTGCACATCTCTTTTAAACGTTTCCTCTCTCACCATAAATCTATGACCTCTAGGTCTTTGACATTTTCATCCTGGGAAAATGGTTCCGATTGTAAACCTTATCTATGTCTCTCATAATTTTATATACGTCTATCAGGTCTCCTGTCAACCATCCTCTTTCCATGGAAAATAATCCGTCTGTCCAGCCTCTCCTTATAGCTAATACCCTCTAATCCAGGGAGCATTAAGCAGCTTTAGGCAAATGTTTCTGCACACTCTTCAAATCCTCTGCATCCTCACTTTCAGTGCCGGATTTAGATGAAGAGAGGCCCTAAGCTGTTCCACTTGTGAGGCCCCCAACGACCGGACAGCCATGACAGCCTAATCTCCCACAATTCAAAGCGAGGGAGAAAGTGCCCAGCGCTGACCAGTTGCCGTTGCAGTGCGCATGCGCAGGGCGGCCGATGATGTGCTGGCCGTGGTTGTGCGCATGTGCAAGGCGGCCTGCCGTGCCGGCGGATGAGGAGCGAGCGGAGCCCGGCGGCCCGGACACGGATAGCGGGGGGAGATGGAGAGAGAGAGATAGAGAGGGGGGCCGCCCAGAGTTGAACGGTAGGTGTTCTGCCTTGGCCGGAGGCCCCCCTAGACCTCGAGGCCCATCAATTTTTTCGGGGGGCCCCCTAGAAAGTGGGGGCCCTAAGCTATAGCTTGTTTAGCTTATACGTAAATCTGGCACTGCTCACTTTAATGGGGCAAAGAAAACTGCACACGCAATCCAAATGCAACCTAACCGTATAAAGCTGCATCATGGTGTCCTAAATCTTATATTCTTCACCCTATAATTCCCTGGATTCTCTCTACTTCCCTTCTTAAACAGAGGAACAACATTGGCCACTCTCCAGTCATCTGGGACCTCGTCTGTGGTGAGAGAAGATGCAAAGATCTGTGCCAAGGCTCCTATAATCTCCTATCTTGATAATCTCCTCTCTTAATAAGCTTGGAGAGATCCAAACAGGCCCTGGGGATCTATACACCAAATGCTCTTCAAATTCACCAATACTATTTCCTTTGATTTCTTACATGCTCTTGCAAAGGATCTAATCTAATCTAATCTAATCATAAGAGTATTCTCCACACCAATCTCACTGTCCTCTCTATCTTTCTGTTTGGTTATAAAACACATGATGTAATGGTAAATAAGCAGTAGTGAAAAATCAGCATGCACCTGCAGGCTTGGCCTTATCTAACTCCTGTTCCTTTTCTAGCCCCCGTTCCTTTACTTGCTTCCCAGTGCAGATCTAAATGGCAGCATTCAGGCTTGATTAAACAAAGAACACCCACTACCTCTTCGGCATTAGGCAAACGTTTTTATATGTGCAATATAAAATGATGGTAATCAAAACTGGCACAAGAGGTAATTTGGTAAATTCATGTCAATGTTCTGCCATATTGCTCCAGCAAAAAGGGGGAGGAAGGAAGTTGTTACATTTCCACTACCTTCCATCCCACTAATTTTTGCTTCATTTATAATTCAAGAGTACTTATTCCAAAGCACCACAAGCTCTTCCTTCTGGTAGAGATCCAATTCGTTGACCTTGCTGGGCAATGTATTAATACATTATGCGTTGCACACAATTACATGATGACAGTTATCAGATATAATGAATAAGAAATGATTCAATGAAATCCCACATAATGAAATTTAGAGAATACTACTCTGTATTAAGGACAAAACCTGTATGAAAGAGTCATGAATAATTATAACTCAAAATTAATAGATTCTGTACATGACAGTGCTTAAGGATGGTACAGAATAAATTACATAGCAATGTTCTACTTCTAATGCACTAATCGGCTTTAATTTAAACTTCACCACCACTTCATTACAATTTATGGACAATGTCTTCATTGTCTGTTATATTTTGCATTTCATGCCTCAACCACATTCTTCAGAGTTAACATTTCTTTAAACAATAAAATGGTTAATATTATCATCTGAGGTTAAGGTAAAAGCAGGTATATAAATTCAAACTTTAAATCTAAAGTATATATAACTGCGAATTAAAGCAAGCAGAAGAGTAAAATGTTACAATAATTTGAAAGTTTAAGGAGCGAGACTATCTTATTTGCTCGTCATTCTATTTCATATTCAATACAATACAATAATACATTTAAATTAATTATCTTAATACAATAACAACTTTTAATGGGATTTGGACAGCTACATGGATGGGAAAGGTTTATGGGACAAATGTAGGCAAAAGGAATTAACTTAGAGGGGCATCTTGCTTGGTATGGACAAATCGGGCTAAAAGGCCAATTTCCCAGCTTACACTCTATGCTATTTTCCTCATTCTCTAATGTCCTCAACAGTAGTATACACATCAATCTTTTAGTCCCTTTCTCTCACGACAATCTCATTTACTTGTAAAGACAAGGGGCAGATGCTGGTTTACAAAGAAAGACAAAACATGCTGAAATAACAGTGGGTCAGGCAGCATCTCTGGAGAACATGGATAGGTGACGTTTTGGGTTGGGACCCTTTTTCAAACAGATTGCAGGGGGGGGGGGGGAAGAAGGGAAGAAAACTGGAAGAGACAAGGGGCAGGATCACACCTGGGGGTTAACAGGTGGAAACAGGTGAGAGGGTTGGCTTAATGGGCAGATGGTTGGACAAAGGCCAGATATTTTTAAAAAACAGAGATGTGAGACAAGAGGATTCAAAAGTTGCTAATTGTGAAGCTAGAGGAAGGAATATGGCTGGAAGGGGAGGGGAAGGGGAATAATAGATGATAGTCCAGGTAGGGCACAGAGAAGAATGGGGAGGGAAAAATTGGAGAATTCATAGTTCACACCATTGAGTTGGAGCTACCCAAGCAGAATATGGTGCTGTTCTCCCATGTACTTCTTTTTATCCTGCAGTTAAGAATCGTAATCTGGCCAGGTAGTGATAGAAAAGTAGGAGCAGAGCTAAAATGAAGGCACGTTAACACCTGATTTTACATATGCACCCACCAGTTTAGGTACAGAGGTCATGTATAATTTAATAGTAAGACGAGCTTACCAGTTTGAAGTTTGATCTTTATTTTATGATGAGTTACGGTGAGCGATTATGTGAAGAAGCCCCGCCAGTCTGCATGCGTGTCAATCTTCAAAGCAGCGGTGTGAAATCACAGATATCAGCAGTCGAAATAACATAGTAAGACTTAGAGAAGACTAGAACTACCGAGTGATCTTTATAAGAGAGGGCAGGGAGCGGTGGGCACATAATCGCTCATCGTAACTCCTCATAAAATAAAGATCAAACTTCAAACTGGTAAGTTCTTGTTTAATCTTACTATCTTACTTCGGAGTCACGCGAGTGATTCCGTGAAGATTTCAAAGCTCTGTGATTTCATGCCGTGAGAAACGAGTCTCCACAACCACAGCTGCTTCATTGACAGATGAGGGAAACATTCATAATGAATAAATAATAGTTATTCCTCTCATTCGGGAGTAACTAACCACTGAACCTAAATAGAGTTGGCAAATACCCCTGGTCTGGCCATAGGTTATTATGAAATGTTCAGAAGTTCGTTCACCCATCCTGCAGTCGCCAGGATGTGGTCCAGCGGAACGTACATAACCCTTGCTGCTGATGTTGTAGCAGCCCTGGTGGAGTGAGACATGAAAAATATATCAGTATCTACTCCTGTATGAGCCAAACTATGTTTCAACCACCAATACCCTTTTATAAAGTTTTTTGTAATTAACAAACATTGCCAGTTCAGAGCCTCTAAGCTCTTCGTGACCTTGACATATTGTTGTATATGTGTGACCATAACCAAAAGTTCATGGGGTATGCCATGAAACTAATTTGAGACTACATGTCTACTCTGCTTAATCAAACATTAAAACATAATATTATTTGCAGATGTAACCATCCTATCCAGTCACAATATGTAGTGACTGAACCCATTGGGCTGAGACCAGCGCCATGAGGATAACTACCTTATGAGAGACGAGCCAAGCTAAGGATGTAGCTGGAGCCCCCTGGTGAAATAGTGTTAATACCACATCAATATCCCATGTGCTTGTCCTGGGAGAACTTGTGTGAAAGATATCCTTTATAACTCGATATCAGAGGGTGAAACCCACCAGAGTGGGTCCCTTTTGCTGCGGCAAATGAGATGGGAGAGCACGTTGGGCACAGTTAATGGTCCTATAAGTTATTTTTTTGTCAAAGACCCATTTGAAACGAACTCCAAGCTGCCAGTTATCTGTACCATATTAGATGTAACTTAAATATTTAAACAAACACTTCCCATCTCCTGAAGAGGTAATGTTATGCTTTCCTTTCTTGGTGCTATCCCTGCATTTGCAGCAAGCACTTACATGGATCGGTTTGACAATCCGAGCCGCAGGAGCGGTCTACTCTGAATCTATAAGTCAATTGATTTATCATGCAGAGGCTGGTTTCCCAAGCCACAGGCTGAACCAGCAAGTTTTATGTTTAGAATAACCATAAAGGTTGTATTATTCCCGATAAAGCTGAAAGCATGGCTGCATAGCCCAGTCAGACAGAACAACAATCTAGAGTAGGATCTTGCTGACTTATTGCAAGACCCAACTAATAAGGCAAAATGAAGGGAGACAAACATAACTTCTTTCTCCTTGTAGCGAGAGTATATTTTTTGTCACTGGTATGCCACATATTTTTGCAACTGGTAAATGAGCTTGGAAACAAACATATCAATTTGGTATTCCATTGAGCCATAATTTCATTAAATGCTTTGTGATCCAACACCCATTTTGTGTTGTCATTGATTATATGTGATGATATTCGAACGTAAATTGAGATTAGGTAAATTATTACAGGATATTCTGCCTTGATCGCACCCATGTGACTAACATATTCCACCACCATAGTGATCAACTTAACATTTGATCATGCAGATTATGCACATTCACTCAATAACCATTTAACCTGTAGAATGCACGTAGTGTCTATAAGTAGTTCATACCAAGAACTGAATAATTGTTAATTGATGCAAATCTCCTCCGCCTCTGAACTAGATGACATTCATAATTTTCCACCTTAGAGCCCCAACAGTTTATAATATAACTGAAATTTTACTGACCAGATTACTGGAACAACGCTGAATACTGTCGTCTACCATAATGACCTCGGTGGCTTCAGCTGGTAATAGCATAAGGTCTGTCACAAAACCTACATGGCATTTGAGATTACTACTTTGCACAGCTAAATTACAGCCACTATATTGTCAATTATACTTAATAAATAGAAGGCTGTTTTATCACAACAAGATCGTTCGAGGCTCCTATTAATTCCAATCTCTTACCCCAGGGTGGAGTCACAGGCTAATTAATAGTTAAAAGTAAATCCCAATAATGAATAAATCTAATCATCTCTGTCCCGTAGGGACTCAGTTAAACTGTGTAGATTGAGGTTGGGATACTGTGTGTTAAATTACTATTTGTGCATTGTAGGGAAACACGTTTCTGGCGTGTGAATGTGGGAGTAATGAGACAGTTAAGCATGTTTTCCTAGAATGTAAAAAGTACAGGGTAGAAAGAAAAGTATTGTTTGTTAGACTGACAGGACTTGGAGTTGAGGCTTTTTCTGTTTCATCTTTGTTTGGACACAGTGAGAAACATCAACTGATATCCAGGGCTGTTCTTCAATTCCTGCAAGTTACAGGACTGTATGTAAGAATTTAGTTTAAAACTTTGACCTATGGAGGGCAGTAATACGCTTAGCAGCGTCTACACTGCCGGAATCCTATAAGAAGAAGAAGCAGAAGAAGAATAAATCTAATTGGTATCACCTTCATTTTCTTAAACATAGTTTGAGGCTGACATGCATGCGGACTGACGGGGCTTCTTCACGGAATCACTCACGTGACTCCAAAGTAAAATTAGAAGGTAGAATCTTCACATGGGGATCCATTGGGATGGTAGCCTGCAGACGGTACAATAGCATAGGTACCAGCTTTACATTGCCCACAAGTTCTGCTGCACACATGCTAGGCTACAGAGGCAACTAATACATCTGAATAAGGAAGTCTGCCATACCATGTTGAAAAATTTGTGGCGACCATAATGAGGCCGCGACTAGTTCCCAGAATGCGAGAATCCTCACGACCATGAAGGCGACTGCCCGACAACCACCCACGAGCATATGGTAACCGCAGAGTCTCCTGCAGTCGCCTAAAAAGTCACTGAAGTGGGACAGGCCCATCAGGTACTGTCCTGGATGTGGTGCATTGGGTCTGTGGGTCATGAATTTGTTAACTTCAGTTAGAGTTTATGATGTCATCACTGCCACTCTTCCAGCACCCATTACAATTGTCTGTCAGCCACATAGGCTAAATTGCCACTACAGATTAAAATAATGTTCCAGAAAGCAGTTTTTCAGCCCAGAACAGCTGCAGGGATCTTTTCGAATGACCAGGCAACAGTATCTATTGTTTTAACCCATGATCAGTTCACCTTCATTTTACTTCAAGTGGTTGAATGATTTGCCTTGTAGATCATTAACCATGATATAGTTACATAGTTATCCTTTGACTAAGGATGGAGGCATCATAATAGCAGCTTGGAAATGATGGACCTTCCTGCATGTGTCACACATTGGCAGAATATTTACAAATGGAGTCCTTTCCCTTTCTCACATGTGCACCTATAGCAAAGCATGCAGCCTATGGCATCATGTACCAGCTAAAATTATCACTAAGCCATCCACTCACTCAAACTATTAAGTTATTTGGAAATTATAACATACTTCTTAATGTAGCTGTGACAAAAGAATCAAAAGGGGATTTGGTGAACAGAGGAAAATTGCAGGAGTATAAATAAATAAAAAAGGGTAATGGGTCTGGCAGGATTATTCGATCGGGAGCCTGGTCTGGACCTGATGAGCCAACTAGACTACTTTTGTATCATTACAAATAAGTAAGAGAGTGAATTCACTGTGAGCTCCAGATGTTTATTCTGATTCAAAACAGCATGCCATGTTGATTGGCCTCCTGATTTGCCCGATGGAAGAGCAAGTGCACGTGTTGATATGTTGAACAATATGCCATCCATTGCATCGTAGTTCTAAATATGCACACAGACTAGTGTCACCATTTTGAATCTAAGTTTGGCAACCTACACCTTTATAAATCTATTGCTTTCCAGGAAAAGGATTAATCGTGGAAAGAAATCCATAACTGAACCGTGCTAATTATCCCAGCGGTATGAACATTGACTTCTCTAATTTCAGGTTGTCCTTGTTTTCTCCCTCCTTCCCCTCCCCTTCCCATCTCTCCCACATAGCCTATTGTCTTTGCCTCTCCCTTTCTTTCTCTCGTCCCTCCTCCCCCACCCGACATCAGTCTGAAGAAGGGTCTCGACCCTAAACGTCGTATACTCCTTTCCTCCTTAGATACTGCCTTACCCGCTGAATTTCTCCAGCATTTTTTTGTCTACGTGCTAAATAAATATTGCCTAGAAATTAGATTGAGTTACCTTGTATAAATCAGCACCATGTGATTGAAAACTGGCTTAGCACAGAGTAAAATATGTCAATGATAACTTCTGGATTGAGTGACATTACGATGGAAATTCTGCTGGGCATTTCACTGATGTGTGTCACACTTGTGCAAATGATGGGTTTCCATAATATATATGCATCAATCCAGCCTCTGATAACTGAAGCCGCCCCCCCACCCCCCAGTCCAAGAAACATCCTTGTAAATCTTTTCTGCACTTTCTTCATCTTAACATTCTTCCTGCAGCTGGGCAACCAGAACGGTGCACAGTACTCTAAATGTGGTCTCACTACCTACTTGTACTATTGATATATAAAATCCAGTTGTTATTAAATACCATGAAACATTATTATTATTATTATTATTATTATTATTATTATTATTATTATTATTATTATTATTATTATTATTATTATTATTGTTATTATTGTTATTATTACCATCTTGAAAAATTCGTTAAAAATTTAAGATGGGAATTTATGTGGTTTGATTTCCATAGGTCAAGTCTTCTCTACTCTGAGGAGCCTCTGGCCTGACAATACACATTAGATTGGAACTTACAATCAATGGTACTTGGAAATAGGATTAAGACATGATTTGATGTCATGGGGTCATAGGGAGATACAGTACGGAAACAGGCCTTGAAGTTCAGGCAACCTAGTGTTGATTCTCACCAGCCAATTTACATGAATCCATATCAATTCCTTTTTTTATTCTCCTCACATGTTCATCAGCTCCCCCAGTTGCTACAACATACCTGCACACAACCAATTATACTGGCCAATTAACCCACCAATCCACACATATTTGGCAAACCCATGCAGTCATAAGGAGAATATGCAAACTCCACACAGACAACACCTGCAGGATTACACTTGGGCCCCTGTGAGCCATGAGGTAATGGATCTACTAGCTATGCTATTGTGCAGCTTTATATTTTAAATACATTATATATGATACCATGCAATAACAAATATCAAATTAAATAGGATAATTATGTATTTGGTCAATCAAAATTATTACACTTTAGAATTGAAGGAGAAAAAATAATAAGAAAGTATTCTTTCAGAACATAGCATAACACTTGATAATTTGGGGATAAATAGGATTAATTGCACAGCATTTAGGATATTGCTTTGGTTGCAGATAGCTGGATTACCAGCAGACAGCAAATTGGCTATTGAATTTATGGCAATGGAAAAGGGAGTAGATGATTTTTCTTTTCAATCAAGTTGCATTTTGTATCAACAGTTTTTCAATCATTGCAAGAGATTAAATGCTTAGGGTGTTTTGGGTTGATCAAGTGGCTAAGTTCAACAGTTAAGGGCCTGTCCCACTTACATGTCCTTGGCACGCAAATTATGCGACCTTGTCGCATCGTATGGCCGCGCGGGGCCAGTCCCATTGAGAAGCGCGGAGGGGTATGTAGTTGGGCGCGACATCGCCCGGGTCTCCGGTATTTTTCTAGCAAACAAAATCTTCGCACGTCAACGGCCTGTCGTGTAACCGACGGCCAAGTGGGACAGGCCCAAGACCCTGGAGCGACGCAACATCTTACCTCCAACAGCAGCAGAAGCAGGTAGACAATCGCCGAACTTGGCCTGGGGCTCACGGCCGTTGCAGTCCAGATCCGCCCCCACCACTACTCCCAGAGCGGGGCCAAGAAAATTGAAGATAGACACAAAATGCAGGAGTAACTCAGCGGGACTGGCAGCATCTTTAGAGAGAAGCAATGGGTGACGTTTCGGGTCAAGACCCGTCTTTCAGACTGAAAAAGAGTCTCGACATGAAACGTCACCCATTGCTTCTCTCCAGTCACTCCAGCAGTTTGTGTCCATCTTCAAATGAAGTCACACGCTCCAGACGGCTGTGCGCACGCATGGAATCGTGTACGACCTTTGCGGGACCGTCACGCCTCAACGCGACCACGAGGTCGCGTAATTAGTGTGCCAAGGACATATAAGTGGGACAGGGGCTTTAAGATTTGCAGAAGATAGAAAAAGGCACAATTGAACCAAAAGTTAATAAGCAATCTGATTGCCGAGGAAAATATTAATTATTTGAGAGCATATAATACAAATAATGTATTTAGCATCAATTGAAGGGTTAGAATAAAGCAAACACACAAAATCAATGATAAATAACAACACAAATTCATTCAATTTGTGTGATTTATGTGGCAATTGGATGAGTTTGGGAGGAGTTGCTCAGCAACAGATATATCTGACCAGCAAAGTTTTACAGGCTCATGGGATTAAAGGAGCAATACATTTGCTATTTTACCAAGGCAGGACTATTTATAAAAAGTGATTAATAGCAGGAATTTCCCAAGAGACATATATGAGATAGTTCTAGAAGACAGAGATAATATTAAAGTTGAGGAAGTATACTGAAGGAGATAAACTAAATTACTAAAGTGAGCAAAGTGCATTAATTCAGCGGTTTGAGTTCCTCATTGACATCAAACATTCCATATTATTCAGAAAACATGGGACCAGCCTGATCAATGAAAGTGAATTGGTGTTGATAGCAAATTTACAAGAATTGTGAAAAAGGGAAAATAGAAAGATTTGATTTTTTTTTTTAATCAAAATTATTTTAGTTTAAATATTGGTGTGTAATGTGCAGGATGGATACTGGGGGAGATGCGTTTTGGGAACAGAATGATTCATGTTTTGGTGAAACATGAAATGGAACAGTCAGAAAATTAGATCAAAGAGCACAATCGAAGTTAGTGAAGTTTCCATGAATATTAATGGATTTTAAAGAATCTAAAGCTATTGCATGGTAAGAACATTATTGTATCTAATAAGAGAGAAATAAAAATCTATCATCTCACATGATTTTCCAGGTATTTGATGCTATTGCTGTCATTTCTAATCAAAGCACATCGTTAAATAAAAAAGTAACGCAAATTAATCTGAAATACGCGTGTTCTTTTGGAAATTCTGGAGTAAAATAACATTCATGTTATCAAACAATAGCTACAGCAACAGGCAGACAAAAACGATATTCATGAAATAATGATTTTTCAAAATGTATTATCGATTTGTGAAAAAATAATGTTGTTTCCATAAATCACATTGAGCTTTGTTGAGTCACTGATAGTTATAAAGTTTGCCTCATTTTATACAAACGGATAGAAAGTTCTTTGAAAAGTACCAAGAAAATACCATAACCCAATGTGAAAGTTCAATTACCTATATTTGCAGCAGTTTAATTTTTTATGTTTGAAAATAGATAAATTGCTCATTGTTTTCAGCATTAAGACCAGGTGATTATTTTGGTCCTTCATTGACCATCCAGTTTTTAAGGGCAGTGTATACAAAATACAGAGTCTAACATTATTCTGTATTTTTGAATGCCGATGTACAGAAATAGAAACAGCAATTTTAGCTTCATCCAGTGGTGACGTTTGGTTAAAATCGTTTACCAATGCCATGATCATCAACTTTAACCTATTTTTGATTTAGTTGTCCTCATGGAATTGCATCATTAAGATAATATGTCAGTACCTCCATTATGAGCTCTGGGAGCATCCTGTCCAGTGGTGGAGAAATCAGCAAGCAGTATGTATGCAAGTAGCAAGGTGCAGGCCTGACAGTCTTCAAAGTGCAATCCAGACCCGATAAATCATTTGACATTAGCAGGGAAAATATGGGCAAGAACATTTTCCCCTGGATGGGGAGGAGAGTGAGGTGGTGGAGAGGGTTTAATGCCCATCCAAGTAATGGTGGCAGCATTTTGACCAAGCTGGTCAAACCGTGAAAGATGAAGCTGTTCTCCTCTGTGAGGTAAGTGACAAGCAAAAGATAAACCTACTTGGTCTCATGCAAAATACAAAGCACTGGATGAACCAAAATGGGCGGTGTCATAGAAAGTGAAAATGGTTGCTAGAATGTTGCCTGGGTTTCAGCAACTAAGTTACAGAGAAAGGTTGAACAAGTTAGGGCTTTATTCTTTGGAGCGCAGAAGGTTAAGGGGGCACTTGATAGAGGTCTTTAAAATGATGAGAGGGATAGACAGAGTTGACGTGGATAAGCTTTTCCCACTGAGAGTAGGGAAGATTCAAACAAGGGGACATGACTTGAGAATTAAGGGACAGAAGTTTAGGGGTAACATGAGGGGGAACTTCTTTACTCAGAGAGTGGTGGCTGTGTGGAATGAGCTTCCAGTGAAGGTGGTGGAGGCAAGTTCATTTTTATCATTTAAAAATAAATTGGATAGTTATATGGACGGGAAAGGAATGGAGGGTTATGGTCTGAGCGCAGGTATATGGGACTAGGGGAGAATACGTGTTCGGCACGGACTAGAAGGGTCGAGATGGCCTGTTTCCGTGCTGTAATGGTTATATGGTTATATGGTTGTCTAAAACGGCAGTAGTATCTTGACTGAGGAATGGTTAATGGAATCCATTGCAGTGAAGTGTGAGGTGCTGCATTTTGGGAAATCAAACCAGAGCTGGACTCACTGTGAATGACAGGGTTCTGGGGTTGTTAAAGAGCGGAGGGATTTAGCAGTACATGTACATAGTTCAGTTATGGTGACACACGAGTAGATAGGGTGGTTAAGAAGGCTTTTGGTACATTGGCCATTCATCAGTTGGGGTATTGAATATAGAAGTTGGGACACCTCACATTTTACATGTGGGGTTACATGCTTGGAAAGCAGTGCGGAAATCAAAAAGCGTGTAAGTCGAACATATGCCAGACACTGCACATGACTACGCTGCCAGGCATAAAGTTTAGCACATTATTCTGAAAACAGGAGCACGTAAACTAAACTTTGGTAGTAATTAGACAAGCATGTTATTCTAAAAAAGGATATATGAAGCAAGCATAGAACGCAAGATGCCTGTATTTGTGTTTAGTTTTGGAAACCCTGCTGTAAGAAGGATGCCACTAAGCTGGAAAGAATACAGAGATGATTCATAAGGATGTTGCCATAACCTGAGTGCCTCAATTAAAGGATGAAGTTGGGAAGGCTAGGATGTTATTCCTTGGAGCGCTGGAGGTTGAGGTATAATCTGATAGATGCATATAAGGTCATGAGAGAATTGATAGGGTAAATTCACCCCGACTAGGGGAGTCAAGAACTAGCGGCAAAGGGTTTAAGGTTAGAGGGGAACGATTTATTAGGAAACTGATAAGAAACATATTCACACCCTCATAGAGGGTAGTGGGTACATCGAATGTGCCGCCAGAGGGGGTAGTTGAGGCAGGTATTCTAACAAGATTTTAAATACATTAGGACAAGGACATGCATAGGAAAGGTTTAGAGTGATATGGGCAGAATGTGGGCAGATGGGAATAGAATAGATGGGGCATATTGGGCGGCATGGACAAGTCGGGCTGAAGGGCCGGTTCCGTGCTGTATGACTTGATGACTCTATTACTATAACTCAGTGGGTCAGGCAGCATCTATGGAGGTGAATGGATGTGCGACTAAAGATCAGTCTGAAGACGGGTCTCAACCTAAAATATCACCTGTCTGTTTCCTCCAAAGATGATGCCTGACCCACTGAGTTCCTCCAGTACTTTATGTTTTTCTCAAGATTCCAGCAACTGCGGTTCCTTATGTCTCTACTTGGTCACTTCCTCATCAATTTGCCTGTGACAGATGCTTTTGCCCAGAACAACATTAGTAAATACCACCTCCGAAGTCTTATCTTCACACACAGAAAGCTCTTATTTGTATTGTGTGGTCTTACTATTGTGCTAAATGGTAGAAACTCATTAATATCTCCAGGGAACTGGGATTTCAGCGCCTATTTACACTAAACAGCTCAGAGTAGATCAGATTCTGACATTTTATACTTCAAGAATGATTGCCACAGCTAACAGGCAGTAAACACATGAATATTTAAGATATTTGTGAATAATTCAGAATTAGTCTGCATTATCTCCAAAACACAATTCATCCACCGTGTAATATATTGCTTTGGAAGGCAGCCAAAAAGCATATTATAGCTAATCACTTAATATTGGGAAGCCCTAATAAGTATTAAAAATAACTCCCGTATATTTAAAAGGTTGGATTTTCCTGGCCATTGCCAAAAAGGCATTAAAATAATAGACACAAGGTACTGAAGGAATTCAATGGGTCAGGCTACATCTCTGGAGAAAAAGGATGTGATGTTTTGGGTCTGGTCTGGAGACTGGTCTTTTCTTGCCTCCAATTCATCTCCCACCCCCCATCTCCTACTTTCAGGATCCTGAACTGAAACGTCACCTATTATTTTTCTCCAGTGATACTACATGACCTGCTGAGACACTCCAGCACTTTGTCTATATCTCTGATATAAACCAGCAGTTATTTGTTTCTACGTTTATGCATTAAAATAATACTTATTCTTTCTGCTATTACACCACTGTGAACCTGCTGGAGTGTCTTCCATGCATATTATACGTTTAGATTAGTTTTAGTTTGGTTCAGAGATACAGCGTGGAAACAGGTCCTTCTGCCTGCCGAGTCCATGCCAACAATTTAAAGTGAGCTCGAGACAATATTAGCAACAAGCAAAGGCAGCCCAGCTCTAGACATCGAGAAGGAAAGCCAGATGGTCAAATATTTAAGATAACAATTTTATGTCTGCAGTCTACAGAAGACAACATTATTCAAATATTGTTAAATTGGCCTATAAAAGTCACAAGATAATCTACCTGCATGGCCGAAATGTTCTCAGGCATAATGTACAGCAGACACTGCAAATTAACTTAAAATAGCATCTGAAACCAGATTGTAAATAAGGTGTTTTCATGGGGGGGGGGGGGGGGGGGGGGGGGGGGGAGGGATTTACAATTGGGAGTATAAACACATAGTTGAAGGGGAAGTGAATACAGGAAAAGTTACAAAAGACTCCCGAATTAACGGGAAAGAAAGTTCGAGAAGGGATAAGAGAGTAAGGTCAGGGGCAATTGCGAGCGTTGCGAGAGCGGAGGTGAATATCGAGCTCAAAGTGTTTTATATGAATGCGCAAAGTATAACAAATAGAGTGGACGAGCTTGAGGCTTAGTTAGAAATTGGCAAGATTGATGTTGTGGGAATTACAGAGACATGGGTGCAAGAGGGCCAGGGCTGGGAACTGAATATACAAGGGTATACCTCCTATCGAAAAGACAGATAGGTGGGCAGAGGGGGTGGGGTATCTCTGTTGGTGAGGAATGAAATTCAGTCCCTTGCAAGGGGTGACATTGAAACAGGAGATGTGGAGTCAGTATGGATAGAACTAAGGAATTGAAAGGGTAAAAAGACCCTAATGGGACATCTACAGGCCCCCAAACAGAAGCCTAGATATAGGGTGCGTTGAATCAGGAGTTAAAATTGGCATGTAGTAAAGGTAATGCTACAGTTGTTATGGGAGATTTCTTCATGCAGATAGACTGGGAAAATCAGGTTGGTACTGGACCCCAAGAAAGGGAGTTTCTGGAGTGCCTCTGTGATGGATTCTTAGAGCAGCTTGTATTGGAGCCTAACAGGGAGAAGGCAATTCTGGATTTTGTGTTATGTAATGAACTGGATTTGATAAAGGAACGTGAGGTTAAGGAGCCATTAGGAGGTAGTGACCAAAATATGGTCAGGTTTAATCTACAATTGGAGAGGGAGAAGGGTAAATCGGAGGTGTCAGTGTTACAGTTGAATAAAGGGAACTATGGAGCCGTGAGGGAGGAGATGGCCAAAGTTGACTGGAAAGATACCCTAGCAGGGATGACAGTGGAACAACAATGGCAAGTATTTCTGGGAATAATACAGAAGGTGCAGGATCAGTTCATTCCAAAGAAGAAGAAAGATTCCAAGGGGAGTAAGGGGCGACCGTGGCTGACAAGGGATGTCAGGGAAGTACAATGTAGTAAAGGTGAGTGGGAAACAAGCGGATTGGGTAATGTTTAATGAGCAACAGAAGATAACTAAAACGGCAATACGGGGAGAAATATGAGTTACGATGGTAAGCTAGCCAAGAATATAAAGGAGGATTTTAAAAGCTTCTTTAGGTATGTGAAGATGAAAAAAATGGTTAAGACCAAAGTTGGACAGGTATATTGGATCCATCTTCACTAAGGAGGACACAAACAATCTTCCCGATGGCCAGAGGATCTGGGGTGACGGAAGATCTGAAGGAAATCCACATTAGGCAGGAAATGGCGTTGGGTAGACTGATGGGACTGAAGGCAGATAAATCTCCATGGCCAATGGTCTGCATCCCAGGGTACTTAAGGAAGTGGCTCTCGGAATCGTGGATGCATTAGTGATAATTTTCCAATGTTCTATAGATTCAGGATCAGTTCCTGTGGATTGGAGGGTAGCTAATGTTATCCCACTTTTTAAGAAATGTGGGACAGAGAAAACAGAGAATTATAGACCAGTTAGCATGACATCAGTGGTGGGGAAGATGCTGGAGTCAATCATAAAAGATGAGATAGCTGAACATTTGGATAGCAGTAACAGGAACAGTCCGAGTCAGCATGGATTTATGAAGGGGAAATCATGCTTGACTAATCTTCTGGATTTTTCTAAGGATGTAACTAGGAAAATGGACAAAGGAGAGCCAGTGGCTGTAGTGTGCCTGGACTTTCTGAAAGCATTTGATAAGGTCCCGCATAGGAGATTAGTGGGCAAAATTAGGGCACCTGGTATTGGGGGTAGAGTGCTGACATGGATAGAAAATTGGTTGGCAGACAGAAAACAAAGAGCAGGAATTAACGGAGCCCTTTCAAAATAGCAGGCAGCGACTCGTGGGGTACTGCAAGGCTCGGTGCTGGGACCGCAGCTATTTACAATATACATCAATGACTTAGAAAGTAACATTCGCAAATTTGCAAATGACACAAAGCTGGGTGGCATTGTGAACTGTGAGGAGGATGCTATGAGAATGCAGGGTGACTTGGACAGGTTGGGTGAATGGGCAGATGCATGGCAGATGCAGTTTAATGTAAATAAATGTTAGGTTATCCACTTTGGTAGCAAAAAGAGGAAGGCAGATTATTATCTAAATGGGAAAAGTGGAAGTACAACGGGATCTGGAGGTCCTTGTTCATCAGTCAATGAAAGAAAGCATGCAGGTACAGCAGGCAGTGAAGAAAGCGAATGGCATGTTGGTCTTCATAACAAGAGAAGTTGAGTATAGGAGCAAAGAGGTTCTTCTGCAGTTGTATAGGGTCCTAGTGAGACCACACCTGGAGTATTGTGTACAGTTTTGGTCCGCTAATTTGAGGAAGGACATTCTTGCTATGAGGGAGTGCAGCGAAGGTTTACAAGGTTAATTGCTGAGAGAATGGAACGGCTGGGCTTGTATACTCTGGAGTTTAGAATGATGAGAGGGATTCTTATTGAAACATATAAGATTATTAAAGGTTTGGACACGCTAGAGGCAGGAAACATGTTTTCGATGTTGGGGGAGTGCAGAATCAGGGGCCACTGTTTAAGAATAAGGGGTAAGCCATTTTCTGCCTCTATAGATGGAGGCCGGTGTTCTGGATACTTTCAAGAGATAGCTAGATTGGGATCTTAAAGATAGTGGAGTCATGGGGTATGGGGAGAAGGCAGGAACCGGGTACTGATTGGGGATGACCAGCCATGATCACATTGAATGGTGGTGCTGGCTTGAAGGGCCGAATAGTCAACTCCAGCACCTATTGTCTATTCTTTATTGTCTATTGTGTATATCTGACAAACCTTGATGAGGTGACAAGTGTAGTACACCGCTGAATACAGTTCAAGCAGAGTTGGTATAATCATAATCCAGAGAATTGCAGGGTTCTAAACTTTAGTTTCAAAATTTAAAACCGGTCATTTCCTTTATAAGTTAAGGCCCTGTCCCACTTTCCTGAGTTACTCAAGGTCTCTCCTGTGTTTTCCCCTTGATTCGAACTCGGAGAATTACGGTAATAGCCGTTCGTAGGTACTTGGGGCTATTTTTTTTAACTTGTGGTCATTTTTCAACATGTTGAAAAAACGTCCCAACTTACCTGATGCCCCGAGTTCCTACGGCTGGCATTACGAGCCGCTACGAAACATCTACGGACTTCCACGGACCCGCTACCGACATTCCCCGACATTCCCCGAGTTCGAATCAATGGGAAAACTCGGGAGTTCATGAGTAACTTGGGAAAGTGGGACAGGGGTTTTAACAAGAGTCACCATTATTTGTATAATTTACTGGGGGAAATACATTTTCCTTGAAAACTTTGGTTAACTGGAGTTATTTCTCAATGGCTGCAACAAAGTGGAGAGAGAAGGACGTGTTGAGAGTGAGTGTGAAGGAGTGCATGCCAGAATGAGAATGTAAGTGAGAGAGAGATACATTTGAAATAATATTGTCAGAGCTATGGCCAGAAATTGATTAATTAATGACTCAAAGTTTAACTACAAACTTCATATTAAGTTTTTGTAGTGCAAATCTTAAGTTTTGATGCAGTCCTTCAATAAAGCAATAGAATGCAATTTTAAATTATTACATTCAATTCTGGGCAGGTAATGTATGAAAAGATAGGAGAATATTGAAGATAGTCAAAAGGGTAATCAGGATGATGCCAGCTTTTCTTTCGTTGAGTCGTGAGGGAAGACTTATAGAGCTCAACTCAATTAATCAAAACAGATTGAAGAAGGGATTTCATTTGAATGAATGTCATGTTTGGAATTGATAAGATAGGGAGGAAAGTACTTCAGATGGAACCAGAAAAAAAGGCAAGGCAATTTCTACATAAACCTAGGATACTGTGGATTTAAAGTAAGACAAGATGTAACTTCTTCAAGCTTAAGATATCTGAACATCTGGAGTGAACGATCATTTATCCCACAGGATTTGTATTAAAAATATTTTACATATTTTGTTTCCAAATTATTATCAGTCAGGGTAGATCAGACAGGCAGAGATAAATTTCCCTAACTGCTTTCAAGTTGATACATCAAATACGATTCCATGGGGCAGTTTTTCACTTTTCTTCAATTCATTTGCTGGAACTAGGTCATCCAATAAAAAAAAGTATTTTAACAAAAAAATGATTTGGCCTCTTCCATCTCAACAGAAACTGGTGAATCTCTGGAACTCTCTGCCACAGAACGTAGTTGAGGCCAGGCCATTGGCTATATTTAAGAGGGAGTTAGATGTGGCCCTTGTGGCTAAAGGGATCAGGGGGTATGGAGAGAAGGCAGGTACAGGATACTGAGTTGGATGATCAACCATGATCATATTGAATGGCGGTGCAGGCTCGAGGGCCGAATGGCCTACTCCTGCACCTATTTTCTATGTTTCTATGTTTTTATGTTCCTGAGCTTACAGAATCAGTATTTCTGAGCTCTGCCAAAGGAGTTACGGTCTGAGTTTTCCCAACGCCCTATTGAACTCAAGTCTGATACATGCAGTCTTTTTCCACCAGGGTGGAAATATCTAACGCCAGAAAGCAGAGCCATAAGGGGAGAGGGGTAAATTTAATGGAGATGTGCGGGGCATGTTTTTTTACACCGAGAGTGGTGGGCCTGGAATGCATCGCTATGGGTGGTGATGTAGGTCTGTTACAAAACTTACCTTCAGCGGCGCTGCAGTTCTGTCACTGCCCGTGTGCGCGACTTTGGCACCTTTGAGAGGGGGGCGGGTTTAAAATGCCGTTTTCTCCAGGCTGTTCAAATCGATGTTGGTCAGCCTCTTTAGTTGCTAAAGAAAAATCGCTCCGACATTCGTGCTCTGCAGTTATTTTTAAACATCGCTGGATAATTTAATTGTTAAAGTAAATTAAAAATCATCTTCTAAAGCCGTGAACGCCGACAACGGGACGTTTCTCACGTAGGGGACAAGGCAAGGTACGCCGTTTATTTTTACATTAAAAAGTGCTTATTAAGATGCCTTTAATCAAAATTTTAAGTTGCGAGAAGGTGACTTGGGGCCCATCCGAACCGGCAGTATTTTTCCTGCCGACATGGGGTTCAAATTCACTGCAACCGCAACGTTCCAAACCATCGCGTTCCACAAAATCCCACTCGCAAGATGATTTAAATGGCCATTAATTTACAGGAATTAAACACTAAATTCCTTCCATTTGGCCTATAAATTAATAACAATGATATTAAAAAATCATGTTATATTGTGAATTCTTGTGTGAATGTTATTTGGCCACTTAGGCTATTTAAAAATGTTAATCTTTTCTTAAGAAATGGATAGATGTTTAGATCTAGTAATTGAATGTTGTAATTTGCTACAATTGGGTAATTAACTAATTATATGTTTTAATTTCAGGTCATCCAAGTAAGATTGTTTAATGGTAAACAAAAATGCTGGAGAAATTCAGCGGATGCAGCAGCATCTATGGAGCGAAGGAAATAGGCAATGTTTTGGGCCGAAACCCTTCTTTTCAGAATACTTCAATCTACAATAACTAAAAATGTCTTTCAGTTCTCTTAATTTTTAAGAAAGTTATGGGCTTTTGACTGTCCTTGATCACAGCTTTTGTGTTGTCAATGGAAAAGCAATAGGGAACAAGATGCTAATTTCTGAGCATGAAAATGGCCGTAACATTTTTAATACTGAAGGTATGAAAGTGAATTATGTGTGAGAGATGGGTGGGTGAGGGGGTCAAGACCCTTCTGAAGAAGTTAATGTATTTTGTGACATTTTCAGGGAATTGCTTTGGTGACATCATGCCCTGATTGTTGAATCAGGGCACAGGTTGCAGCATGGAAGATAAGGTAATTCAGGCAAGTCATGAGTCATGAAGTAAGGTAATTGAGGGGTGTATCACTCATGAAGCAAGTCATGAGTCATGAAGTAAGCTATATTTAAGAGGGAGTTAGATGTGGCCCTTGTAGCTAAAGGGATCAGGGGATATGGAGAGAAGGCAGGTACGGGATACTGAGTTGGATGATCAACTGAATTATGGTTTTCTTAAAATCATCTCAATTTGAGCATCTTCATGAGCAGGTGCAAAAGAATACTAGGCCGAATGTACTGAGTGTTACGCAGTTAGCGATGCCATGTATGAGTCTCTTGGTGGTGCCACCGTGTGGCAGTGGCTCGACTGCTGTCCGTCTGCCTTTTCTTTTTTTTTGTCCTGTTAGGTGTATGTTTTTGGTTTTAGTTTTATTTTATTTTTAGCTGTGCATATCGGTGGGGGGATGGGGGGACGGGGACTCAACCTTTTTCCTGTCAAGTCTCCGTTGTCGTTGGTGCCTAACATCGTGGAGCTGGTGGCCTCCAACCGGCATCGATCTGGGGCTCCAGCCGCAGAGCCTGCGGACTCACCATTGCGGAGCTGGCAGGTTGCTGGTGGGAGACCACTTTTCGGCAACTTCAACGGCAACTTCTCCCGCCCGAACCGAGGGGTTTAAATTGACCCGGAGCAGGGCCTTACATCGCCCGGTGCGGCTTAAACGGCCGCGGGATTTACCATCGCCCGCTGGGGGCTCTAACATCAAAAGCCTCGCTCACCTCGATGCAACAGTTTGACTGCTTGACTGCGGGAGAAGAAGAATAAAGAACAGAGAACAGGGAAGAGATAAGACTTTTGCCTTCCATCACAGTGAGGTGTTTGGAGATTCACTGTGATGGATGTTTGTGTGGAATTGTGTTAATTGTGTGCTTTGGTTTTTTGCTGTTATGACTGCAGGAACAAAATTTTGTTTGAACCTTGTATGTTTAAATGACAATAAATGGCATTCTATTCTATTCTATTCTGTGCTAATGTGAAATCCTGAATGCTGCGATCCATCAGTGTTTCCTAGATACACTCTGCCACTGAATTCCACATAAAATGCAACATGGAGCAGTAGATTGTGGGAATTTACAAAATTCACACTGGAAATTTTGCTCTTGGATCCCGTATCAGGTTAGGTCCATCTCAGCATCCATAAGCATATTCCTTGTTAATGGTGTTTGTAGGGCTATGGGAATGAAAGGTAAGAACAAAGCAATAAAAAACAATTACTAGGGGAACTCAGCAGATCAGGCAACAACTTTGGCGAAAAATGTACAGTTTTTTTTCGGATCATGACCCTTCTCCATTCTTCACCGACTTATCATTAGACATAGACATCTTTATCACAATTATTATCAAGGTCTAGGTATTCATAAAAAATACAGTAACATTGGTTATTCCTGATAATTTAAGTTGCCTAGAGCATTACATTGCTATGATGTTGATGCATTAAAGTTGCATTGTTAGTTATTAGCTTTATTACGAGCATTGTTGTGAATTATGTTGGAAACAAATATTAACATTAAAATTAGATGTCCACAGGGCTAAAGCCTTTAACACATAGAAGTACAGACATTATTCTCATTTTGGCAAATAATTCATGTATCTGAAGCAATAAGTTCAATAATGTCAAATGTTTGCATTTTTTCACAAGAGAAGATACAGATTTGATTAATTGTTTCTGCCGCAAAAAAATAACACCCATGATTCTATAAGTGAAGTAGAGAAGAAAATAATAATTATTCAATGGTTCATGTCTTAATACATTGGCTGATATATTCTGAATACCAAATGAAAGATGATTATATGGTTGAAAGGTTTGATAATAGAGATAATATTTTGTGGTTATAAATTGAATGCAAATTCTAAAGAAAATTGTTATATCATCAAAGTGAGCTAATGTTCAATTAATCTTTACAGCTTTAGTCATTTAAACCTTGTTTTAACTGGATGCAATTTTGTCACAGAATCATACAGCATGGAACCAGGCTCTTTGGCTCACTTAGCCCATGTCAACCATCAGGCATCTACTTACACTCATCCTTCATTACTCTCATTTCATTCTCTCCAAATTCAAATCAACTCCTGCCAGATTCCATCACTTACCAATGCACTAGGGTAAAATTACATGGTTAATTAGCCTTCTGACCAGCATTTCTTCGGGATGTGGAATGAAACCAGAAAACCTGGAGTAATCTCACATGGTTATAGGGATATAATTTGAGCTCCACATAGACAGCACAGGCTGAAGCAAAAATAAACGTGCTGAACTCAATGTTTCGATCCAATATATCGCCTGTTCATTTCCTCCACAGAAGCTGCCTGACCCACTGAGTTCCACTAGCACTTTGTTTCTTCCAGTATCTGCAGTCTCTTGTGCCTCCCAAATCTGGGAGCTATGCCACTTTAATAAGATCAGGATAATTAATTCAATTCAGAATTCCATTATTTTGTGAAATAATGCAGACATCAAACAAAATCTGCAGCGTAATTTGACATCTTTCATTACAAATGAGTATTATTAAGTCTCCAGAATTTTGAACCTCCCAGCAAAAACAATACAGCTGGCTTCTATGAATAAATTGATGAATTCAATTAAATATGTGATCCTCATGATGATAAGTTGTCCAAGAGGTAAATGTATACCCATAGCTGATGAATATCAAGAAAAGGCCAAATTTATCCACGATGTTAGGTTTGATTACTTGATATGAAGGAGCAAACATTCTTTCACAGGGTTGATTAGGTTATTAGCATTGCTCCCGAGCTTCAGCAGGAATGTAAATGCAACAACTACAATGGAATAAGTTTTAGAAAAACAATGTTGTACAATGTCTTGATTAGTAGGGGTGTCAGGGGTTATAGGGCAAAGGCAGGAGAATGGAGTTGAGAGTGAAAAATAGATCAGCCATAATTGAATGGTGGAGTAGACTTGATAGGCAGATCGGCCTAATTCTGCTCCTGGAACATGATCCTATGCTTTCAAAGTGATTGCAAATATGAGCTGCATTGATAAACAATTCCATTAAATGGTTGGATATTGTTTTACATTTTGGAATAACTTTTACAATATTTTTTATAAGGAAAGGTTTTAGTCAGTGATTGCAAGTTCTACTGATTTTGTTATAGGACCTAAAGGTAATGTACTCCCCTTCTGAATCTTGGTTCCAATATATTCACTGGATTCAAATCTGATACTTGAAAACTAAATTTGCAGGAGGATATTGGATTTCCAATGTGGTCTTTTGTAATGAATATCATTTATTAAAGACTAAGCCTAGGGCAATATTATTGTTATGGAATGCCCAGAATGTCTTGTTTATTTTGGAATATCTCTTTGAAGAATAGATGTATAATGCTATCTCCTCAGTAATTCTTACCAGAATGTATGCTAAAATGATATAGTATGGCATTATATAATAAGATTTCAGGAATGTTTTAACCTTTCCCCATTAGCAGTTACTTGGGTGCCAAATGGTGTTTTTAATTCTTGTAGAACTAGCCAGCAGAGTGAAACATTGAAATTATTGCTCTATGCTATCAAAGATTTCAGGTAACATAAACAAAACTAGCAGTGTGTGGAATAATTAAATCCTGTATGACTAAGTAATAGATGCTGGCTTCATAAAGAATAACATATCTGTTGATTCTTCTCAATCACCCACTGCTCAAGGACCATTGAATTACTTCAAAAGAACAATAGTACATATGTTAGAAATATAAAATAAAAGTTAAACACGATGGAAATAGTCAGCAGATCAGCTTGCATCTGTGGAGAGACAGTTGCTGTTTCAAGTCCATAATGAATGACCATTCATTAACCTCAAATAGGTCATCACCAGAAACCTGAGGGATCCTATCCATGCCATTTTTAAATTGAAAAGTTGGTTACTAATCTCTACCAAATATAGACACAAGATGCTGGAGTACTCAGTGGGTTATGCAGCATCTCTGGAGAAGAGGAATAGGTGTTGTTTCAGGTTGAGATGCTTCATCAATCCTGATGGGTCTGATCAGGGTCTGATCAAATGTCACCTGTTCCTTTTCTCCAGCGATGCTGCCTGATACACTGAATTACTCCAACATTTTGTGTCTATCTTCAGTGTAAACCAGCATCTGCAGTTCCTTCTCACACAATACTAAACATCTGCCTCTTGATGACAAATACCACTATGACCAACATTATTACACCTGAAGTTGTAACACTGCTTTTCAGTATTTGTTCAAATATCAATATCAGCATTCAGAAATAGGAAGAATGATAAAAACCTACGTTTATTGTTGCTGCTTGTTTCCATCAGGACAGGGAGTGTACTGAATGCTTCCTTTTCTATAATTATTATTTTTTTGGTTGGAGCAGGGCAGGAACAGGAGCAAGTATTTAAAATACTTCATTCCAAATAGCATACCTAATTCCCAAGAGCTTTTAATATTGAACAAAATAAATTAGTTGAAAATAAATGTTATTGCATACTTTGCCAGGATACAAATTGCATTATCAGTGTGCAGCATGGTGTTTGGCATTTTTTGTTGTCTTGGTTACTGACCAGCTTACTTGTTACAGACCCTCTGAGAATTGGCATTCAATTGGGCTATAACCACCATATATCTCATCTCTTCTGCACTCTTTCGAAGTGAACTGGCATTGGACACTCTCAATCAAATTTTAGATGAATTTCAGTTCAAAGAAGGCTTAGGTAACTTGAAAACAAATTGTCAAAACCATTGAGATTGGGTTAAACTTCTGTGGAGGTGAAGTAGAAATAGATTTATCCTCTTTCTACATTCTATTATTCTTAAATTTGAATCTTTCATACACAACAATGGAAAGAAAGGGAGTCGGGAGTCATTCATCTTTTAATATTGATATCCCTAGCCCTAATTATGAAATTGCATTGTCAAATAAGAAATATCAGACATGGTGGAATTGAAACAGAAAATTTTCAGTTGGATTTCCAACCGTAGCACTATTAACAGTTAATTCAAACACCGCAAGTACTTTTTGAAACATTGAACAATAAATAAATGATGGTCTGCAAGGGGAGCATATTGTTGAAGGGCTCATAATTTTCAAAGCCTGGTTGGTCACACGTTCCCATGTTTGGTATTTTTTAGCAAAAGTGAACAGTTGAGTAATAGGGAGAGGTTGGATAGTTTTGTTTTGTTTAGAGATACAGCATGGAAACAGGCCCTTCGGCCCAATGAGTCCATGCCAGCACGATTACCCATATATTAGTTCTATCTTTTTAGAGACAATTTGCAGAAGCCAATTAACCTACAAACATGCACATCTTTGGAAAGTTGGAGGAAACTGGAGCACCTGGAGAAAACCCAGGTGGTCACAAGGAGAATGTACAAACTCCATACAGGTAATTAAGGAAATGAAAAATCCTGGACAGCAAAACACTTCCAACCCCAACTTGAAAATCAAAGTGAAGTAGTTTTTTTGGTCGCTTCTTTATGTGGCTACTATCATTTAGCTCTCCACAACCCCACTGCCGGGCTGATGTTTCCAATTTGGTTACATTTCCTTTGGTATTTTCCCACTTTTTTCACTCATTGACTTCTCCAGTTTAGTCAACATGCAAAATAACTGCTCTGGGTTAAATCGTGTATAGGTAAAATTGTTAAAACTAGACAGATTAAATGGCTGCTATATAAGAAGCATCAATCAATTAGTGCAAATATACTCCCACTAATGGCTGTATGATAATGTACAAATAATATTTCCAGAAATGCTGATGAAATGATAAATATTGGTGAGTACCAAGTATAACTTCCCTACTCTTCTTCCAAAGGGTGCTCTGGAGTCTTTCAAACTACATGAGAAGGTACAAAATACCTTGGTTTAAGGGCTTAGCTAACAGCACCTCCAATGATTTAAGAATAAGGGGTAAGCTATTTAGAACGGAGATGAGCAAACACGTTTTCACACAGAGTTGTGAGTCTGGAATTCTCTGCCTCAGAGGGTGGCGGAGGCCTCTTCTCTGGATACTTTCAAGAGAGAGCTAGATAGGGCTCACAACAATGATTGTGGATGATCAGCCATGATCACATTGAAAGGCGGTGCTGGCTCAAAGAGCCGAATGGCCTACTCCTGCACCTATTGTCTATATTTCTATGTTTCTCTAATGCAGACAGATAATGTTTTGGATCAGGACCCGTCTTCAGACTGAAGAAGTGTCCCAACCCGAAACATCGTCTATCCTTTTCCCGCCAGAGATGCTGCCTGGTCTGCTGAGTTTCTTCAGCACTTTGTGTTTTGCTCAAGGTTCATGCATCTGCAGTTTCTTCATCTCCAGCACACTAAATGATGCTTACTTCCACCGTCAGTATCGTCTAAAACATCAGCCTAGATTTTTGTGAATCCAGCAAGAATCTAAATTTAGAGGCAAAAATGCTGCTAAGCAAAATGATCCATTGTCCAATTTCAATAGTTTCAATATAATTATGGAGAGGGTCAGAACTGGACCTAGGGTTGAGATTTTTGATTGGAGAAAGGCTAACTTTGATGAGATGCGAAATGATTTAAAATGAGTGAACTGGGACATTTTGTTTTATGGGAAGGATGTAGAAGAGAAATGGAGGACATTTAAAGGGGAAATTTTAAGAGTACAGAATCTTTATGTTCTTGTTCGGTTGAAAGGAAACAGTAAAAAGTGGAAAGAGCCCTGGTTTTCAAGGGAAATTGGACATTTGTTCGGAAAAAGAGGGAGATCTACAATAATTATAGGCAGCATGAAGTAAATGAGGTGCTTGAGGAGTATAAGGAATGTAAAAAGAATCTTAAGAAATAAATTAGAAAAGCTAAAAGAAGATATGAGGTTGCTTTGGCAAGTAAGGTGAAAGTAAATCCAAAGGGTTTCTGTAGCTATATTAATAGCAAAAGGATAACGAGGGATAAAATTGGTCCATTGGAGAGACAGAGTGGACAGCTATCTGCAGAGCCAAAAGAGATGGGGGAGATATTGAACAATTTCTTTTCTTCGGTATTCACCAAGGAGAAGGATATTGAATTACGTGAGGTAAGGGGAACTAGTAGAGTAGCTGTGGATACTATGAGTTTCAAAGTAAAAGAAGTACTGACACTTTTGAAAAATATAAAAGTGGATAAGTCTCCAGGTCCGTACAGGATATTCCCTAGGACATTGAGGGAAGTTAGTGTAGAAATAGCCGGGGCTATGACAGAAATATTTCAAATGTCATTAGAAACGGTAATAGTCCCCGAGGATTGGCGTATTGCGCATGTTGTTCCATTGTTTAAAAAGGGTTCTAAGAGTAAACCTAGCAATTATAGACCTGTTAGTTTGACTTCAGTGGTGGGCAAATTAATGGAAAAGATACTTAGAGATAATATATATAAGCATCTGGATAAAAAGGGTCTGATTAGGAACAGTCAACATGGATTTGTGCCTGGAAGGTCATGTTTGACTAATCTTCTTGAATTTTTTGAAGAGGTTACTAGGGAAATTGACAAGGGTAAAGCAGTGGATATTGTCTATATGGACTTTAGTAAGGCCTTTGACAAGGTTCCTCATGGAAGGTTGGTTAAGAAGGTTCAACTGTTGGGTATAAATGCAAGAGTAGCAAGATGGATTCAACAGTAGCTGAATGGGAGACGCCAGAGGGTAATGGTGGATGGCTGTTTGTCGGGTTGGAGACAGGTGACTAGTGGGGTGCCTCAGGGATCTGTGTTGGGTCCTTTGTTGTTTGTCATGTACATCAATGATCTGGACGAAGGTGTGGTAAATTGGATTAGTAAGTATGCAGATGATACCAAGATAGGGGGTGTTGTGGATAATGAAGAGGATTTCCAAAGTCTACAGAGTGATTTAGGTCATTTGGGAGAATGGGCTGAAAGATGGCAGATGGAGTTTAATGCAGATAAATGTGAGGTGCTACACCTTGGCAGGACAAATCAAAATAGGACGTACATGGTAAATGGTAGGGAATTGAAGAATACAGTTGAACAGAGGGATCTGGGAATAACCGTGCATAGTTCCTTGAAGGTGGAATCTCATATAGATAGGGTGGTAAAAAAAGCTTTTGGTATGCTAGCCTTTATAAATCAGAGCATTGAGTATAGAAGCTGGGATGTAATGTTAAAATTGTACAAGGCATTGGTGAGACCAAATCTGGAGTATGGTGTACAATTTTGGTTGCCCAATTATAGGAAGGATGTCAACAAAATAGAGAGAGTACAGAGGTGATTTACTAGAATATTGCCTGGGTTTCAACAACTAAGTTACAGAGAAAGGTTGAATAAGTTAGGTCTTTATTCTCTGGAGCGCAGAAGGTTAAGGGGGGACTTGATAGAGGTCTTTAAAATGATGAGAGGGATAGGCAGAGTTGATGTGGACAAGCTTTTCCCTTTGAGAATAGGGAAGATTCAAACAAGAGGACATGACTTCAGAATTAAGGGACAGAAGTTTAGGAGTAACATGAGGGGGAACTTCTTTACTCAGAGAGGTGTGGAATGAGCTTCCAGTGGAAGTGGTGGAGGCAGGTTCGTTGGTATGATTTAAAAATAAATTGGATAGGCATATGGATGAGAAGGGAATGGAGGGTTATGGTATGAGTGTCGGCAGGTGGGACTAAGGGAAAATAATTTTTCGGCACGGACTTGTAGGGCCGAGATGGCCTGTTTCCATGATGTAATTGTTATATGGTTATATGTTATTGTCCAATGATTTAAAGTTGACATAGAATATAAAAGTTATATATTGTATCCAACCAATTTTTGATTTTTATTAAAGGAGACAAAAAAACCTATTTGAATACCTTGATCTTAAGTTTCAGTAGTCATATCTATCTATATTACTAAAAGTCTGATCTTGACCGCTTTTGGCTCGCTGTGGCGTGATTTCCGAGAGAACGCCGCCACCTACGGCTGTCATTTTTGGCCCCCTCGCTCAGAGCCCCCCTCCGCCTTTCAGGACCGGAGGATTTTTCTCATCGATGAAAAATCAGAGAGATATTAATGTTTAAAAAAAAATCCCCATTCTCTCTGCTGCCCCCGCTGGCGGCAGGGGGGAGGGACTATAAAACCCGGAAGTGCAGTCCATCACTCACTCTGCCAGACCCAGGAAGCGAGAGGGTCACGACTCTCTGAGCTGCGAATAATACTGAATGCACGTGTGCTCCATGGTGAGCCCCCACGATGTGGCTGTAAGGTGGCTGCTGCCCAAATGTTTGCTTCGCCTTTTTTAACAAGTTTGTGTTCACAAAATGAATTTTGGTTGTCGGGTGACTGCTGCCCAATTGTTTGCCTCGCCTTTTTAACAAGTTTGTGTTCACAAAATAAATTTTGGTTGTTGGGTGGCTGCTGCCCAATTGTTTGCCTTGGCTTGGCTTTTAAAATTGTTGCAACAGTTGGCTGCCAGCCCCAAAATCCATTTGGCCCACAATGTTTATACTAGCCCTCTGGAAACCAGTACCTTTGGCCTGCAACACCCATACTAGCACAACAGAAAGTAACATTGGAATTGGTGGCGAGGTGGAGAGGGAATATTGCGTTGGTGACCAGCCCTCCCGTGTGGTGCTGGGACCCAACGGGTCCCACTTAGTCTAGTCCAATATAAATTTAGTGGTTAAGGATACAAATTGATATGTTTATTGAAAGTAAATCTCACAATCTTTTGTAAATTTGTTAAACAAATCTATGGGAGATTTAAGTAAATTTAAATGGGTCATATTTGACATCATTGCTGCAAATAACTTATGTGTCATATTTATACTGATGTATAATGTTAACAAATTGTGTTTTTTAATATTTACATAACATGCCTTGTAAAATTATGTACTGTTCCATTCGGAATGACCAGCTATATCCTGACACAAAAGGTTGGAAAGGACACACATCTGATCTAGTTATGTCGTCATGGTAACAAGATAACCTTTCAATGCCATGCAGAAGATACAGAAATGTGATCTTGATTAATCAAGGAGCCAATGCTGTGAGGATTTAGAAGTGCCCTTGAATTAAGGTGAAGCTACTAAACAGAACAGTAGGGACCTATAATTAACTTAAAGATTGCACTACCTATTGGTTTAGTAATCCAGGCGTTTAAGGAATTTCCTTAATGTTCAAAGGGACTGAAGGACGTCTTTTGGCCCGAGGAGAGGATTTTCAATAATGTGTTCAAAAATATGGTCCTTTTAGGAACTCATTATATTTTTTGAAAGATACTCTAATCTACTATTAACAATATGTTGGAATTAAAGTGGTTTCACTGTTTTATAGTACTGCTGATTTATTGAAGAGATGCAGCAGTGGCCATTATTAAATAATGCTCACTAGTCCAATCCATTTTGGAAATATACCTTTCCCATGGCATCAATATTTCATATTAGCAGTCAGTACATTTATGGCCATTGGGAATAACCGAAGAAATGCCAGAATTACTTTCTTCACTCTCTCGTAACCACCAACTACATTTACCAGCAGATATAATGAACAAAGAAACACATTTTGCAATACTAATTTCAACTTTTTAAGCAAAGGAAGAGTTATTGGCCTGAATTTTCCAGTCAGCGGCAAAAGGATAGTAGTGCCCTTGTAGATAACTGCTCATCAAGCTTCAAAACTTCCACCAAACAGGCTCTCTTCTGAGTAGGAAGGAACTGCAGATGTTGGTTTAAACCAAAGATAGACACAAAAAGCTGGAGTAACTCTGCGAGACAGGCAGCATATCTGGAGAGAAGGAATGAGTGACGTTTTGAGTCAAAACCCTTCTTCAGACTGAAAGTCACGGGAAAGGGAAACAAGAGATACTGTATAGACGATGATGTAGAGAGATACAGCACAGATGGGGAACAGCCTCTCTTCTGAAGTTAACTGCCAAAAGTCACCTTGCATGGAGGAATTGGAGGCATTCGGCAACAGTGATACCATCACGCTGACTGAACAGCAAATTAATTTGAAGAATTCTGCCAGACAGTAAACCAAGAAACAACTGGTGTAGAACTGGCTACAGAACTGCTGTAGATTTGGGAGCAACAGCAGGAGGAGATTAGCAAGAGATAAGACTGATTGGCTCAAGCCCGAGTGGGAGGAGAGAAGTGAGTCAGTGCCGGGAAAACAGTTGGAAACAGGAATTTGGTTTGTAAATTGGTAAATCAGGCAATTTATCAGTCAATTTAAGCAAGACTACTCTTAGGGAGCGGCAGTGAGTAAGCGGCCTTGTGAGGGAAGTGTGAGTCTTCGGCGAGGAGGCTGTGGAGAGGACCACGCAATACGCTTGAGAGGTAGAGACGAAAGAAGGAGATGTCAGGCAAGCTGATTCAGTGCGATGCTTGCAGTATGTGGGAGGTCAAGGACACCGTTGGTGCCTCTGGCTGCTACAAATGTGAGAAGTGCATCCAGGTAGAGCTCCTGAAGGACCGTGTTGGGGAACTGGAGAAGCAAGTGGATGACCTCCGGTTCGTCCGAGAAACGGAGTCGTCCCTCGACAAGTCCTACAGTAAGTTTGTTACACCTAAGGTACTGGAAGAGAGAAGGTGGGAGACAGTGAGAAAGGGAGGGAAGCATGGAATGCCAATGTCCACGGGTGTTGTGCCTCTTGTGAACAGGTTCACCCACTTAGAAGCTGTCGGGACAGAAGACGTGTTTACACTGAGCGGCGGACTGGCTTGCGATGCGAATAGGGCTGTTGAGCCAAAACCAAAGAGGCCTAAGGCAGGCAACGCCATTGTAGTGGGAGACTCCATTGTGAGAGGTACGGACAGGGGTTTCCGCGGCAACAGACAGGATGCGAGGATGGTGTGCTGCCTTCCCGGTGCCAGGATCCAGGATGTCACGGACAGAGTGCAGAAAATCCTCAAGGGCGAAGGCGAACATCCGGAAGTGGTAGTGCATGTCGGCACAAACGATGTCGGAAAGAAGGGGATGAATATTCTGCAGCGTGACTTTAGAGAGCTCGGAAAAATGCTGAAAAGCAGGACCTCCAGGGTTGTTATATCCGGTTTGCCTCCAGTTCCTCATGCTGGCGAGAGCAGGAAACTGGGAGATACGGGACCTGAACATGTGGCTGAGGAACTGGTGCACGGGGCAGGGATTTAGATTCTTAGATCACTGGGATCTGTTTTGGGGTAAGGGGGAACTGTACAAAAGGGACGGATTGCATCTTAACAGGTGTGGGACCAGCATTCTGGCAGGCAGGTTTCCCACTGCTACACGGATGGTTCTAAACTGAATAAGGGGGGTGGGTGTGTCGAATGGAATAGGGGAGGATGGAGTTAAAGGGAAAGGGTTTCTTAAATGTGTGAGCGTAGAGACAGAGGGGTGTAAAATGAGGGTAGAAGCAATAGTTAGCAAGGTGAAAAGTAAAAGTGACAGGCCGGAAAATCCAGGGCAAAAATCACAAAGGGCCACTTTTCAGCATAATAGTATAAGGGGTAAGAGTGTTGTAAAAACAAGCCTGAAGGCTTTGTGTCTCAATGCAAGGAGCATTCATAATAAGGTGGATGAGTTGAATGTGCAGATAGTTATTAATGACTATGATATAGTTGGGATCACGGAGACATGGCTCCAGGGTGACCAAGGCTGGGAGCTGAACATCCAGGGATATTCAATATTCAGGAGGGATAGACAGAAAGGGAAAGGAGGTGGGGTAGCGTTGCTGGTTAGAGAGCAGATTAACGCAATAGAAAGGAAGGACGTTAGCTTTGAGGATGTGGAATCGATATGGGTGGAGCTGCGAAACACTAAGGGGCTGAAAACGATAGTGGGAGTTGTGTACAGGCCACCTAACAGTAGTAGTGGAGTTGGTGATGGCATCAAACAGGAGATTAGAAATGCGTGCAACAAAGGTAAAACAGTTATAATGGGTGACTTCAATCTACATATAGATTGGGTGAATCAAATTGGCAACGGTGCTGAGGAAGAGGATTTCTTGGAATGTATGCAGGATAGTTTTCTAAACCAACATGTAGAGGAACCAACGGGAGAGCAGGCTATTCTAGACTGGGTATTGAGTAATGAGGAAGGGTTAGTTAGCAGTCTTGTTGTGCGTGGCCCCTTGGGCAAGAGTGACCATAATATGGTTGAGTTCTTCATTAGGATGGAGAGTGACATCGTTAATTCAGAAACAAGGGTCCTGAACTTAAAGAAAGGTAACTTTGAGGGTATGAGACGTGAATTGGCCAAGATAGACTGGTGATCGATTCTTAATGGGTTGACGGTGGATATGCAATGGAAGGCATTAAAAGGCTGCATGGATGAACTACAACAATTGTTCATCCCAGTGTGGCAAAAAAATAAATCAGGGAAGGTAGTGCATCCGTGGATAACAAGGGAAATCAGGGATAGTATCAAAACAAAAGATGAAGCGTACAAATTAGCCAGAAAAAGCAGCCTACCAGAGGACTGGGAGGAATTCAGAGACCAGCAGAGGAGGACAAAGGGCTTAATTAGGAAAGGGAAAATAGATTATGAAAGAAAACTGGCAGGGAACATAAAAACTGACTGCAAAAGCTTTTATAGATATGTGAAGAGAAAAAGATTAGTTAAAACAAATGTAGGTCCCTTGCAGTCAGAAACGGGTGAATTGATCATTTCTATTGCGTGAATTGACATGGCAGACCAATTGAATAACTACTTTGGTTCTGTCTTCACTGAGGAAGACATAAACAATCTGCCGGAAATAGCAGGGGACCAGGGGTCAAATGAGATGGAGGAACTGAGTGAAATCCAGGTTAGCCGGGAAGTGGTGTTAGGTAAATTGAATGGATTCGATAAATCCCCAGGGCCAGATAGGCTGCATCCCAGAGTACTTAAGGAAGTAGCCCCAGAAATAGTGGATGCATTAGTGATAATTTTTCAAAACTCTTTAGATTCTGGAGTAGTTCCTGAGGATTGGAGGGTGGCTAATGTAACACCACTTTTTAAAAAGTGAGGGAGAGAGAAAATGGGGAATTACAGACCAGTTAGTCTAACGTCGGTAGTGGGGAAACTGCTAGAATCAGTTATTAAAGATGGGATAGCAGCACATTTGGAAAGTGGCGAAATCATTGGACAAAGTCAGCATGGATTTATGAAGGGTAAATCATGTCTGACGAATCTTATAGCATTTTTCGAGGATGTAACTAGTAGAGTGGATAAGGGAGAACCAGTGGATGTGTTATATCTGGACTTTCAGAAGGCTTTCGACAAGGTCCCACATAAGAGATTAGTATACAAACTTAAAGCACACGGTATTGGGGGTTCAGTTTTGATGTGGATAGAGAACTGGCTGGCAGACAGGAAGCAAAGAGTAGGAGTAAACGGATCCTTTTCACAATGGCAGGCAGTGACTAGTGGGGTACCGCAAGGCTCAGTTCTGTGACCCCAGCTATTTACGATATATATTAATGATTTGGACGAGGGAATTGAATGCAACATCTCCAAGTTTGCAGATGACACGAAGCTGGGGGGCAGTGTTAGCTGTGAGGAGGATGCTAGGAGGCTGCAAGGTGACTTGGATAGGCTGGGTGAGTGGGCAAATGCATGGCAGATGCAGTATAATGTGGATAAATGTGAGGTTATCCACTTTGGTGGCAAAAACAGGAAAGTAGATTATTATCTGAATGGTGGCCGATTAGGAAAGGGGGAGATGCAACGAGACCTGGGTGTCATGGTACACCAGTCATTAAAAGTAGGCATGCACGTGCAGCAGGCAGTGAAGAAGGCGAATGGTATGTTAGCATTCATAGCAAAAGGATTTGAGTATAAGAGCAGGGAGGTTCTACTGCAGTTGTACAGGGTCTTGGTGAGACAACACCTGGAGTATTGCGTACAGTTTTGGTCTCCTAATCTGAAGAAAGACATTCTTGCCATAGAGGGAGTACAGAGAAGGTTCACCAGACTGATTCCTGGGATGTCAGGACTTTCATATGAAGAAAAACTGGATAGACTCGGTTTGTACTCGTTAGAATTTAGATGTTTGAGGGAGGATCTTATAGAAACTTACAAAATTCTTAAGGGGTTGGACAGGCTAGATGCAGGAAGATTGTTCCCGATGTTGAGGAAGTCCAGAACAAGGGGTCACAGTTTAAGGATAAGGGGGAAATCTTTTAGGACCGAGATGAGGAAAACTTTTTTCACACAGAGAGTGGTGAATCTCTGGAATTGTCTCCTGCAGAAGGTAGTTGAGGCCAGTTCATTGGCTATATTTAAGAGGTAGTTAGATGTGGCCCTTGTGGCTAAAGGGATCAGGGGGTACGGAGAGAAGGCAGGTACAAGATACTGAGTTGAATGATCAGCCATGATCATATTGAATGGCGGTGCAGGCTCGAAGGGCCGAATGGCCTACTTCTGCATTTTATATGTTTCTATGTTTCTAAGCAAAGCATTCTTATAACATTTTAAGCATTTTGCAAAATTTGAAATACAGTCAAAATATATAGTAGAAGGTGAAATTTCATTAACAAGATTTTATAATACTTTTCAAAAATAATTTTACTCAATTAAAACTAATGGAGCTTTCAAATAAATGTTGATGGAATCATATTCCTTGGGACTGACATGCCTTTCATTGCTCATGCTAAATCCAATTACAAGTGTCATTTTGCCACCAAAACCACACATTCAGATCCATTGAAATCTGTAAAGCTGTACAAAGGAGGTGAATTCAACTGTTGGATAATACCAATGTATGGATCTGGAGGGATATCCAAAAACAGATTTCTTCACCACAGCCCCTTCCTGTCCTCCCAAATATATGAATCTAGTTTCCCAGGCTGGAGAGATGATTTTTCTGTTGATGTCCAGTTGCACTTCACTCAACGGGACACATTTCCCTCCGCTTTCATCCGATGTGAGAGTAGTTTTAAAACTTGTCAATCATGTCAATTCACAAATTTTGCACTGATAATCTTGTCAAAGACAGCAGCAGTCCACCCGATGGGAGAGCAGTGAATCATTGAGAGCAACATGGACATTGGCATGGAGCCGAAAGTGTACTAATTCTTATGATTTGTGTCAGATTTCCTCCATTACAATGGAGAATGCTGATAGTTCCACTATTATACTCATTGCAAATTCCAGGTTCATATTTCTGATCGAAGGGAAGGATTTGAAATGTTTCCTTAATGTTACAACGAGGTTGAAAAGAAGTGGAGGAGAAGGGGACAACAGCTATCAGACAGACAGGGCATCACAGTGGCACAGTTGGTCGACATAATGCCTCCTTACCTTGGTTGCTGTCTGTATGGGGATTGCCATCTTTCCTGTGACCAAGTGGGTTACCTCTGGGTGAACCAGTATCCTCCCACATCCCATAGATGTGCAGGTTTGTAGATTAATTTCCCTCAATATATTGTCCCTTATGTGTGGGGAGTAGAAGCGAAAGTGGGATAGCGTAGGGCTAATGTGAGTGTGTGATGGCCTCGCTGGGCCGAATGTTGCACATTTCAATCATAAAACATTAACATGTAGTAATACAATCTAAATCACCTGAACCAAGGTAATTTTAGTAATTCAATAAAATATTTAAGTTAGTACTATGACTGCGTGATGTTGGAATGGATAAAGATAACATTTATCTATTTAAAAAATCATCCATTCTCTATTAGTGTCAAAAAATGTTTGAACAAGAAAGGTGAAGCCTGAAGAATAATGGAACAAATTTAGCACAGAAAATGTTCCATGGAAAAAGTTATTGATCCTATGTTCTGAGTTAAATTCTAAATTGGGTTAAGCTGCAGGAGAATGGTCCACAAGGGACCTTAAAATGGAAGTAATTTCAGCTGAGATTTCACTATTTGTGATAAAGGTGGGGGTGGGGGGCCTAAAGTTATGTCTTCTGAACCCCATACTATGTTGAAAAGGAACATGCTCCATGACTGTGTAGCACCATGTGGATTGTACCAATACTGTTATGTCTGGCGGCTTTGTTTTATTATTATTATTTTTTTAAATTATAATTATTTTTTTTTCCTGTTTTCTTTTTCAGTTTTTAGTTTTTTTTTTTTTTTTTTTGTTTGTTTTGTTCTGTTTTGTTAAAAAATTGTATAAAATAATAAAAAATATTAAAACGAAAAGGAACATGCTCAGGATCCTTAAGGTACTGCAAAATGTTTGCTCATTACTTACCCGTAGGAAGTAATTCTAGGTGGGAACTGTTATGAAAATAAATTAAGCCCAAAAAAGGACAAAAGTATAGTAGGTAATCAGAGGGAATGGATTGCCCTCTCCAATGGGTACATATATCTCATTGGGCGCAGACGTCCCAGAGAGGATGCAATTCTTCACAGTCCAATTGTGCATTTTGCCTTCGTCTGGGGGCAATGATCCCATTCCAAAGTTTGCCTGGTATATTGACCCATGCACTGTTAATTTCACTTTGGGACAGAGTGACGCTCCTGACCAACTGCACACCACTCCCAAGGTCTACCCATGCCTCTGGGTGTTTTGTTAAAAACTATTTAGGTCAGCTTTTCTTATGGCTGTTTATATGCTATATATACACAAGGTTTCTAATGCACACAGCAAGAACCAGGATTCTCATGAGAGTGCTGTTCAGGACATCATTGCCGGGAGGGCCATATTTTCTGTACATAAATTTGAAAAGGGGAAAGTCAAGGGCTGCTGTTTCCTGAACAATTTGCCCTTGCTGGGAATATTCAATTAGAGAAGTTTTCCCTTCTGAATTTTCTCCCCCTCACGTATTTATATCAGCAATTTTAGTAATTGAATGGTTTGTAAAATAATATTTTCCTGTCCTCTATGTTCAAAAGCTGGCATGTATCTATTTATTTCTAATGGATTTCTGTGGTGGAAAATTGGCAAATAGCAGATTACACGTTCATTCATTAATTTAGGGAACAATAATTTCTTGTTTAATGTTACACCTTTCACATAATTTCTTCATTCCATAATTCAGTAACTGTGCATAATTCTTTCCCTTCCACATCTTTACTGTTGGGCTAATTCTTGACTTTATCATCTGCAGTGATATATTGTAATTATTTCATAACATAGGTCTTAATTAAAACTTAAGCGATTATAATTTGTTTTTGGTAGCCAGCGCACGATGTGCTCTATTATCTTTGATGAATAATGTACAATATTTGGTGCCATTAACCTCAATAGAGTTTAACAGTGGGAATTACTATGGTGCCAATTAAACAGTTGCAATTAAAATTCTAACTTCTATCTGATGCTAAATAGATTTTAGAGGGTTATTTTAGACAAAGAATAAAAACATGCACTAAGTTTAAGAATTTCTACATCAATATTTACATATGATGAGCGTTTGACAGCACTGGGCCTGTTCTCGCTGGAGTTTAGAAGGATGAGGAAGACTTCATTGAAACTTAGTGAAGGCCTTAGATAGAGTGGATGTGGAGAGGATGTTTCCACTGGGGGAGTGACGAGGACTAGAGGCCATAGCCTCAGAATAAAAAGATGTACCTTTAGAAAAGAGATGGGGAGAAATGTATTTAGTCTGATGGGGGTTTAATTGCAACTGTGAAATTCATTGCCACAAAAGGCTGTAGAGGCAAAGTCAATGGATATTTTTAAGGTGAAGTACGGGTGTCAGGGGGTATAGGGAGAAGGTAGGAGAATGGGGTTGAGAGGTGGATTATTCAACAAAAATATAATACATTGTGTGATAGACAAAGATCTGAATTTAACCACGGTTCATCACGGAAAGTTGCAATTACAAAAACATGGTTGCTTCTTGTTGCCTATCAGATTTGCAAATGGGTAATGATCTGGAAACCATCATGCTCAATGCACTCATGACCCCATGCCATGATAGACTGAGACACCTGAATAATTACTCCCTCGTGACAGGAAGTACTTGCGGCATAGATATTCACGGTTGCTGTTAATTCACACTGTCGGCAATTTTTGTCTATCAAAGCAGACTGCAAAAGATCAGGATTTAACTAATGACAGATGTCAGTGACTTTTTTTCTGCCCACCGAAAATAATGTACAGTCTACAACTAATTTAACGCTAAGGTGTTGAATGGTGATATAGATTACTCTGTAAAAGCCATTATAATTTCCCATGCAAATTTTATTTCTGATCTTCTGGTTTCTCAGCGTTGCTTCAAAGATCAGCAGCCAAACCTTTATTTTCTGGCAAGCAGTGAGTCCATGATTAAATAATTAATTCAGTTAATACTGTTCAAAATTGCAGAGCTTAATTTAATTTGGAAAATTTAGTTTAGTGTAATATCAGTGAGTCAGCTGAAAATATGCTATTTTGACATTTCTGCCAAAAACACCAAACAAGCTTAAGTAGGTTCATGGATAAATTGATTTGGAAAAGTGAAAGGTTTCAAAAGCTTCATCAAAATTGGATTTCATTGAGATGATCAGTAGCTTTTAAGAAACTGGTAGGCTTAAAAGACTCAAAGGAGGAAAAAAATAATCCAGACTTATTAAATTGAGGTAATATTGCCAAGACTGACTGCTTTGTTTTATGCAGTAAAACAAAACTACCGTGGATGATGAAACCCTGAAATATCAAAAATAATAATATTGGAAATATTTAGTCGGAGGAGCAGTATGCACTAACACAGGGAGATAGAGGAAGAAAGATAAGAAGGGGAAATGTGTGCTGGCGTGTAAGACAGCATAAATTAAAATGGCAAAGAGGATGATGATGCAAGCAAAATGGTAATTGTTGAAATAAAAAGTAAAAGCGGAACCTGAATGAGATGTAAATGGCAGAGGCAAATTCAGAGTTGACATTTACAGCTCATCAAATGATCACAATTTGAAAGTATTGAACTAAGTGATGAATCTAGATGATTGTAAAATGCTTCTTCAATAGATGGACTAGAATTTTGCAGCATCCAAAAAGACATGTTGAGGTTATTCCATAATCAGAATGTGGAAAACCCTTGTGGAAGAAATTATGGCAGCAAAATATCAGCACCCATGACATCAAAAGCCGTGTGTGCTGGAACAGATATTGCATAGATCAAACAAATAAAAACTTTTGCCTTCTAATGCCTATAAATGCTTTCGGGTCTCTGCCATTCCAGAGTCAATACAGGAAGTTATTTGGGCTGTGGATCATTTGGGGTTCATGGAGAGGGGTTCAGTGGTGAGTGGAGTGGACTGGGGAAGCAGAGAATATTAAGGGAAAGGGAGGATTGTGTCCATGGTAGGGTAAATAGTTCGAACGTGGGGTCCGTGCATTTGGAATCAGAATGAGGAGGATGGGGAGAGATGGATTCAGACAGACAATTGTGTAATAAACATATGTAGACGCTATGAAATTTCTAAGCTTTAATGAGACAGTATTGTAACTTTTCTAAATGAAACCTCCTTCCCTTTTAGCTCGAGAAGATTATTACTTGGATTATTGTCGTGAAATCCATTACTTGCAAATTTTCCATATGTTTGTTCCCATCCTACCCATCACTGTCCTTAGTGCTCCGGGTCATGTGTTCAACAGGACGGCACAGTGGTTCAAAATTGTTTGGCGACAGTCAGCGACCGTGGGCTTGTCGTAGCTTGACTTCACCTGACGTAGGTGTCAAGTCAAGTCATGTTCATTCGTCACATACACATACGAGATATGCAGTGAAATGAAAAGTGGCAATGCTCGCGGATTGTGCAAAGAAACTACAAAACAGAATGGAACAGAATCACATATTCGCATATTACATATTTGTGGGAGGAAAAAAAGAGCTATTTTAAAAAGACACTGCCCAACAGGAAATTGGTACAGTAAAGTTAGTCCCTGGTGAGATAGCAGTTTACAGTCCTAATGGCCTCTGGGAAGAAACTCCTTCTCATCCTCTCCGTTTTCACAGCATGGCAATGGAGGCGTTTGCCTGACCGTAGCAGCTGGAACAGTCCGTTGCTGGGGTGGAAGGGGTCTCCCATGATCTTAGGTACACAAAATTGCTGGAGAAACTCAGCAGGTGCAGCAGCATCTATGGAGCAAAGGAAAAAGGCGACGTTTCGGGCCAAAAACGTCCCATGATCCCATGATCTTGTTTGCTCTGGAGTTGCATCTTCTGATGTATAGCTGCGTAACACAAGACTTAAGTATTCGCCCCGAGATGCCATCTGGGCCTACAGCTTTCCTTGTGTTCACCCGTGTCAGAGCCCTTCTCACGTCGTGCTTGGACAACGAGAATGTGTGCATATCCCCAGCGATGGACCTCCCTCCAGCCTCGCTAGCCAGCGTGCTGGCGGTGTTGTTGTTAGCCGGCAGACCTGGGGTAATGTTGCCCGTCTTGAAACGAGCGTAGAAGTAGTTCAGGTCAACAGCTAGGGAGGTGCTGGCACTTCCTGTTGAGGGGGGGCTGCTTCGGTAGTTGGTTAAAGTCCATAGCCCCTGCCACAGGCGTCTGGTGTCCTGCTGCTCCATCTGTGACTCCATCTTGTCCCTGTACCTCCTTTTTGCGTCCTTTTTGCGTCCTTCACCGCATTTCGCAGTCGATAGGACTCTACCTTGTAGACGTCCATATTTCCGGATGCCAGGCCCGAGTTGTAGGCAGCAGTGCGAGCAGTCAATGCAACATGAACAGACCTGTCCACCCAGGGTTTTTGATTCAGAAAGGTGCTAACCCTTATCGAGGGGCCGATGTTGTCAGCTATTGTTGCGATGAAGTCCGAGACTGCTTCCGCGAACTCACTAACGTCACTGGAACTTGCTTGGAAGATATTCCAGTCGACATCTGTCAGTGCATCTTGCAGCATGGCCTCTGACTGGTCGGACCGCTTTACGTCCCTCGTCACTGCCGCTTCTCGAACTATCCTCTGTTTATACTTCAGCAGCAGGAAAATGGCAGTGTGGTCAGATTTTCCTAAGGGAGGGAGTGAAACGGCCTTGTAGCCCTTCCGGAACGGTGTATAGCAGTGGTCCAATGTTCTCTCCCCCCTGGTGGCACACGTGATGTGTTTGTAGAAGTTCGGCATGACCTTCTTGAGATTTGATTTATTAAAATCTCCAGCCACCACCATAGCCGCATCCGGGTACTTGTTTTGATGTCGACATAGCACATCGTGTAGGGCCGATAGTGCCCGTCGGTGTCTGCATGTGGTGGAATGTAGACGGCTGTGACGATCACTGAGCTGAACTCCCAGGGAAGGTAGAATGCGTGGCATGAGATTGTCAGATGCTCCAGGTCTGGCAAGCAGGAACGGGAAAGCATCTTGATATTTCCAGGGTTGCACCAGTTGTTATTGGTTATGAAGCAGACTCCTCCACCCGTGGATTTCCCAGATTCTTCTGTTCTGTCAGCACGGTGGACAGTGAAGGACTCGGTTGGGCAGATTACCTGATCTGGAATCAGTGAGGTCAGCCATGTTTCAGTCAGGCAGAGGATGTTGCAGTCCCTTATGCCCAGCTGGAATCTGACCCTCGCCCTGAGGTCATCCAGCTTGTTTTCCAGGGACTGGACGTTTGCCAGAAGAATGCTGGGCAGAGGTGGATCTAAGGCTTGGGCTCTCAGCCTATTTTGAATCTCGCCCCCCCCACCCCCCCCAATGTTTTCTCCGGGTTTCCCCGCGCTCCCATTGTTGTTGCCGCGGCGCTCTCTGGTGATCTCTGCTGACGCTCTATGGTGATCTCTGCTGGATCGGTGAGTACAGCGTTTAAAAAGTCTCCGTTTCCGCTAGTGTTTAGATTTAAGAAAGTTTCCCTGTCATACTTTCTTGGTACTAGGGAGTTGGAACTTAGAAATAAGTTAAAAATGGCCATGAAAGTTAAAAATACGCACAGTTTTGGAAACCTGTCGTAGGTTGTTGCCAGGATGACGTAGGTTGTCGCCGGTGCTGACTTCAGTGAATCCCATTGGTGATTACCTACGTCAACCTACATCAACCGGTGACAGGTACCGGCGACTGAATTGTCTTACCTTGTCGTAGCTTGTCGCGGGTGGACGTAGGTTGTCGTAGGTGTGGTCGTAGGTGGACGTCCTATGGGCTGCCGGTTATTGGTAGCTTGCCGCAGCTTGACATTGACTAGATGGTAGGTTGTCGTAGACATTGTTGTATGGGTGTTCAGTTGCCATTTTTTTGGTGACGTGACATGACTACGACTATGACAGTCGTAGCAGTCGCTGAATAAATTGCCTAAGTGGCACAGGCCCATAATTCACCAGGTCAGGCAGAAAAAGGATATGTGACTTTTTTGGTCAAGACTCTTCCTCAACTGAAGGTAGACTGAAGAAGGGTCTTCACCTGAAACGCCACCCATTCTTTTTCTCCAGAGATGCTGCCTGACCTGATGAGTTACTCCAGCACCTTGTGTCTATCTTGTGTTTGAATGTTTCTGACATCAAAAACATTCACATACATTGGCAAACCTTGACCACTTTGATAGAGCTGTAAAATGTTCTTGGTCTAAAAGAAAATCATTCTTTCAAAACATTTTTTCTTGGTACAAGAAATCGAAAGATGTTTTGTATCCTCAGCGGCCGAGGTTTCCAGATATATATTCAGAAGGTAAAGGAAAATAATAGTAGTGTTGTTAAAAGATAAGAGAGTAGCCCCAGGACATGATGAACTGCAGGAAGAAGTTAAGCGTGCGTTCATGGTCAGTCTATGCACAGTCACACACAATATCTTACTTCGTTCAATTGACCTATTTTGATGAAATCTCACTGATCTATACAATTAATTCTAGCCCTGGAGTATTTCCAGCATTTTTCGCTAATCTTATCCATTGTTCAATTAACAACATGCCACCATTCAAAACCAACACGTATCATTCTTGACCACTACGTAAGGAAATTTTATCTCATCCAGTGAATATAAGCATTGATCCAAGCTTCAAATCTACTTATAATTCATTCAATTGTGACGGTGCATCACCAAAATATATTTCAGGAAATGCACAAGTTTGGCACAGTCGTGCAGATGGTAGAGCTCAAGTCACAAAGCATTCGAAACCGAGTTCTATCCTGACCTCGAGTGCTGACCTTGTGAAGTTTGCACATTCTCTCTGTTTTCCTATGTGTGCTCCTGCTTCTTCCCATATCCCAAATACCTGCGGGTTTGTAGATTAATTGGCCTCAGTAAAATTGAACAGAGTACATATGGAGTACATAGAAAAGTGGAAATAACAGAGCTGGGATAACATAGAGCTAGGTGGTCAATGGTCACGTGGACTTGATGGGCCGAAGTGCGCATTTCCATTCTGTATGTCTAAAGCTAAAACAAAAACTCTTAAAACTAAATGAAAGGCACATAAACGGGAAAGATCTAAAATTAATAGGGATGGTGGATGAAGAGAAGGAAACCATGCATGTTTTAACACCTGCAACCATTAAGAAACAGAAGTGGCGGTTATGGTGGTACCAGTTCTGAGCCCATGGTAACCAGTGGGGCCAAAGAAATTGAAGAACATGTCTGAACTCCTAATGCTCATTCTCTCACTCAATCTTTTCATTGTCATTCAATCTTTACTGACTTTAAAAAACACACATTAGGCATACATATAAACTCCTTTACATGTAGGACAACAAACATACTTCCCATCAGCATCGTTCCTGTTTACATGGTTATGGGCTCAGGAAACAGATGTGATAAAACTCAGTACTGTATCCAAGGTTTTCTGCATAATTCCAAGATATCCTGAAAAATATTTAATAACAGCCTATGACTGCTAGTTCCAAATACATGTAAAATCTTTTGGGTAACAAGACCTTGCTGAAGGTGCATTCATTATTTAGACCCTGCTTAGATCATTAGATTGCCTAAAACAGCAGAAATATTTCTGCTTTCTGTATTAAAAAAATAATTATTATAATGGTGTAAATATGTTCAAATTACCGGGCATAGTTTTCTGTCAAATATATATTGTTGGTAACTTTTTTTTTGCCAATTGTTTTTGATTTGAAAATACATGTGTTTTTACAAGCACCCAAGGATCCTGTGATGTCAGTCTCTGAGGCCAACGTCAATAGATCCTTGATAATGATGAACCCCCAGTAAGTGCTCAGCACTGATGGTGTACCTGGCTGCATTCTTAAAACCCATGTGGACCAATTGGATGGAGTTTTTGTGGACATCTTCAACCTTTCACTCCAACAGTTCAAGGTGCCTGCCTTCTTTGAAAAAAACATTCATATAAATCTAATAAAAAATTTAACAACAGCCAATGACTGTTTGTTCCAAATACAAGTAAAATCTATAAAGTAATAAGACCTTGCTGAAGGTGCATTCATCATTATTTAAACCTTGCTTAGATCATTAGATTGCCTAACATTGAGTGCATTTGTGCTCAGGGGTTGCAGATCATAATGATAACCTGACGAGTAAAATGGGGGGGAAAAAAAACAGTATTACACAACAGAGCTCAGAAACCCAGTAAGTGGGCTAAATAACATGATTATGTATCTTGCTATTTCAAGAAATGTCATGGTTTTGATCCATGCTCAATATAATATTTAATCAAGGATTAGTCAGCATATCATTCTGGCAATATCCATCACAAATAATCTGAATTGCTCTGCATCTTCAATAAAATTATCATCCTCTAGAGTATTAATGAAAATAAAAATAAAATAGCATATTCAAACTAATCTTCCTGGTAAGAGATTGGGTCAAATTCTGATGCCTGTTTTGCACCTTCCATAATTTTACTTTCAACAGACATGGTCTGAGAATATAAAGCAGAAGTTACTCCTCCAGTAAATTAAAAAGAATAAAAGAATAAGGCTTATGAGTAGCAGATAATCAACCGACATACATTATTATCTAAAAAGATAATCTCAGCATCTTGTGGAGTCATAGAATTGTACAGCATACAATTTTATGACCCAACTGGCCCACACCAGCCAACATGCACCAGCTACACTAGTCCCACCTGCCTGCATTTGACCCATATCCTTCCAAACCTGTCCTATCCATGTACCTGTCTAACTGTTTCTAAAACATTGGGATAGTTCCTGCCTCAACTACCTCCTCTGGCAGCTTGTTCCATACACCCACCACCCTTTGTGTGAAAAAAAATCCCACAGATTTCTATTAAATACTTTCCCCTTCACCTTAAACCTATGTCCTCTGGTCCTCAATTCACCTACTCTGGGCAAGAGACTGTGCATCTACCCAATCTATTCCTCATCCTCCTGCGCTCCAAGGAATAGTCCCAGCCCACTCAACCCCTCCCTATAGTTTAGACCCTCTAGTGCTGGCAACATCCTTGTAAATGTTCTTTGTACCCTTTCCAGCTTGACAACCACTCCCCTATAAGATGGTGTCTAGAGATGAACACAATACTCTAAATGCAGCCTCACCAATATCTTGTACAACTGCAACATGTCCTCCCAACTTCTACATTCAGTACTCTGACTGATGGAAGCCAAAGTGCCAAAAGCCCTTTTGACCCTATCTACCTGAAACTCCACCTTGAAGGAACTATGCACCTGCAGTCCTAGATCCCTCTCATCTACAACAATTTGTGGCTAGACAAATTTGTTGAAAATCCATTGCAAAAATAAGAAATGAATGGGCATCTGGGCAGGATTTCAGTGCGGGTGTCTATGGGGTGCCATGCCATCTAGCAGCAAGTGGTAATAACTTGCCACAATGCCCAAGTCATATGGTACGCTTGCATTCATAGGTTGGATTTTGAATTGAGGAAGCCCGACTTCAACTTAAAATTGAGGAACTTGAACATCAACAAATGAAGGCTCTGGGAGCAGAGTGCATGACAAATCAATCAAATTGACTCATCAGTAATCTTTACTCATACAGGTGTACAAGATCTGTAATAATCTAGATCTTCCAAATCATCAATATGTACAAAGACAGCCATTCATGATTAAAAGCGAGGGTTTCGAAGGGAGCCTATGTCTTTTCCACGGCACCATTAATTTCCCACAAAGCAACTTTGTCTTTGGAGTAAAAGTAAACTTAATTATCGATTGGATGCTCTTCACATCCGGCCCCTTAGGTTTATGCCAACTGTGACATAGTTGCTAAAGCAGGAAACAAATATTTGAACGGGGTCACCAATCTTTGAAATGAGCATGTTCTGATTAAGTTATTCTTTTTCTCTAGTTCAATTTGTATGTCTGCTCATAATTAATTTACACTAATATGTTTAATTACATTTATTTCTTATTTTTAAATATTTGAAATATTTTAATTAGTTAAATCCATATACACTTCAAAAATATTTCTAAATTTCAGAGACTATTTAAATATAATAATACTCTTTGGCAGCTGCAAAGGTCCATAAGGTAATGCTGCAGGCTTGATCTCGGGTTCCACTATAGCAGGCCTAGCTGCCACGTGGCATGCCTTGCCTCATTGAAGAGACATGAAGTAGATGTCCCAAGTACAATGAATCCCCTGTGACGTTGCTCAATCGCTTAATTTAGCCACTAAGTATTCACTGTGCGTTTTTGAATTGTCTCACAAGAGCCTTGTCTTAAAATAGCACAGAAATGTTGTAGCAACCAGCTTTAGACCTTGCAAAAGATCTGCATTTAGAAATGGCTTGTTGGTGACTGAGGAGTTTCTCAAAACAGAATTGTTCTTAAATAAATAAATAATCTAAAACGTGTTTGTGAATTAGCAACAACCTTTGAGGGTGTGCAGTTACCTTGATGAATAAGGCAATGTAATGTTGTTTATTTATTTGTTATAGACTGATTAAAAAATCTGATCATACCTATTCATTTATAGGATGGTTACAAAGAACAGGCTAGGGAAAAGATTGTGAATTGTATTTAAATGTTCACAAAACATCGCAAGGCATTCGATATCTCTGTGTGAAAAATCAATGCATAGGACTGCAAAGACTATTCAATTCAAAACAAAGGCTTTAAGTAATAATATGTCTTGGCTATTAAATGATATAAATTTAGTTTAATTTCATTTAAGTAAATCTTGAAAGGGTTCAGAGAAGATTTATGAGGATTTTGCCAGGATTAGAGGATCTGAGCTACAGTATTAGGAGAGGTTTAGTAGGCTGGGTCTCTATTCCTTGGAGAGTAGGAGGATGAGGGGTGGTCTTATAATGGTGTATAAAATCATGAGAGGAATAAATTGGCTAGATGCACAGAATCTCTTGCCCAGAGTAGGGGAATCGAGGGCCAGAGGACATAGGTTCAAGGCGAAGGGGAAAAGATTTAATTGGAATCTGAGGGGTAACTTTTTCACACAAAGAGTGGTGGGTGTATGAAATAAGCTGCCAGAGAAGGTAGTTGAGGCTGGGACTATCCCAATGTTTATGAAACGGTTGGACAGGTACATGGATAGGACAAGTTTGGAGGGACACGGACCAAATACAGGCAGGTGGGACTAATGTAGCTGGGACATGTTGGCCGGTATTGGGCTGAAGGGCCTGTTTCCACACTGTATCACTCTATGACTATAATATTGTCACGTGCAACGAGTTACAGTAAAAAACATTTTTCCTATGTGCTATCCAGTCAAAGACTATACTTGATGACATTCAAGCCGACCACAGTGTACATATATATATGATAAATGGTACATTGTTTAGTGTAAGATGAGGAAAGATTCCTGTCATATGAGGAAAGATTGAAAATACTAGGCTTGTATTCACTGGAGTTTAGAAGGATGAGGGGGAATTTTATAGAAACATATAAAATTATTTAAAAAAATTATAAAAGATAAAGACTGATAAAGACCAATTAAAGTCCAAAGGTTTTCAATGATGTAGATGGGTGGCCAGGATCACACTCTATTTGGATAGAGGGCAGTTCAGTTGCCTGATAACAGCTTGGAAGAAACAGTCTGGACTTCTTGCCTGATAGGAGGAGGGGTAAGAGGGAGTGACGAGGTGTGATTGGTCCTTGATTATGCTGGTGACCCTGCCAAGACAGCAGGGAATATAGATGGATTCCATGGAAAGGAAGTTGGTTTGTGTGATGGTCTGGACTACATCCACAACTCTCTGCAATTTCTTGCACTCTTGGATGGAGTTGTTCCCAAACTATGCAGTGATACATCCTGATAAAATGCTTTCCATGGCATATCTATAGAAGTTGACGAGAGTATTTGGGAACATGCTAAACTATGGAAGTAGAGGTCTTGGTGTGCTTTCTTGGCCATTGCCTTGATGTGGATGGTCCACGACAAATTGCTGATGATATTTATTCCTAAGAATTTGAGGCTTTTGACCATTTGTACTTCAGCGCCATCAATGTATACTGGGGATGTGGGAGTGTACAATACCATGGGCCATTTTGCCAGTCGTTTTACTTAGAAACACTTGCAAATTAGTCTCATTACCCAATCCTTTCCCCAAACCTTTTACATATATCACTCGTAATGGCCACATCACCAACAATCTGTCTTGTCCCTTCTCTGTTTTTATTATTTTAAGTATGTCTTAAATTAGGCGTCGGCACCCTTGTTCCACATAGGAGACGGGACGCATGTCTGTGAGCAGATGGCGGACCACATCTAACACATGGATCCCACCCTCAACCCTCCCCAGGCATCAAATCACGTGTTCACAGAAGGTAGACAAAAAGTGTCGGGTACTTTTCGGCGCCACTGTTTCGGCACCGCTGTTTCGGCTCCGCCGTTTCGGCCCCAGGTGCACGGGGCAAATTCAACTTGCTGATCGGCACGGAATTTTGCTCTCTCGTAATTTTGTTCAAATTTGGGGAGGAACCTCAGATGCTGGTTTATACCGAAGAAAGACACAAAATGCTGGCATAAGCAGCATTTGGATCAAGCAGCATCTCTGGAGAAAATGAATAGGTGATGTTTTGGGTCAGACCTGGGCTAACAACTACAACCAGGTGTGTTTTCTCAGCATCAGCCTGAGCCGTCATTTTGTGCTAGATGGCTTCCAGCTCAATTTCCAGGCCTCCTGGTTTGTGCCCAACCAGGTTCAGAGTCTGAGGAAGGGTCCTGGTCTAAAACAGTGTCTATCCTTATACTCCACACATCAAAAACGGAGGCGCCATAACCGTACCATTGGCAAATGGTACCATTCCGGACAAAAATGCTGGAGAAACTCAGCAGGTGAGGCAGCCTCATGCAATCCTTGCATGTCTCACCCGCTGAGTTTCTCCAACATTATTGTCTACCATCGATTTTTCCAGCATCTGCAGTACTTTCTTAAACGTGTTCATGGAAGGTGCGCAGCTGTACTGGGGGAGCGTTCGGCCACGCTCGAGGAAGCGATTTGCCGCGCTCGGTGAAGAGCTCGAGGGGGTGGGGGGGGGCGCTCTGCGGGCCGGATGATTTCGGGTTATGGACTGCATTCGACCCGGGGGCCGTAGGTTTAATGTATGTTTCAATATTTCTTAGTATGTTTTATGTGGGGGGGTAGGGGATTAGGGGAACCTTTTTCCAGCCACTAACCTCGACAGAGATGCAATTTTTTTCCATGTCGCGTCTCCATTCCCCCTGCAGCCTACATCGTGGAGTGGTGCGGCCTTTCCTGGAGACCGGCCCGGAGCCACGGGCACGGCGCGTCGCGGACTTACCATCGCGGAGCCTGCGATCCTTTGCCGAGGAACACTGGTGAAAGGTCTCCGACCGCGGGGCCTGTGGACTTTAACACTGTGAAGCCTCGGTCTCCGGTAAGAAGAGGCCGACGCGGGAGATCCGTCCCGACGCTGGAGTTTCGATCATCCCGATGTGAGGGCTTGGACACATCTAGCACAAAATGACGGCTCAGGCTGGTGCTGAGCTTGGCAGCAACGAACTGCGGAGGGTACAAAGACCCCAACCACGGGTGAACAAAGGAGGAAGATGACTGAACTTTATTGGCTTCCATCACAGTGAGGAATGTGGATTCCACTGTGGTGGATGTTTATGTTCAATTTTATTTTATGTGGCTGTGTGTATTGTTGCTTTTCACTAGTATGGCTGTCTTGTAACTCAAATTTCACTGTATCTTAATTGGTTAAGTGACAATAAATGCAAATTTGAACTTGATATTATCTTCATACAAGGTCATGACCCGAACATCATCTAACCATGTTCTCCAGAGGTGCTGCTGAACCCATTGAGTTGCTCCAGCTGTTTGTATCTTTTTTTTGTAAACCAGCATTTGTAGTTCTTTGTGTCTTTGAATTTTTTATTTAAAATAACATGGAATTTTACTTAAATTTGTTTCCTGGTGATATTTTGTTGATGCACCATGCCCTCCTAATTGCTTTTTTAACGTACTTAATCACATATTCAATACAGAACATGCTGATTTTCTTAACTGTAGAACAGGCAAAGGAACAACAAAACCAGTTATTTAAAAGGACAACCAACGTTATGATGGAACAGGATTTATCTAGGATAAATTACTATTTTAGGAATTGGTGAAAATTTTCTATGATTTAAAAAAAATGCTGAATAGTTTTTTAAACATTGTTTTAAAACTTGAAAAATTTGAATTCTACTGATTTGTTTTATTTTATTAATGGTGTATGAATGGCCCCAAATGTCAAGGATACTTGCAAGCATTTAAAGTCTTCAGCAATTTTCCAGCAATTACATATTTTTCTGCCATCTTATAGTCAGGGCCATTCTGCCCCACCCATGCACTATCATTACACTGGGCCTTGCAATTTATGGTTAGCACAACCTGCAGGAAATTGGCAGAAATCCTCAAAAGGTTACGTCCATACTTTTTCATTTTCTAGCCATGTATGTAGGCAGCAGCCTGTGGACAAATGCATCACAATCTTACTACATTCCAGGTATTACAGGTATTTTTTAGGTTGGAACTCTGCTTTAGTTACTGATGACGAAACCAAAAATAAGTTTGATGAAGATCTCGACAAAGTTTATCTCAGCTGCAACTAGGTCAGAGAAACTTATAATTCTTGGAGATGTCAGTGCAGGAGTTTGAACAGTCTGCTGAGCCTGGAAATGAAATATTAGCAAAATTGGAGAGGAAAGTCCAACAGTAATGGCCTGTTGCTCCTCAGACTGTGCAAAATGCATGACCTCATCATGACCAATAATATCTCTTGATGACAACATAATCACAAAACCTCGGATTCATTCACGCCCCAAGCACTGGGATCTAATTGGCCATTTGTCCAGCAGGAAAGCTTGGACATATTTTCCGATACCTGCGGCAACATAATTAGCAAAATAAAACAGAAATTATGCACAAACCTGCAACAAACACATCATACACAGAACCATACATCCTTCTGAATGATCAGATGCTCTCAGTAGTGAACAAGTTCACACACTTTGGTTTCACTCTCTCAAGATCAGTAAACATTGGTGACAAAGATGCAATGGGATAGCAACAACCAGCTCTGTTTTTAGAAGACTGGGAAGTAAAGTCTATGAACAAAGATAAATCAGCCTAAAACCCAAGCTGTCGATATATCATGCTGTTGCCATACCCACCCTTACTTGTAAGACATAGACAGTGTACAGCAGACATGCCAGACAATTTAACCACTTCCATAGGACCTGTTTTAGAAAAATACCACATTAAGTAAGAAGACAAAATTCCATACACATGGATTCTGTTCCAGACAAACCTTCCCGGTATCTACACATTGTTGAAAAGATCATAGATCAAATAGGCAGGACATGTCAGAAAACTATCTGCTGACAGAATACCAAACAAGCTACTTCATGGAGAGATGTCTGAGGGCAACAACCACATCGTGGACAGAAATAGATATTCAAAGACTCTGAGAACATCCTTGAAGTGTCTCACAATTGACACATACCACTGGGAGAAACAAGCATTGGATCATCCTGTTTGGTGCACCCACATAAAAAGTGCTGCTCATTCATATGAGTAAACTAGAATGGAGGAAACAAAGAAGAAAAGAGAATCTCAAAAAACAAGGATCACTAATGCTACAACTTTCTTACAACTCTGTCACTGTGTGAAAGGAAACTTCAATTGCAGATTGGTCGAATCAGCCACCTCCATACACATCACAACACTATAAACGAGAAACCAGGGTCTTCCCCAAGAACAAGTGACAAATAGCAACACAATCTTCCTTTGCCAAATATTCACAAGTTTTGATCTGGCCAGGTTTACTGCAAGTGACTATATTGTTATAGCAATTCCAGGAGATTGAATAATTTACATTAGACTGGTGGCAAAATGTCCCAAATAGTAGCACTATGCAATACTAAAAGATCAAAACAGATAAATGTAAAAAACAAATTTCAGAGAGATTCTTCAAATTCCTTCTACATCTCTGAAGGAAAGATGATTCATCATCACAAATACCATTGTTTCTACTGAAGTGTAACATTTTATATTGGTTAATATCTTTCTTTCTGAATTGTAACCATTTTCATTTGATCATCTGTTAGGAGTTACACGGAGATTCAGAAAATAAAACAAGTGGATTTTGAGTTGACCAAATCTACATTTCCTGTCGCAGGAAAGAACATCATAAACTTACATTGGAGAAAATCTGAATGCCCAGCAATTATTTATATATTGATTTTCATGATAACAACTAAAATAATCAAGCTACGTAATATTGCATTCCTAATTATATTCTGACATCTTTAGTTTATAAAATATACTTGTGACATCAGTAAATAAGCCCTATAGAGGTAACTATTTAAAAGTTTCTATTTTTATGAAATTAATTTGGTCTTACCTGTTTGACATCATATGCAAGAAGAACAAATCTAAGATCTGGGGAGACGGAGTATTTTGTTGCTTTAAATGTTACCTACAAAATGAAATGCACAAATCAGGTAAAATGCTGCAGAATATTAACATAGAAATGAAGTTATATCAAAAAATAAATGATTTTTGTTTTCACTTTGGAAAATAAATATCATTCTTTCACTTGATAGAGTTTTGCAGGTATTTTATATTTCTGCAGCAAGCTGGAGTGTAACCCATGACTTACATTATTTGCACATTATTAAGAACTGCAGAGTTTTATCTTAAAATAGGTCATAAAACAGTGTATCTTCGAGAGTTTCAGCTGTTTGTATCATATGAATTGGCAAAATATTTTACATTAACTCCCCCACCCCTACCCCCGACCTTACTATATGCAATCATTGCAAGAAAATAATTCAGAATCTTCCCATATATCATTTTAACACTTTTGGTTTTGGGTTGTTGATGTCAAATAGGCCACATGGAGAGAGACACATTTCATAAATATCTCGGACAGCATAATCTTTGTAACACAGTATATTCCACTACCAAAGCAAGTACTGCATGTCTAAAACATCTTGCCACCACAGTAAGATTAAACACCTGGGGAATCGTTGTGTAGATAATAATTCTTTTACTGTCCCGAGCTCTCTATCACCATTCTACTTTGCTTTATTATTTGCATTATGTCTTCTCCCACAATGGTGAAAGACATAGCAATGTATGAGGTTATTTATAAGTAATGAATGTCTCAGCTGTCAGGTACTATATATAGTTCATCCAATATGTCTGAGCATGAGTCCATTTATATGAGGTTTTTTTCAGGCATCTGCAACAATGTAAGTAAGTAAGTAAGTTTATTGGCCAAGTATTCACATACAAGGAATTTGTCTTGGTGCTCCGCCCACAAGTAACAACATGACATACAGTGACTGTTACAAATGACTCAGAAAACACTAAACATTAATAATAATAAAACATTAATGATAAAACACCATTGATCAAACATGTGAACCAACAAAATACCAGATCAAAGGGAGGCTACAGATTTTTGGCTGTTGAGTAGAGCAACTACTCGTGGATAAAAACTGTTTTTATGTCTGGCTGTGACTGCTTTGACAATCCGAAGTCGCCTTCCAGAGGGAAGTGATTCAAAGTGTTTGTGGCCAGGGTGAGAGGGTCAGAGATGATCTTGCCCGCTCGCTTCCTGGCCCTTGCAGTGTACAGTTCATCAATGGAGGGAAGGTTGCAGCCAATAATCTTCTCTGCTGATTGGACGATTCGCTGCAGCCTCCAGGTGTCGTGCTTGGTGGCTGAGCCAAACCAGACCATGATGGAGAAGGTGAGAACAGACTCTACGATGGCCGTGTAGAATTGGACCATCACATGCCTGTGGCAGATTGTGCTTCCTCAGCTGCCGCAGGAAGTACATCCTCTGTTGTGCCTTTTTGACTGTGGAGTCGATGGTAGCCCCCCCCCCCACTTAAGGTCCTTGGAGATGATGGCTCCCAGGAACTTAAAAGACTCCACAGATGTGACTGTGGTGTTGTTGATTGTGAGTGGAGGGGGAGCACTCCTAAAGTCTACAATCAATTCCACTGTCTTAAGAGCATTGAGCTCCAGGTTGTTGCTATGGCACCAGGACGCCAGCTGTAACACTTCCTGTCTGTAGGCAGATTTCTCCCCATCCTGGATCAGTCCAATCAGGGTTGTGTCATCCGCAAACTTGAGAAGCTTGACAGAGGTGTCTGTGGAGGTGCAGTCATTGGTGTAGAGAGAGTAGAGGAGAGGGGAGAGTACGCAGCCTTGCGGTGCTCCTATGCTGAGCGTTTGCGGGTCCGAGATGTGCTTTCCCAGCCTCACATGCTGCTTCATGTCTGTCAGGAAGTTGGTGATCCACTGACAGAGGGGTTCAGGCACAGTCAACTCGGAAAGTTTGGAGTGTGGTAGCTCTGGCACAATGGTGTTGAATGCAGAGCTAAAATCAACAAACAGGATTCTCGCATAGGTCCCCTGGCGGTCTAGGTGCTGTAGGATGAAGTGCAGGCCCAGGTTGACTGCCTCATCCACAGATCTATTGGCCCAATATGCAAACTCCAGAGGGTCAAGCAGGGAGTTTGTGATATTTTTCAGCGGGGCCAGCACAACCCCTTTCAAGTGTCTTCATGACTACAGAGGTCAGTGTGACAGGCCTGTAGTCTGTTGACAAGTAATCCATGTCTTTTTAGGTACAGGGACAATAGTGGAGACTTTGAAGCAGGCAGGGACAGTACATGTTTGTAGGGACTGGTTAAAAATGTCTGTATAGACCGGTGCCAGCTGTTTGGCACAGAGCTTAAGAGTAGCGGGGGAAACATTGTCAAGTCCTGGAGATTTCCGGCTCTTTTGTCCTCTGAAAAGCCTCTCCACCTCCTCTATTTTTATTGTTGATATTGGATAAGTGATGTTGTGCAGCACAGAGGGTGTGGGTGATTGGGTGTGAAGTGGTGATTGGAGGGGGGTGGGTGTAGAAAAGCCTAGTCTCTGCAGACTGAGGTCAAGCTGTGAGTGGGTGTGAAGTGTTGATTGGGGTGGGAAATGGTCCAGTCTTTTCATACTGGAGTCTTGCCTTAAGTAGGTATGAAGCGGTGAATGGGAAGGAGAGGTTGCAGGGTCCATTCTTTGTAGACTGGGGTCTGGCTGCGTTGGTTAGGGAGGGGGAGAGGGGGTACCAGGATTACGTTTCTGGTTTTCAAACCTGCAGTAAAGCTCACTCAGGTCGTTGGTCATGTGACGATTTTCCAAAGAGCGGGGGGCTCTTTGGACAATCTACCTCCTCTATTCTTAAGCTCTGTGCCAAACAGCTGGCACCGGTCTATACAGCCATTTTTAACCAGTCCCTGCAAACATGTACTGTTCCTACCTGCTTCAAAGACTCGTGTTGTGTTCTAAAATGCATATCAATTGGAAACTAAACTATGAAGTCCTATCCAACTCCTGGAGTCTGTAGACTAGACAATGTTCAGCGACTCGGCAACGGACTTGAACGAATACGCCACAGTCGTTACAGACTTCATAAAGAAATGTGTGGAGGACTGCATCCCTACAAAAACCATCTGAGTGTTTCCCAATCAGAAACCTTGGATGAACTTTGAGATCTGCACTCTTCTGAAGACCAGACACCGGGCATTCATGTCTGATGATAGAGTGGTCTACAAGAAGTCAAGATACGACCTTGGTAAGGCCATCAAAAAGGCCAAAAGGGACCTGCTCCAAACTGGAGGATGAGACAGATGTTCGGCAGCTGTGGTGGGGCCTGAATGCAATCACCTCCTACAAAGGGAAACTATGAGGCAGCTCGAATGTCGGCAAAACATCACTCCCTGTCGAGCTCAATGCGTTTTTACGCACGCTTTGATAGGGAGAACACCGATGTGCCTTGTCGAGCCCCCATTCGCTGTGATGGTATTTCAGTCTCAGTCACAGAGGCCGACGTCAGGAAATCCTTCAGAGGGGTGAACCCTCAAAAAGCACCTGGACCTGATGGTATACCCGGTCGTGTTCTAAAAACCTGTGCGGACCAACTGGCTGGAGTTTTTGCGGACATTTTCAACCTCTCACTTCTGAGGTCTGAGGTCCCCACCTGCTTTAAAAGGGCATCAATTATACCAGTGCCCAAGAAGAGTAAGGTGACGTGCCTCAATGATCGACCAGTGGCACTAAAGTCAGTGGTGATGAAGTGCTTTGAGATGTTGATCATGGCGCAAATCAACTCCTACCTCGACAAAAACCTGGACCCATGCAGTTCGCTTACCGCCACAACAGAGCAACGGTGGATGAGATCTCGCTGGCCCTCCACTCTGCTCTGGGCCACTTGGACAACAAAAACTCATATGTCAGGCTGTTATTCATTGATTACAGCTCGGCATTTAACACAATCATCCCCTCCAAGCTGGTTACCAAACTTGCAGAACTGGGTCTCTGCGCATCCCTCTGTAATTGGATCCTTGACTTCCTCATTCACAGACCACAGTCAGTTCGTATTGGTGGAAAAGTGTCAGCCTCGATAACAATCAGCACGGGAGCACCTCAAGGCTGTGTGCTTAGCCCCCTGCTGAACTCACTCTATACTCATGACTGCATAGCCGGTCATAGTGCAAACTCCTTCATAAAGTTCGCTGACGACACCACTGTTGTGGGACGTATCACTGATAGGGATGTCAGAGTATAGAAGAGAGATCGAGTGACTGTCCATATGGTTGCCAGCACAATAACCTGGCCCTCAACACCAGCAAAAGCAAGGAACTGATTGTGGACTTTGGAAGGAGTAAGATGGGAACCCACAGTCCCATTTATATCAACGGGTCGATGGTTGAAAGGGTCAAGAGCTTCAAATTCCTGGGTGTGCACATCTTTGAAGATCTTTCCTGGTCTGAGAACACTGATGCTAATATTAAGAAAGCTCATCAGCGCCTCTACTTCCTGAGAAAATTACAGAGCGTTGGTTTGTCAAGGAGGACTCTCTCTAACTTCTACAGGTGCACAGTAGAGAGCATGCTGACCAGTTGAATCGTGGCAACTTGAGCGCCCTGGAGAGGAAAAGACTACAAAAAGTAGTAAATACTGCCCAGTCCATCATTGTCTCTGACCTCCCTTCCATCGAGAGGATCTATTGCAGTCGCTGCCTCAAAAAGACTACCAGCATCATCAAGGACCCACACCATCCTGGCCACACACATCTCCCCGCTACCTACAGGTAGAAGGTATAGGAGCCTGAAGACTGCAATGACCAGGCTCAGGAATAGCTACTTCCCCACAGCCATCAGGTTTATTAAACTTGGCTCGGACAAAACTCTGAACATTAATATCCCATTATCTTTTATTTGCACTTTATCAGTTTATTTATTCATGTGTGTATATATTTATATAATGGCATATGGACACACTGATCTGTTCTGTAGTCATGCCTACTATGTTCTGTTGTGCTGAAGCAAAGCAAGAATTTCATTGTCCTATCAGGGACACATGACAATAAACTCTCTTGAATCTTGAATCTTGAATGTTCAGTCCAAACATTGTGGACCAAAGATCCAGTTCCCGTGCTATACTATTCTGTTATATGTATGTATCTCTTCCTGGGTACTTCTCCTTTTATCTTGCCTCTTTCATTAGCCAAGTTGTCATTCAATCACTTCTCTCTTAAGCTTATCACAGACTTTCCTTTTTTCTTACTGCCCTTCCCCCTTTCCCTGGAATTTAAAGGTCATTCATCTCTAAACTGATGGCTGTCATGGAAAGGACAGTTGAAAGAAGATAGAAAATGCTGGTTTGTAATTAATTATTACTCTCAATAAAACAATGAACTGATTTTTTGTCCACTGGAGGCTTCTCCCTTTGAACACATTTATCTTCTGTTTACTAATGTAACTCGGTGTCAAATATTAAATTGATGTTAAGCGTAACCACTCTCATCTTTTCTCCAGTGTTAATTTCTGGCAAATAAAAGTGTCCCACATGTGACAGGTGGAATCTAATTGGATTGTTGATAAGCTGATTATTAGAGAGTAGGTGTCACTTAATGCCACAATTAATGACTTCTTCCATCACTGTTCTGATCATTCCAGGGACTGAATGTATTGTAGTTGGTCTGGTTATGTTTATTTTCAATGCACAAATAGCAGGTTTGTTGAGTTTTCTTCCACACACATTTATTTTACATATTTCCTAAACTTAATATGTTCGTCTTAATATTCATAAATGTTAATAGGATGCACACCCAAAATATCTGACTTTTCATTTTATAAATCGTGGCTGAACTATTGTATGTTCCATCATTTACTTATTTCATGGCAGCTGGTCTTGATGAATTTTAAGACACTGAAGTCATTATTTTTGATAATCTATCTCACCTACTGTGCACAGTTGTCACCAAAACCTTTTGATTCATGTCTTGTTTCCACTGAACCCAAGCACATTTTCAGACAGACTGTCTGCGTTCACACCAGAACCTCTTGCTCCAGTCTTAAGCTGTTTTCTGACTGGATCCTTCTTGCATGATGAGTGCTGGTTCCACCATAGCACCATACATTTCACCTGTGTCTTGCTATCATGCAGTGCATCAGCCACTTCTTGTGGAGCCCAATGATATATGAAGCATCTCAGTATTATAGAGTTGTTTTACAGCCCTGTTCATAGACAAACTTAAAAAAAAAACTTGTGCATGTTCCCACCTACACCACTCTTCTAAACTGCAAAATTCAGGCACTAGTTGGTGGCATTTAACAAGACAAAAAAAAAAAAAAAACGAACTGTAGTCTGTCAGCAGCGGCTAGACTACAGTTTTTTTTATTTCTTATTTTTGTCTTGTTAAATGTATGTCTTGAGTCTAGTTTTTATTATTTTTCTTTAGCTGTGTATATGTGGGGGGTGGGGGAAATCGTTAGTCTCTTCGTTCGGGGACACAACCTTTTCTCTGTCGGGTCTCCCATGTCGTTGGGCCTAACATCATGGAGCCGGCGGAAGTCTCCGGCCAGGACCAACCTGAGGGTTCCAGTCGCGGAGCCTGCGGACCTGCTATTGCGGAGCTGGCCATCTTCGGAGTGAGAGGAGCTGTGGTGGCGTGCGGCTGCGACCCCACTTTGGAACTTTGGAGAGAGGTTTAAATGACTCGGAGTGTGGCCTAACATCGCCCGGCACGGCTTAAATGGCCACGGCCATCGTCCGCCGGGGTCTTTAACATCGGGAGCCCCAGTTCGCCTCGACGCTGCAGTTGGACTGCTGGACCGCGGGAGAAGAACAAAGGGAAGAGATAAGACTTTTCCATTCCATCACACTGAGGAGGTGTTGGAGATTCACTGTGATGGATGTTTGTGTAAACTGTGTTGATTGTGGGTCTTGTTTTTTTGTTGTAATGTAAGACTATAGAAAATGCAATTTTGTTCAAACCAATCTGTTTGAATGACAATAAATGGCATTCTATTTGAATTATGTCAAATAAAGTTTTTTCCTCGACTTCCCTCTAATCTTTCTGCCAATTGACCTAAAGCCATGCCTCCTATTTTACAAACATGAAGAGAGATTAGGTGGTGTGTTACTTTTCTCCCAGATCATATCATTGAACTATTTGTGGAAGTGAGGAGAACTTAGAGGTAAGAGAATGATACTGACAGTCACTTCCATTCACATTAAGACATTTTTTCCAAGGCTACTGCCCAAGACCAAACAAGGCCTTTCTCTCTTTGCCCAGAATTGGGAAATGGTGTAATTCATTACCAGAGAAAGAACTTGGGGCAGAGGCAATGTAAACATTTGATATTAGATTGAATAGGTCATTGGGAAAGTGGATAGAAGAGAAAAATATATGTGTAGAACGATTCCCCGTCTGCAAGGTAATTTGTAAGCAGAGTTTGGCCAGGCAGAATTGCTTTTTTTCAAATATCTAATTTTCATCTACTTCCAATAGTGCTGGATCTTCAGAGATCGATAAAGGAGAAGCATTCATGATAAGTGAACTAAGCAATCATTTTTTCTGAAATTGCTTTTAACTGCAGTAAGTGAAATCTCCTTTACTGAGAGACATAATGTGGAGTCTCAGACAACAAACATTAACTGTTTCGCTCAGTACCATTGTTGCCTCTCCTGCTAAATGCTTCTAACATTTTCTGTGAAATTGATATGACCATTTTTTGTTTTCTCTGGCAAACCAGTAGATCTTATTCCACATCAACTTGCATTGTCAAACCTTGGCATGATTTGAAAGAAAAAGATAATTGCAATTTCTTTCAAGACTCAACGTTTGCCAATTGAATTACAACCCCATGATATCAAAACTGAGTGCAAAGTGCAAATGTCTATTACGGCAGGGATTTTTAGTGAGAACATCAACGGAGGCCTACGCTGCAATAGTTCATCTAACAGGCTTTGATAATAAAGGTGGTTTTCAGAAATTCTGTTCAGAAAACAAGTTGTCGATCTGGTATCCAACCTTGCAATACTTCTCTACATCAGTGAGACCAAGCGCAGGCTTGGCGATCACTCAGCCCAACACCTCCGCTCTGTTCGCAATCTCCCGGAGGCTCAACAATTCAACCCTCCCATTCCGAATCCGATCTTTCGGTCCTGGGCCTCTGCCATTGCCTTATTGAAGCTATTGTATTGTTTTCAAAAGGAAACCACTGAATTTGCTGGAACCAACGAAAATGGAAATGTTAAGCAACTAATAAAGGGAAAACTGCCTGCATTTTCTCAGAGTTATAGAATCACACAGCATAGAAATAGACCCTTCGCCCTAACCCGTTCATGTCTACCAAGATGCCTCATCTAAGTTTGTCTCATTTGTCAGCATTTGGCCCATATCCCTCTAAACCTGTCCTATCATGTATCTGTCCAAGTGACTTATAAATGCTGTTATAGCATTTGCATCAACTATCGCCATTGGCAGTTCATTCCATATATCCACCACCATCTGAGTGAAAGCATTGTCCCTCAGGTTTGTATGAAATCTTGTCCCTCTCGGCTCAAATATATGTCCTTTTGTATTTGATCCTTCTACTCTGGGTAAAAGACATTCTCTTAAAGAATTTAAAGACCTCTAAGATCACCCTTCAGCCTCCTGAGCTCCAAGGAATAAAGTCCTAGCCTGCCTAATGTCTTCCCCTCAAGTCCTGGCAACATCCTCATAAATATTCTCGTAACGCCATATGGGAATGGTGGCAATTCTCCATCTGCACACATGAATCCTATAGAACAGTGAAACACCTGGATAGAGTGACTGTGGAGGGGATGTTTCCACTAGTGGGAGTGTCTAGGAAAAGACACAGCCTAAGTATAAAATGATGTACCATTAGAAAGATGAGGAAGAATTCCTTTAGCCAGAGGGTGGTGAATCTGTGGAATTCATTGCCACAGATAGCTTTGGAGGTCAAGTCAATGGATATTTTTAAGGCAGAAATTGACAGAAACTTGATTAATAAGGGTATCAGGGGTTATGGGGAGAAGGGGGTTGAGAGCTAAAAATAAATCAGCCGTGATTGAATGGTAGAGTAGACACGATGGGCTGAATGGCCTAATTCTGCTCCTAAAATGTATGAATTTATGAATGTGTGAAAATCCCAAAATTCCTGAGAGGCATTCAATTTGCTAACTGCACTCTGATATTGGTCGGAGTACCAATGTCTTTTAGCTTCACTAGGAAATCTGTTTGCTTCACATGTCCCAGGTTGGGAGCAATGGGAAGGGGCCACACAGGATAAAATTTACATCAAAGGAAGTGACAATCAATTGGTTGAACTCATTCATCAAACATCTTTGCTCACATTGCACTCTTAATGATTTGCAGGAGAGACCAGATTAAGGAGATAATAGGTGATTAAGATGACCCGTTAAGAATTCTGTCTTTCAACACTCCATTAATAAATTTAAATCTGAGGTCAATTGATCTTTTCTAGCCAAGGTTATAGAGATTAGCCAGATATTTGGAGTTAAAGTCGATTAACAAAGATCTCACTGAAAGACAGAGCACGATTAAGGCTGCGTGCCATTTCTTACGTTTCTATTTTCCCCAAAGCTCAAAAAAGCAAAAGACAAACACATTTTGGAAGATTGGATTGAAATCAGTGAATAATTTGACAATGCAAATATATATCTGCAGGAAAGATATTTAGTATTAATATGGGACATTACGGGCGCGGCAAGTAGCATGGCGGGTTAGCATGCTTATCATAATGCAGAAGTGTACAATTGTCTCAACAAAGCAGGACATGATTAGTGCAGCTGAGATTGCAGGCTCAGCAGTAAGGAATAGGAACAAGCTCACTAGTGCCTTCACGAAAGGCCACTGGATCTCAGAAATGTTTTTATCTGGAGATAAAGGAACTAGTTCCAGGGTCACCTCGATGGTAATTGAGAGAGCTTGGCGATAGTCAGCGGTGTTGTTTTCTTGGTAATCAGGGGCTTGGGTTAGAACAAAGACGTACCTTGGTGATGAAGCCGTCATGACACCAGCAGACCCGCCAGAATAAGAGGATCTTCACTTAAGCTGCTGATGCAACAGGGATGGAGTCACAGTATCTGTTTACCAGCATGTTTATGGTGGCACAGTGATAGAATTACTATCTTACAACACCAGAGGCCTGGGTTCAATCCAGACTACAGGTGCTGTCTGTACAGAGTTTGTATGTTGTCCCTGTGACCATGTGGGTTTTCTCCAGGTCCTCTGGTTTCCTCCCACAGTCCAAAGACATGCAGGTTTGTAGGTTAATTGTCTTATGTAAATTGTCCCTAGTGTGTAAGATAGAGTTAGTGTATGTCGATTGTTGATCCGTGTGGACTTGGTGGATTGAAGGGCCTGTTTCCATGTTGTATTTCTAAACAAACTAAACTAAAAGCTGCCTGGATTAGAGGTTGGATAGACTTGGATTGTTTTCTCTCGAAAGTCAGAGGTTGAGGTGAGGCTTGAAAGAAGTATATAAAATTATGAGGCATAGATAGGGTAGACAATCAGAACCTGTTTCCCAGGGTGGAAATGGCCAACACTAGAGGGGGTAACAATAGGCGAGAGGGGGAAAGTTTAATGGAGATTGGCGGGCAAAGTTGTTTTTACACACAAAGACTAGTGGAGACCTGGAAAGCTCTGCTGGATGTGGCTGTGAAAGAAAATACAATTATGGCATTTAAAAGGCCTTTGGATAGTCACATGGAAGAGCAGGGAATAGAAAGATGTATATCATGGACAGGCAGATGAGATCCGTTTCACCTTATCATGTTCGGTACATACATTGTGGGTTGAAGGACCCATTTTTATGCTGTACGTTATGCTGTATGTTCTATATTCTATACACGATTGATTATGCATTTTCTAATCCCTGGTTAGTTCAGTGATGATAACCAAACTGTCATACATCGATTAAGCTGCATCATCTTGTCTCAATGTTTCATAAAAATTGAGGTTTCTGTATGGTTCGGAATAGTGCATGGATTAAACTGCAGAGGTTAATGAATACTTTTCACTCTCCTGTTGTTGGCATAATAAACACTTCTCTTTGATTAGCAGATGCATCCATGTGAGCGACTTTCTGTTCCACAACTACAGTATATCCCTCCTCAGTTTTCCTTGCTCCTGTTATTTACATTTTTTATTAGTGTACTGAAGATGATATAGAAGATCTGGGACATTTGTATTCTGGGCCTTTGATCATTGTCTCAGGCTTTATGCAGGCAGAGTTACCATTCCATCTACAGGGCCAGGTATATTAAATATTCTAACTTGCTACGATCTCCATATGTAAAGAAGAATAAACTTGCCTTCAGGTTAGTGCAGATTCACTGGATTAATTCTGGGATGAGGGTATCATCCTATGATTTGAGATTGAGTAAGATTGCCTGTGTTGATTACTGATGGTCTAACTGACCTGCTGATGAGGAAATAGAGGGCCCAATTGCACAGGGACGAGCAGCGATTCAGTTGTCTGAGTTTAAAGATAAGTTTGGAGGAGATGATGGTGTTGAACACTGAGCTGGAGTTGATGAACAACAGTCTGATATACATGTAGGAAGGAACCGCAGATGCTGGTCCATATAGAAGATAGATACAAAATGCTGGAGTAAGTCAGTAGGTCAGACAGCATCACTGGAGAAAACAAATAGGTTGTAGCGAGTCCAAACTTTGTGATCAAACGGTTACTTTATTAGCAAGGTAAGTTTAATATACATGTGCGTTTGAGACTCTCTAACCTAAGAGTCATTGCTGCTGCTGCTGCTGCTGCTGCTGAGCGAGGGTGTTGACTTGTGCTCAGCCATATGCTGACTGATGATCTCAAGGTAAGATCTCCTGATGTAGCTGGACAGTCCCCTTAACCCATGGCGTCACGTTCCCACCAAAGCTTGTCACGTGATAGTCCTCGTAATTACAGACGAGTGTTCGACAGTAAGTGGTCTGACCACCAGTAAGTGGTGATACCACAGGATCCCCCCTCCCAAGAACCAGGAAAACGAGCAGGCTGATGAAACGCGGCAGCCAAAGCTCATAAATCCACAGGCGATAAAGGACAGAGCGCGCTCACCTTCTACCAGAAGGTGCGCAAGCATGGTCGAGGGCGGCTCCATCAACGGTTCATGTGTCTCTGGCCACGAGTCGGGACCACGGGGCCTGCGGGCGCAGTCAACGCATCGCGTGGGCCTGGTCGGACGTGGACTGTGGGGGCCAGGCGAACGATGCAAAAAAACGCAGGACGGATGAGACACAGTCACATTTCATCGACCAGCAGGGGATCAGTGTCCTGACAAATATGGCGCCCAGCAACGGCTCGGAAACGTCGGCAACAATGCAAACCAAAGAAAACACAACAAAGAAATAACGATAAACTAATAGCTAAACCTGTCAAGGTCATTACAGTAAAAAAATAAATAAAACGACAGCGAGAAAACATACTGTAAAGACCAAAGTGGTAGGAAGCTAAAAGTTAAATGGTTTGAATCATGCAGGGTTGTACATGAAACCAAAGTTCGAATTGCCCATTGTCCATGGTGTGAATGATGCAGGATGGCTCGGGAATCCAATGTCCGATGAGAAGCTGTGCTGGAAGATAGAAAACTGGAGGATGAAGTGACACTATCCGACCTGAAGTGGCTCTTTTGCTGTGGTCAGACTGCAGAGATACCATCCGACCTGAGATGGTGCTGTGGACAGCAGTCAGAGCAGGTCGAGCGGCGTCCCCCTCCGACAGGTTAAAATGTTGACCTCCGTAACCAGAAGTAGGAACATCGCATCCGGCCGGCTGCGGCAGCCATTTTGGTGACCGCGGCGGCCATGTGGTTGTAGACAGGTCGGAGCTCCACATACCATCGCTGGTAGCTCTCGAGACTGGATGCACTGCCGCCACAAGGTGACATTTCAGGACGAGACCCTTCTTCAGACTTCAGGTCAGAAGAATGGTCTCGACCCGAAATGCCACCTATTCCTTTTCTCCAGAGATGCTCTTTGACCTATTGAGTTACTTTAGCATTTTGTGTCTATCTTCAGTCTGACATACTTGTTCTTATTGTTCTGGTAGTCAAGTGCAGAGCGTGAATCCAGCGAGATCATGTTGCCCTTTTGATCTGCTGTGATGGTAGGTGAATTGAATTGGGTTCAGGTCTGTACTAAGGCATAAGTTGATATGCGGCATAACCAACTTCTCAAAGCACTTCATCACCATGAATGTTAATACCATCACAGTAACATGTGTCTTCTTGGTTTTGTTTTGGCACTGGTATTATGGATTCCTGTTTAAAGCAGATGGGGACCATAGACCATGGTAGTGAGAGGTTGAAGTTGTCTGCAAAATATCTATCTGGTTGGTTAATGTATGTTTTAAGAAATTAGCCAGGTACTTCAGAGGTTGAATGCTTTGACAATGATGAGCAGTTGTTTCTTTAGTTGGCGAGTCTTAAACTGGAATGCATACGGCCAGAATGAGAGGTTGACCACTTGAAATTGAGATGAGTAGGTTTGTACTTGTTTGGTTGTAGATATTCAGTGACTGAGCGTATTTATAGATTTAGATCAAAGACTGAATTTAATAGATGTCGGAATAATAAGATAATTCAAACATTTGGAGAACTATTGAAGCTGTGTCCACATTGCAATACAATAGGCAATAGACAATAGGTGCAGGAGTAGGCCATTTGGCCCATCGAGCTAGCACCGTCATTCAATGTGATCATGGCTGATCATCCTCAATCAATACCCCGTCCCTGCCTTTTCTACATATCCCCTGACACTGCTATCTTTAAGAGCCGTATCTAACTCTCTCTTGAAAGTATCCAGGGAACCGGCCTCCACCACTCTCTGAGGCAGAGAATTCAACAGACTCACAACTCTCTGTGTGAAAAAGTGTTTCCTCGTCTCTGTTCTAAATGTCCTACCCCTTATTCTTAAACTGTAGCCCCTGGTCCGCCAACATCAGGAACATGTTTCCTGCTTCTAGCATGTCCAAACCCTTAATAATATTGTACAATAAGATCTCCTCTCATCCTTCTAAACTCCAGAGTATACAAGCCCAGCCGTTCCATTCTGTTCCATGATAGTCCCACCATCCCGGGAATTAACCTTGTAAACCTACACTGCACTCCCTTAATAGCAAGAATGTCCTTCCTTAAATTAAAGGACCAAAACTGCACACAATACTCCAGGTGTGGTCACACTAGGGCCCTATACAACTGCAAAGGGACCTTTTGGCTCCTATACTGAACTCATCCTGTTATGAAGGCCAACATGCCATTCACTTTCTTCACTGCCTGCTGTACCTGCATGCTTACTTTCATTGACTGATGAACAAGGACCCCCAGATACCTTGTACTTCCAGTTTTCCCAACTTGACACCATTTAGATAATAATCTGCCTTCCTGTTTTTGCTACCAAAGTGGATAACCTCACATTTATCCACATTAAACTGCATCTGCCAGTCCTCCTACACAATATGCAGCTCCATCTGCTCTTGATTCAGGCCATTCACCAATGGCATAAAAAGCAAAGGCTTCGCATTACAGGGCTCTGCAATTGGTAACCTATTTTCAACTTCTCTAGCAGTTCTGCTATATTCCAAATAATATCTACTCAGCACAGCATGCTGTGCTGAGCCGGTTGCTTCTTACCTTGCTAATAGACTTTTGTAATGACTGAGCCATCACTGAAGCATCTGTGAGGTGGTTTTCTCATTCTTTTCAAAAGATTACAGATAACTTTTGAACTTTCTGCCATTGCAATCTGTGAAAAGTCCCAATGTCAAAGTTGCCTCTATTTGTGTTCCTGCAATTGATACTTACTTGTAGTTTCTCACCAATATCACAGTACAATTGTTACTTCACTAGTTGACCCACAGTGAAATAAACAAATACCTTCTCTTAGGAGACCAAAACTGCACACAATACTCCAGATGTGGCCACACCAGGCCGGTGTACAACTGCAGAAGGACTTCTTTACTCCTTTACTCAAATCATTTTGTTATGAAGGCCAACATGCCATTAGCTTTCTTCACTGCCTGCTATACCTGCATGTTTACTTTCAGTGACTGGTGCACAAGGCCATTCAGGTCTCATTGCACTTCCCTTTTTCTTAATCTGACACCATTGAGATAATAATCTGCCTCCTTGTTCTTGCTGCCAAAGTGGATAACCTCACATTTTTCTACATTGTACTACATTAATTCTGATTTTGAATTACTGGCTGTTACTTCCACATAATATTATAACCCCTCTATAATACGCAACATCAACCATAACTTCCATGACAATATTTTCTGTATTTTCACATCCATGTGACGGAACCTTTCCTGCCTTTTGCACTGATGCAAATTGCTCGTTACCTATCAAACCCTCTTGGAGTATCCACATTATCTGGTGTAAAGGAAATAACAATTTATACCTTACCACATGGAATCGTGCCCTGTTCAAAACTGCTTCATGGTTTTAAATATTGATGGCTAGTCTGCAAATAACACTGAACAATTCCCACTACATTAAATAGATTTGCTTGAATTATATTGTTCACTTGTCCATACACAATGTGATTCTGAAACACCCAATCGAAAAATGGCTGGAGATAATTTTTTTTGCCAGTGTCTTTTGTCTGACCATGTTTCAAAATCCTTTGGTTGTACATACCAAGATCGAACTGGACCGTGTCTGGTGGTGCTGGATTAATAGGGTACTTCAACATTTTCATTATGTCCTCATATGTGATCTCACCTCTATCTCATAAGCCTCCAGTCTGGGCACTTCTTTCCTCTTCTCAAGAATCCATGTTATTCTGGGACGTTATCAAGAACATTCACCCTGAATACTGATACTTATTCCACATAGAGGGCATATGGTAAACTATGGATGTATCTCCTGAGCTCCTGACTTATTGGAAACAACCACTGCCTGCCATTATCATGCTCTCTACTTATTTTCTTGGCAATCGATAATTATTTTATCACACCCTCAAGCAACAACATCCAATCTCTTGTCACTAAATCAGCGTATGCTTGCATAAGAAAATAAACACAGGTATAGCTAGCAACAGATCATTATTTTCTGAAGGCAGCAAGTTCAAACTAAAACAGTATTGTCTAATACCACGTTTGGTCATAGGACATGGTCCTTAAAGAAACACTTACACTGGTTTACACTTAAGGTCTGATCTCTCTCCAAATATCAAATTGTGAAAATGGTAATGAAGATGGTAATGTATGTTGAATAATTTAAGACAGAACAATGAAAACATGAATAATTTGTAATATTTGATGAATTATTGAATATTATTGCAAATGGACGGCTTCTCTGAGTGAGGAATTCAACATATTCACATATTGATTTGGCATATGGGAATTCTACATTTTAATCACATATGTATTTACCTCTGGCAACTGTAGTGATTGTAGATTAATCAATGCTATGTTCATTCTATGCTAAAAGTAAACAACTTTAAATATCTAGTCAGTGCATGTGTACAATGAGGGTATCAATATGTTCAGTTAGTCCCAAAAGCAGTATCATTACTGAAAGGTTTAACAATATATTCAACACAAAATATACCGGAAATGTAAAAATCAGTAGTGGAATAATAACCCTTGCTGAGAGAACAGTTTTTACATCTCAGGTGCCTCGTTATCAGAATACATGGCAGGAAAGGTTGTTCGGTTGTGGAATTAACTGCAGAGTGAAGGTTTAATGCTTCTCCAACTGACATGTACTGAGAGATCCATTACAGAAACGGAAGAAGAGAACATATCCCCATAGAGTAGAAACACTTGGAGGGAGCAAAATAGAAAATCTGCGCTGGAAATATAATGCCTAACTGCCCACTTCTGAGTGACTGTGCTGGATAATCAAATATTTTTTAATTGTGTCTCATGATCAACATGTGCCACGCAGTTGAAAAGCTTTTGAGAAGCTAAAAAAGGACATGTATAGTGATTGGTGGATGGGTCAGATGTATCTTTAGTGGCCTAACTCACAAAGAAAGTTTGAAATGAAGGCAGAGCAAGATATTTAACACACTGCAAACCTGCATTAAAAGATGTATGAAATGTTCAGAAATATTAACAAGCTATAAAAATGTATTGAGCCCAGTCTGTTATTTAATATGATCATAGTTGATCTGATTGTAATCTCAACTCCATATTCCTGCAATTTTTATCCCTTTGCATAACAATAATCAAAAAAAAGACACAAAGTGTTGACGTAATTGTTTGTGTGGGGTTCTCCCTGTGACCGAGTGAATTTAGGGCAGCACAGTGGTGCAGCGGAAGAGTTGCTGCCTTACAGTGCCAGAGGCACAGAATGAAGGTGATAAGCAAAAGGACGGAAAGTGACATGAAGAAAAACATTTCACAAAGAGAATGTTGAATTTAGAGATACAGCATGGAAACATGCCTTTTGGCCTAATGAGTCCACACTGTCCATTGATCACCTGTTCACACTAGACCCATTTTCACATCCACTCCTTGAATATTTGGGGCAATTTACAGAGGTCAATTAACCTACAAACCCGCACGTCTTTGAGATATGGGAGGAAACTGGAAAACCTGGAGGAAACCAAAGCACCTAGACAAAATCCATGTGGTCACAGGAAAAACTCCACACAGACAACACCCAAGGGGCAGGATCATATACGAGTCTCTAGCGCTGTAAGGCAGTAACTCTACCAGATGTGCCACTGAATTGCACTGCCAGGTGGTAGAGAAGGCACAGGTGGCACGGTGTCACATCGGTAGAGTTGCTGCCTACAGTGCTTGCAGCGCCAGAGATCCAGGTTCAATCCTGACTACGGGTGCTGTCTGTACAGAGTTTTTACGTTCTCCACCTGACCGTGTAGGTTTTCTCCGAGATCTTTGGTTACCTCCCACAATCTAAAGACGTACATGTTTGTAGGTTAATTGGCTTGAGATTGTATATTTGGTATGTGTAAATTGTCCCTAGTGTGTGTAGGATAGTATTAATGTGCAGGGATCGCTGGTCGGTCTGGACTCGGTTGATCGGTAGACTTTTGATAGATGGTTGGAACAAAGGCCAAAGATTAACATCAAAAGTGTGAGACAAAAGGATTGAAGAGTTGCGAATTGAGGAAGAAATGCCAGTGGAGGGAGGAATAGGTGAGAGTCCAGATGGGCTACAGTGTAGGGGGGGAAGAAAGGTGGGGGAGGATGGTAGGTGGGGAAGAAAGAGGAAGGAGTGGGTTGTAGGACTTAACCTTGAACTTGGAAAATTCAATATTTATACCATTGAGCTGTAAGTTACCCAGGTGAAATATAAAGTGCTGTTCCTCCACTTTGCATATTACCTCCTTCTGGCAATGGAGGCCTAAGACAGAAATGTCAGTATTGTAATGGGAAGGGGAGTTAAAATGGATAACAACCGGGATATCCAATAGGCCGTGGCAGGCATTTGCTCCACTGCAGAGAAGGAAAAATCCTTTGTAGCAATCAAAAATGAGAAGAATGAGAATGTGAAAAGGCAAACTTTGCTCAAAGTGACTGGATTGCTTTTACACAGAAAAGGTATAGACTCGACAGGCCGAATGGTCCTCTAGCTGAAATGCTTATTTTGTATAAACATACTCAAATTCAATCATCCTTGTACAGATAAACTATGTTTTATGTGTTAATAATTGAAATATTGGACTAACTTTCTCTATTTCACAATTCCAAGTCTTCAGTGAAATAATAGAAAATGGTCTTACGTGGGCAAACAGCGTGACAGTTAAAAAATATGGAGATATAAAAAACAAAGTAATGGTTAAGCATCATCCATATGAGGAGGACAATTTATTTACAGACTGATTCTTCAAGGGGCATTATGAGATTGAGGAAAATAAGAGGGAATCAAAAATAAATCCTTGGGTTTACTCAGAGATCCTGCCACAGAAATAGGAAATTTATGTTGCGGGTGAATTTTAGATATTGCATAGGAGCCGAATAAAATTTAAAAACGATAAAAAATTGTTGTGTGAAAAAATATGAACCTGTGTTAACTAATAACTCACCAATGTATTTTAAAATTAGATTTGAAGCTAGTACTTGGGAGAGTTATTAAATCACCTTTCTGTCTCATTGTGGAATTAAAAATTACAGGAAAGTTATTTCCTACTACAGCATATATCATATATCCTTGGATATCATATATCCTATATCACATATATATAATATAGGATCATTTTAAATCCTAACAATTTTTCATTGCTTGCACATAATTGTCTGTTGTTTCTTTGTGTTGCAAGAATGACACATTAAAAATATTATTTGGATGTAAATTAGTTTGCGATATAGTGATCCTGTTTACTTTGTTTAGCAAGTGGAAGTTCTTTCATACTAATGCCATCTATTGTATGAATTTGATATGAATTTGTGTAGTTCATGGTTTGTGCTGCAGCTTTTTCAAATATACTGTCAATAAGGCCTTGATGGTCCCATTAAATTTAGTGTGCTGATGAAAATCTTTCTGCTGCCATTATTGAAAAGCTTTGTGCAATTTACAGTCAGATGAACAAATATATGCCATTAACACCGGTTAACTGACAATTTAGCTGATGGACAGCCGTGAAAAGAGCATAGTTACAGTCATGTCCTGATTGTCTAGTTTACAGCCATTCCAGTAAGTGGATCTGTAATAGTCAATCTCGTTCACTGAGAAATTGCTGACACATTTAATTTAAATTTAGGTCAGAGATATGTTGCAATAATTGAAGGACCAACATTTTAAATGCAGAAGAGTGTAAAATGTATCCCAAAGGTATTTTAACAAATTAAAATGAGTTTAAAAAGATTTGTCTAAAAAAAACAAAATAAAATGAGCCATGACTAAATATTTATTGATTCCTGAGTTATGACATTCCTCTCATATGTAGTAATGCATTTGTCCATCTATAACAAATCATAGTGGGCTAGAGTATTTTCTTTGATTAAAGTCAGTGATCTGGGCACAATTTCATGAATGTTAAGAAGTATTTATTCTGAGTGTCTACACCATGGCCAGAGTTTCTGCAATTTATTTCCTTACTTTTTTCAGTAATCTTGCATGCCACCCATCTGGACTAAAGGGCCTGTCCCACTTACGTGTCATTGGCAAGCAGATTACGAGACCTCGTGGTCGCGTTGAGCCGCGATGGTCCTGCGAAGGTCGGGCGCGATTACATGCGTACGCACAGCTATCTGGAGCGTGTGACATAATTTGAAGATGGACACAAATGAAGGAGTAATTCAGTTGGAAAGGCAGCATCTATGGAGAGAAGGAATGGGTAACGTTTTGTGTCAAGACTCTTCTTCAGTCTGAAAAGAAGGGTCTTGACCCGAAACGTCATCCATTGCTTCTATCCAGAGATGCTGCCTGTCCCGCTGAATTACTCCAGCAATTTGTGTATATCTTCAATTTTCTTGGCCCCGCTCTGGCAGTAGAAGTGGGGGCAGATCCGGACCGCAACGGCCGTGAGCCCCAGGCCGAGCTGGGCGATCGTTTGACTGCTTCTGCTGCTGTTGAAGGTGAGACATTGTATCGCACCAGGGTCTTGGGCCTGTCCCACTTTGGCCGTCAATTCCGCGACAGGCCTTTGACGCGCAAAGATTTTGTTCACTATAAAAATTTCGGAGCCCCGCGAGCTGTTGCGCACAACTGCATACCCCTCCACTCTTCTAAGTGGGACCGGCCCCGCGCGGCCATACGATGCCCGTGTGCCTCAACGCGACCATGAGGTCGCATAATTTGCGTGCCAAGGACACGGAAGTGGGACAGGCCCTTAGCGATTTATTAATTGTAAGTGCAGCTAGCCTTTCGGGTACCTCTATTAATTTTATGTGCATTCTGGTTTTCAGTATATCTTCCTTTGTTAAAACTCCAGTGGTATCATAACTATTAAACATACTTATGTAGTACCTCAGCTAGGTCCCTAGTGGTCATGATTTGGTATTCCACCTCCGCATCCTTCTGCATAAACACTGTACATCTCTTCCCATACAAACAACCCACTGGCCCCATCATTTATTCATTTCCCTACTGTAGAAAAAGCCTCTGGCTCTCAATCCATGCCCCATATACCAGTTAAGGGCCTGTCCCATTTGGCGATTTTTTTCGGCGACTGCCAGCGTCATATCAGGGCCGCCAAAAGATTTTGAACATTTCAAAATCCAGCGGTGACAAAAAAAATGTTGCGACGTGAAAAAACACATCAATACGTTGTCACGCCTCATCACGCCGCTACTTTTTTCGTGAGCTGCTACGTCAGTCAATGATGCCGGCAGTCGCTGAAAAAATCATCAAGTGGGAAAAGCCCTTTTCCTCTCTGTCTATAGTAGAGAGGTAACTATAATTGTATTATTCTCAAACCAGTTGGCAAGCATCAAGTGTTTAATAGTCATATGTACAAAACGGAACAATGATATTCTTACTTGCAGTAGCACAACAAGTTTGTAAATAGTACTCAATAGATAACATAACTGAGTAGGGATGTAATGCTGAGGCTCTATAAGGAGCTGGTCAGTGTGCAATTTTGGGCACCATATCTGAGGAAGGATGAGCTGGCTCTGAAGAGGATCCAGAGGAGGTTTACAAGAATGATCCCAGAAACCAGTAGGTTATCATATGATGCGCATTTGTCGGCACTGGGCCTGCACTCGCTGGAGTTTAGAAGAAGGAGATTGGTATCTCACTGAAATGTACAGAATTGTGAAAGGCTTAGAGTGGATGCAGAGAGGATGCTTCTACTAGTGAGAGAGTCCAGACTAGATGTCATCGCCTCAGAATTAGACGTTCTTTTAGGAAAGAGATGAGGAGGTATTTATTTCGCCAGAAGGCAGTGAATCTGTGAAATTCTTTGCCACTGTAGGCTATGGTGGCCAAGTCAGTGGATATATTTAAGGCAGAGATAGACAGATTCTTGATTAGTACAGGTGTCAGAGGTTTGGGGGAAGAAGGAGGAGAAGGATGAGAATAGAGTTTAGAGGGAGAGATAGATCAGCCATGATTGAATGGCTGAGTAGACTTGATGGGCCAAATGTCCTAATTCTGCTCCTATCACATGATAATAAACGAAAAAAGGTTCATTAAAAAAACAAGAGTGCAAAACAAGACTATTCCTATTGCAAAGAAGATAGTTCAGAGTTTGAAGTTTAGTTGGGATTTGTGGTGTTCACTAGCCTGATGTATGTTGGGATGAAGTTGCTTCTGCAATTGGAGGTCCTCAGGTCTCTCTATTTGCATAACCAACCTTGCAACCTCCTGATGGAATCATGCAGTACAGAAACAGGCCCCTGGGCCCAACTTGCCCTGCCGCCCAAACTACACCTGCCTATATCGCTCTAAACCTCTCCTATTCATGTGCCTATCCAAATGTGTTTTAAAATGTTGTTACGATACTTGCCTCAAACACCTCTATAGCAGCTCATTCCACATGCCCACCACTCTCTCTGCAAAAATAGTGCCCCTCAGGTTCCTTTTCAATCATTTCCATCTCTCCTTAAAGCCATGTCCTCTGGTTCTTGATTCCTATATGGGTAAACGACTCTAAGCATTCACACTATCTATTTCCCTCATGATCTTTTATGCCTCTGTAAGATCATCTCTCATCCTCCTCCAACACAAGGAATAAAGTCCTTACTTGCTCAACCTCTCCCTGTAGCTCAGGCCCTGAAGTCCTGGCAAAATTCTCAGAAATCTTCATTGCACTCTTTCCAGTTTAACAACATCCTACCTATAGCAAGGTGACCAAAACTAACACATTACTCCTGGTGAGCCCTCACTAATGTCTTGTACAACTGCAATATAACATCCCAACTTCTATACTTAGTACACTGACTGTTGAAGGCCAATGTACCAAAATCACTTTTGACCATCCTAGCTACCTGTGATGCCACTTTCAAGGAACTATATATTCCTATATCCCTCAGTTCTAAACCACTCCCCAGTGCCCTGCCATCCACTGTGTTGGTCTTGCCCTGGTTTGACTTCCCAAAATGCAACATTTCAGACTTATCTGCATTAAACAACAATAACCATTCTTACGGTCCCCTTGCTCAACTCCATGCATGCTCTGAACTCTTGTTATCATACTCTTAAAAGCATCCCACTTTCTGGATGTTGCTTTGCCCACAAACAACATACTCCAAACAACTTTAGCAAGTTTCTGTCTAATACAATCAAAGTTGCCGACTCAGAATTTTAAGTTGTGGGCCCACCCTATCCACAACCAGTTTATAGTTAATGGTTTCTGGTCCCAAAAGGTTTGCCACAGACACTTTAGTCACATTAAACTTCCCAATTTCCTAAGAGTAGTTCAATTCTCTCTTTGCCCTTACCCTTATTGGGCCCTTTACGTATTACATGAGGAAACTTTCCTGAACACATTTGACAAATTCCACTATCACAGTCCCAGTCAATATTGGCAAAGGTAACAATCTCTGCTCTTCCCCAATTCTCACCTTCTGCACATCCCTAATTTTGTTCATTTCACCATTGGTGTTTGGCTGCCTAAACTGAAACATGGAAGTCGATCCCTAAACTATTCTACTTCCCTTTCCGCCACTAAAAAGCACATGGTATCAAGCTTTTGGTCATTATTCAGGGTGTCTCCATTTCTACAAAGGATGCCTTAATGATAAATTTTGTCTGATTATTGCCCATATGAAACGCCTTGGGATGTCTAACAAAATTAATTGTGCTAAGTATGTACAAACTGTGTTTGTTGATAATAGATCATAGACTGCACGAACAGAAGGAAGTTGTTTCATTCCCTGCTGAGTAACAAAACAGATTATCAAAGATATGTGACAGAGAATGGCACCATTTTAATCTGGAACTGGTTGCTGCAAAGAGATAAAAGTGGTAACTAGGCCAGAAGAGTCAAATTAATAATCTCCTTTATGCCCCTCATTCCCTCAGGCCAGCCTGCTATAAATCAGTAGGAAGGGACTGCAGATGCTGGTTTAAACCAAAGACAGACACAAAAAGTTGGAGTAACTCAGCGGGACAGGCAGCCTCTCTGGAGAGAAGGAATGGGTGATGTTTCAGGTCGAGACCCTTCTTCAGACTGGTTAGGGATAAGGAAAACAAGACATATAGACGATGATGAAGAGAGATAAAGAACAATGAATGAACAATATGCAAAAAAGTATATATGATAAAGGAAACAGGCCATTGTTAGCTTGTTAGTTTGTTGGGTGAAAACGAAAAGCTAGTGTGGCTTGGATGGGGGAGGGATAGAGATAGAGGGAATGCCACGGTTACTTGAAGTTAGAGAAATCAAGATCATACCACTTGTAGTGGCTATTTCGCCTGTTTTGCTTGTAATTGATGATGGCATGTGCCTTTAAATTTTAGACGGCCCGTTATATTGAGGGTGGGATTTATGACGTGTTTTTGGGCGTGTTTGGATCTTAGATGTTTGCGCAGAAGTTTAGTTTTTAGATTAGTTTGGAGAGACGATGGGGGAGTTTAACCCTTTGACCATGCGGGCCACATGCCAGATCATGCAGTGTTACGGAGACATGAGGAGTTTTCTAATGTCTAAAATAATAAGCTGGAGTTCAATGAAGATTGCAGTAACGAGCCGTAAGACATTTGGATGTATCTTACTGTTTTCCATCAACAATAAAGCATTTATTCATCAAAAGACGGTGTTTTGAAGCCATATCTGAGAAGAAGCTCTGAAGGTCTCTGTGAGTGAGCTTGCATGCGTTTCGAAGACACCCCCTTCAATCATTCTCATCCATTTAGCGGCTATGGTGCTAATTACTTGAAATATATGAAAATCTGCCGCTACACCATTGGGCTGTAAGCTGCCCAAGCAAAATATGAGATGCTGTTCCCCCAATTTGCATTTAGCCTCACTCTGACAATGGAGGAGACCTAGGACAGAAAGGTCTGTGTGGGAATGGGAAAGAGAATTAAAGTGTTTAGCAAACGGGAGATTAGTAGGTTCAGGCGGCCTGAGCGAAGTGGCATAAATCTCTTTTCCTTCCTCACTTTTGAATTCAACACAACGGGGTAGTTGAGCATCTTCCCTGATATTTTTGAGGAGGGAATACGTGCACAGAGCAATGTGCTATACAGACGTTAACATGTTACGGTTCCCTGTAACCTCCACGGCCAGATCTTCATTCTTTCCCTGTTTTGTATTTCCATCAGTATTATAGGGTGTTGCAATAACAAGCACAGAAATAAACCAATTTACTTAGTTTAACTGGTCTAAGCCACAAGTGAACAAGGCCAGGTTAAATACAATCCAGGTGAAAGAATTTCTACAGAGATAGAATTTTAAAGAAAATTAGCTATGCTATATTGTATCAAATCTTTTTCAGACCACATCAATCACATTACCTTAGTTTACAGAAAGGATTTAGCTGGACCTAAGCATTAAGCCACAAATGTGATGTTAAATCTGTTTGGAAAGGTCAAACAGAGAAATACAACGTTTCTTCTCCCTTGAAAGGTAAAGGTGGAGGGGGGTTCCGACAACGCATTTTAATTTTCTGAGTGCTTCTGATAGATTTGGTTCATGCAGATTATTTATCCTCATCTCCAAGAAACAAAAACTAATGGATTTCAATAATAGAAATCAAATAGGATATTCAGAAACAGAATGGTGGGAACATAGAATTTGCTAGAGGAAGGAATTATTAAGGGGGATTGCACAAATGGATTTACTGAGAGACTAGATGTGTGTGTGAGGAAGAAAGGATTAAACGGTCATGCTGATACAATTATATGGAACAGCATGGAAAGAGATTTGAATGGAGAACAAATGTCAATATAAACTAAATGTGCTGACAGGTGTGTTTTATTGCTATATATCACATGCAATTTCAAGTAATTCTCTAACGTGCTCTGCAATGAATTTAGTTAAGAAAAACATTTGGCAAGTCATTACCTTGTATTGGTTTACAGATGAGCTGCAGCCCTGTTTGGTTCTCCTCTTGCTGATCCAATTTAGGCTAAAATCTAATTCCCAGATGTTTGATGAAACAATGCATCATGCCAGAACCATCTTAAGAGCACAATGTCCAACGTCAATTACAAGAAATTTAAAGCTAAATAGGTAACACGAATATAATATATCTGTTCCACACTGTACTTGTGCACCTGACAATAATTTTGATTTAACTTTGCTATCTAATTCAAAATCTCTTTCAAAATTGTACAGAATATTAGCTGAAAATATCCCTGGCCTTATATAGAATTGGAACTGGCTACTTTATGACTTGTTCTGTTCACTGTGAGTTGACAGAAGCAGGAACATACAGTGGCATCATGAAAATAGCATTTTGAAATGAAACTACAAAATAACATTAATTAATTTACTTACAAAGGTGCTGTTTTCCAACAACACTGTTGTTTCATTTGTTACTATATTCAGTTTGATCACATGGCCATCTCTGGCCCGGTACACCAGCTCAGCATCTGTCAGAAGAAAGTGAAGCAATTTAGATATTTTGTTCTCGCCACACGTCTTAATTACTACTTGAAGCGGCGCATCATCTTCAGACTTAAAAAATGAAATTAAACTCTGCAATCTCTTCAATCTATTAGCATCTGATAGATGCTTTAACTGGTCAAAGACCCTTCATCAATCTGACAAATGATTTATGCCTGAAGCTGAATCTCAGCTTTTCTCTTTAACACACCAGCTACATCAACAATATCTGCAGTATTTCCGGTTTTTACTTTCAAATTAAGATTAATTAATTTTACGACTATGAGTTGTTACTGCAAATTTTGTGATGAAGGATTTTATGTATTAACACTTTGTCATATGTTGGACAATACACAAATTCTATTGTGCAAACTATCCAGATAAATTAATTTCTTAAAGGTAAATAACTGCTGATAAATCTTATGATATAATTAAATTCTTCCATGACTACCAGTGCAATCCAAGGCATCATCAACTGTAACAATCCACATTATTTAGCGCACATCAATGGGTGGTATCAATGGAAGTTGTCTCACAAACATACAATTCAGTTTAGAATATAGAATGTAGAACAGTATAGCACAGGAACGGACCCTTTAGCCCATATTGTCCATGTTTGCAAAATGTTAGGTTAAATTAATCTCCTCTGTTCATTTTCCTTCATTCCCTGAATATCCCGTGTGCTTATCCACAAGTCTCTTCAATGCCACTATGGTATCTGCCTCCACCACAACTAGCAGCATGTTCCAGGCATCCACCTCTCTCTGTGTAAAACACTTACCCTGTGCATCTCCTTTAAACTTTGCCCCTCTCACCTTAAAGCTATGCCCTCTAGTCTTTGACGTTTCCACACCGGGGGCAAAAGATTCTGATTGTCCACCCTTTGCATAATATCTTTCTCATATTTTGTAAGTTCATTTGGTGTACTGTTGGTCATGATAAGACAAGTGGTAAAGCTCATGGGATGCCATTATCTTAATTATTTTTGATGTTAAACTGATTGATCTAATTTAATTTTTAAAAATCAATGCAGACTCTGATATTGTTTTGCTTTTCTACAGTGGATTTGTAAGATTTTGCAGAGACATTATTGGTGGCTCTTCTCCAGTACTTTGATGGCATTTACTCTGCCTAGGCAGTCCACGCCCACAGAGCATGTAGATGGGCTGGGATCACGGCTGTTTGGTAAACTGACATTTTTTTTAATTGTATTTGAGGTTTTGGTCTTCAAACACCTTTTTTCTAAGATGGCCAAACATACATGCCATCATTGACATTGATATTTGCATTTGTTGAAAGATTGTTCTCTCAATATAGAAAATTATCCAAATGTTCTGTGTTCTCATTATGAGCCTTTATGGTCAGATGAAGGACTTGTGCAAGGTTGGCGAGTTAGGAGAGGATCGTTGGTAGACAAAAGTGCTGGAGAAACTCAACGGGTGCAGCAGCATCTATGGAGCGAAGGAAATAAGCAACGTGTCGGGCCAAAACCCTTCTTCAGACTGATGTAGGGTGGGGCGGGGAGAAGAAAGGAGAAAGGAAGAGGAGGAGCCTGAGGGCTGAGAGAGAGCTGAGAAGGGGGGAGGCAAGGGCTACCGTAAATTGTAGAAGTCAATGTTTATGCCGCTAGGGTGCAAACTGCCCAAGCGGAATATGAGGTGCTGCTCCTCCAATTTCCGCTGATGCTCACTCTGGCCATGGAGGAGGCCCAGGACAGAAAGGTCAGATTCAGAATGGCAGGAGGAGTTGAAGTGCTGAGCCACCGGGAGATCAGGTAGGTTAATGCGGACCGAGCGGAGGTGTTCGGCAAAACGATCGCCAAGCCTACGCTTGGTCGCACCGATGTAGATCAGCTGACATCTAGAACAGTGGATGCAATAAATGAGGTTGGAGGAGATGCAGGTGAACCTCTGTCGCACCTGGAATGACTGCTTGGGTCCATGAATGGAGTCGAGGGGGGAGGTAAAGCGACAAGTGAAGCATCTCTTAGAAACATAGAAACATAGAAAATAGGTGCAGGAGTAGGCCATTCGGCCCTTCGAGCCTGCACCGTCATTGAATATGATCATGGCTGATCATCCAACTCAGTATCCTGTACCTGCTTTCTCTCCATACCCCCTGATCCCTTTAGCCACACTTAACTCCCTCTTAAATATAGCCAATGAACTGGCCTCAACTACATTCTGTGGCAGAGAATTCCAGGGATTCACCACTCTCTGTGTAAAAAATGTTTTTCTCATCTCAGTCCTAAAAGATTTCCCCTTTATCCTTAAACTGTGACCCCTTGTTCTGGACTTCTCCAACATCGGGAACAATCTTCCTGCATCTAGCCTGTCCAACCCCTTAAGAATGTTGTAAGTTTCTATAAGATCCCCCCTCAATCTTCTAAATTCTAGCGAGTACAAGCCAAGTCTATCCAGTCTTTCTTCATCTGAAAGTCCTAACATCCCAGGAATCAGTCTGGTGAACCTTCTCTGTACTCCCTCTTTGGCAAGAATGTCTTTCCTCAGATTAGGAGACCAAAACTGTACGCAATACTCCAGGTGTGGTCTCACCAAGACCCTGTACAACTGCAGTAGAAGCTCCCTGCTATGTGACGGCTCGTGGGGTGAAAGGTGAGTAGTCTGCCCTTGTTACTTCTCCTTTCTTCCCCCCCCTCCCCACCCCCACAACCCTACATCAGTCTGAAGAAGGGTTTCGGCTCGAAACATTGCCTATTTCCTTTGTTCCATAGATGCTGCTGCACCCGCTGAGTTTCTCCAGCACTCTTGTCTACCTACGATTTTCCAGCATCTGCAGTTCCTTCTTAAACAGGAGAGGATCGTTGTTTTGCTGATATTTAATGCCAAGTCCATTCTCTTGTTTGCTGCACTGAATTAATCAACAATGATCACAGTACCGCAACACACTCTGCATTTCATTGTACAATCTTACTGAGAAGGTTCAAGCAGCAAAATGAGATATTTTTTTCCCAGATTGCATGAATTAAAAACTCCCCTGATGAGCACAAGTGCTAGTCAGGATAATCAATCAATTTGAAATGGGAAATAAATTACCTATTTTTCAGTGGCAGTTCACAAAACATTTTGTCATTTTGGTTTGTAAAGAATGATCTTACAATTTCAAGCAAATAAGCTATATATGTGGCTCTGACTGTCCTTTGGAAAGCAGTAGAAATGTCAATGTTGTGTATGATCACTTAATTCCCATAAACTGTTAAAATAAAATAAATGGTTTGTTTATATTACTAGACTAGTGTTGGAGACCTGACCTCTGAAGTCACGACACATAAATTGAAGGAATTAAAGTTTCTGAAATGAATAGCCAGTGTCACTAATGGTTACCATTGAAATGTTGCAAAATGCATCTGATTCACCAAAGCCTTTAAGAAAAGAAATCGAATGGGGAAAATAAATGAGGCCAGACTAAGATCAATGTATATCCTAAATTGGTCAGCATTAGAGTCAGTTTAAACGCAAAATGTGATAAACAATGAATGTTGAACGTCAAATGTAAGATGAATGTTCTTTTTGGCAACATTCCTTGAATAATCCAAAAAAAAGACACAGGTATAAAGAGTCTGAAATGTGCCGTTCCTTCTTTCCAGAGATGCTGCCTGTCCCGCTGAGTTCCTCCAGCTTTTTGTGTCCATCTTCGGTTTAAACCAGCATTTACAGTTCCTTCCTACACTTGGTATAATGTTGATTTTAATTAGAAGGTTCAGTGTGGAGAATTATGTAAATATAAGCCAAAGTCAAAGTCGACTTTATTTGTCACATGCACCCGAAGGTGCAGTGAAATGAATTTGCCAGTAGCGAAACACTGAAAAAGAACACACAATACACAATAAGATTTAACACAAACATCCACCACAGCATTCTTCACTGAGGTGGAAGGCAACAAAGTTCAGCCAGTCCTTTGTTCACCCATGGTCGGGGCCATGAACCCTCCGTAGTTGTCGCTACAGATGGCCCGATGAACAGGCCCTCTCATCGGGATGATCCAAACTTTGACGTTGGGACGCTCAAACACACTCCGCGGCTTGGAGTGCCCGAATCGGCACTTTCTTACAGGAGACCGCGGCTTCAGGATGTTATAGGCCGCAGGCCGGTGGTCAGAGCTCTTCTCAGGCGATCCCCGGTAAGGGATCCCAGACTACGAATGGAAAGTCCATGCCACGCCCGCGGCTAGAAGCTCCACAGACCACAGCCCCATGATGCCAAAGTTACCAGGCCAGTGATTGGAGCACTCCTCTCTGCGACCCCTGGCAAGGGTTAGCTAGGTCCGTGATGGAAAAGTCCACACTGCTGAATCTCTGAGCCTGACTCCGGGAAAGACTGCTCCAATCCAAGCTGTTAAGCCGCGAGGGAGGCGACATGGAAAAACTCGTCTCTCCGTTGAGGAGGCGACGGAAAGCAGTTCCCCCCTTTCCTCCCCATCTCACCACCCTCCACACAAGACATACCGAGAGACACTAAAACAAACATTTGGACACACCAAAAAACCCCCAAAAAGTTGAAATAACAAACACATTGCTGGCAAACACAGCCTACTCGCAGCGTCCCCACCGACCAACTATAAAGCAAAAATATTGTTGCCCATGTAGGCATAATATGTGAAAGTGGAGAGGAGATAAAGTGATTTATTCACGTCATGAAGTTCAGAATGTCACCTTATTCCACTGCGACTTTTGTTGTCAATTTGTTGTAAAAAAAATGGAAAAAAACAAAGATAGGCTACTTGGTACAATATTCTCAATAACGAGAAATTAAAATGATTTATTATATATTCTCTCAAAACTAGTTATTCCAAGCCTGTGAAATACACTTAAATGTCTGTTCAACGGTGGTATAATGACTGCACATCTCATTTAATGAAGGAAATTATTGTCTAATAAATGACTCAGATATTTCTATTTTTCATCTGATAGTTTTGCAATTTACATGCTCAAATACTTAATGGCATAAAGCAATCAGATAACACTCACACTAATGAATTTTTCATTTCTTTTAAGCTGGTTGCACTTTCACAAAATCTATTATGCACACTGACAAATTCTCATATTTTTTATCTGTCGCATTTAATAACATTTCAAAATGATTCCATATAGGTAATATTGAGAACCATTTTGTTTTGTACTCGATTGCCAGACTGGTTGCAGTTTTTATTTAGTACATATCTTCGATGGAACATAAAATTATTGTCACGTGGTAAAAGGTATTAACTAAACTAAATTGGATTTGTTTCTTAGATGGTGGTCAATTCAAATTCTAATGGCTATATGAGTTACTAAGGTTTTAACTACACATTCTAAATGCCACCCCACCTTCTCTACCACAACCCTCTCCATCTCGAGATGGATAATAACTTCATGGATAATTGTTTACCTGATATATCAGAATAGAATTTTGGAGTTCCATTGACTTGTAGAATCGGAAATATCAAGGTTTTCACATTCAAGCTTTCAATCCAACTTTTTCAACAGAGAATTGAGAGGTTTTTTTATAAGGTAATATAAGAAAAAGAAGAACCAGATGCAAGCCTACTCTGCCATTAAATGATGTCTGGCTTTCAACTCAACACCATTTACTGCCTTGTTGCTTTCATCCCTTGATTCCTCTACTATTCTAAAAATATATCGTGCAGTTTGAAATTAAATCAATGACTAAGCTTCCATAGCCATTGGGGTAGAGAAATGAAGGCAACACACCCAATAGTAAATAATAAATTGGTGCAGGGAGGTCTGACATTTTGACATTAAGAAAGGTACAATGCTGATTTTATTTTTCATTTAAACCAATGAAATGTAATACTGGTGTGGAGTGGAATTAATGTTACACTCAATCATATAGTTTTCTCTGATGGCTAAAATTAGCCGCTGGAGATCTCTTCGCTAAACATGTTTTGAAATAATACATACGGAGACCTCGGATGAAAAGGAGGGAAAATAGCTTTGGAAACCAAGACTTATTGCAGCAATAACCATAGAATAATGTAACTTCGGGAAAATATTACCACTGCTAATTTAAAGGTATAGACATTGAGCTTAAACAGTGTCACACTTAAGATTGATCTTAATCAATTGTTCAACAGTCATTCGTGATCAGGAAAATTAAACATTACTGTTGGTGACAATTTTAACTTCAGACCTTCCAATTGCTTGGTATTTCTAATTCTCAAAACAAATAGAATATGATTTACCCAGATGTTACAGTCACCCAGAAAGCACAAAATAGAAAGCATAATTCAAAATAAAGCACAAGCAAAGGAAAAAGAAAAAAAAAAATTTCTACCAAGAAAGAGTGAAGCTCATATCTCTAAATATAAGGCAGTTGGAAGATATTACAAAGGGGGGTTTAAATTATCAAGTGATTCAAACGAATGAATAAAGAAAATATTTCTACCTCTGAACACAAAATTAGATTTCACTCATTAAAGGTTAGTTATAAATGTTAATGATTTACCAATGGTGTTCTTAATTTGGTCTTCTTGACGAATATTTTGCATACAGTCAACCCTCATTATACCAGACCACAGATGGGGGGGGGGGGGGGGGGGGGGGGGGGTGAATTGTGTCTGTTATTGCCAAATTGACCTCTATAACTGAGTAAGGTATTATAATTGTATAATTAGTAGTAACAAACAAATGCAGTTGTTGGTTGAAATACAAAAGGACACAAAGTGCTGGAATAACTCAGCAATTCAGTCAGCATCTCTGGAACACATGGATAGAAACATAGAAACATAGAAATTAGGTGCAGGAGTAGGATAGGTGAGGTTTCGGGACTAGACTCTTCTTCAGATTCTCGGTCCGAAACTGAGCCTGGAATCCAGGTGAGGTGACCGTCCCAGCCTGCTGGCGGCCAGGTAAGAGGGAGGGATTGGCGCCCTCAATGGTTGCAGCCGGCGGGATGGAGTGCAGCTAAGGGTCAGTGGTAGTGGCAGCAGATACGGCCTGGAAGCGGCCGATTAAACCGTGTGTGTAGGTAATGGTGGCAGAAGGTCCAGCCTTGAAGCGTCGCGAGCTAGGGATGGCGCAGGTTATCGACGCTGTGAGCAGTCAGGGGTGAGGGAGAGTCGAGTTAGGGCCAGCAGTGCAAGTGGCAGGGGAGGCAGCATGAGCCGAGGGCAGCATGGGCTGCTGGAGTTGCGAGCAACCGGGGAGGCGTCTGGAATGCAGGTAATTTCTTTTAAAATTTTCTGGCTGGTGATACTCTGGCTCCCAATATTTTTCCTTGCTTTAAATTGCTCACTCTGTGATATATTTCTACCCAATCAATATTTGTACACAAAGCCAAGTATATAACAAAATAAGTAAGCAATCCCCTGGACAGATCATGTTCATTGAAGTTCACCAGAGAAGCTGAATTTCTGAAGAAGGGTCTTGACCCAATACATCACCCATTCCTTCTCTCCAGAGATGCTGCCTGTCCCACTGAGTTGCTCCAGCTTGTTGTGTCTAGTGTGTATCTTCCCCAGTGATACTGCCAGACCTGCTGAGTTACTACAGCACTTTGTATCTTTTTTTGTAAATCAGCATTTGGAGTTCCTTTTACCTAGCTTTCTATAAATATTGTTATTGACACTTTATGAAGTTAAAAAGCTACCAGGATATATCTTAAACTATAAAATATGATAGAAATCTCCATAAATAAACCTTCCATATTAAATGACAAACACCTTTGTTTATTGTGAAACCTATGTATACTAACAATTAATATTGATGAAAAATGTTATTTTTATACAATACATGTTGTCAGGTGCCCTGATGCTGCAGTTAATCAAATGGCTTTATAGGAAGCCATTTAATCCAGGATTCTCTGCTTGATTTATGGTTTGCGCAAAGTGGAAATGGGGTTGCCATTGATGCTTCAATATATATTTGCAATTGAAAAGTACATTGCCCATCACAGTCAAACATATTTGCTGTTAATATTGTTATACAGTATATTTCATTGTTATTGTTGTCTATTAATATTAATTAGTTTCATAAAATAGATCACATGAATTTCACATTTCAGCAGATAAACTGTTACTTTTACTGTTACTGTTACTTTTAACTCTTCAATGACCCTGATGAAAAGTAGTGTTTTAAGAAACACAATACAAATCGCATTCCAACATGAAGAGACCTCATCTATTACATTAAATTGTTAATTCATCTTCTATCATATATGGTCTTCTATCAGTGCAATTGATAGGTAGTAGCTAGCTAGATGTTAGAAACAGCATATTTATATAGTATTAATTCATTCAAAGATAGTTTTACTTATTGTCTCATCTGTGCAAGAAAGACAAAAAACTCAGTGGAAAATTATATTAGACACAGGGGATACTCATTAAATATTCCTTTCATTAAATATTAATTCTCAAAAAAAGCTGCTTTAATCAGTTACATCCATCTCCATGAGCAAGCATACCCAGTTCAAATATTCCAATTGCTTAAGCAGAACTGTGACCAAAATTGTAAAGATTTTGGTAAATATTTAATGCGAAAATATCCTTCGGTAAACTTGTGCTGATATCATAACTGAAGATCACCAAGCATGTTCATTTATTTTGAACATACAAGGGCAGAGAGGTTATGAGTAAAAGAGCATAAATCTTGCATCTTACTGGGAAGATAAACCATCATTTAATGATATTCAAGGGAACTAGCAGCACCATGGTAGTTATGACAAGGAGTTCAGAGAGAATACATAGAAAAGTGTAGAACAGAAACAGGCCCTTGCACCCACATTGTCTGTGCCAACAAATCATGCCATTTTAAACTCCACAACAACCTGCATGTGGTCAGTAAGCCTCGATTACTTGCCTAGTCATAAATCTATCTAATGCCTCTTAAACATTGCCTTTGTATCTGCTTCCACTACTTCTCCAGTGGTATATTCCAGGCACCTCCTACTATGTGTAAAAAAAACCTCTCAAATCTTAAAACTTTCTCTCATGTTAAACCTATACCCTCCAGTATTTAACATTTCAACCCTGGGATAAAGACACTTCATTATCAGGATCTCCGGCCAAAACAATCCTGCTTTGCTCAAGCTCTCCTTAGGTGTAATACTCTCTAAATCAGGCAATTTCATAGTGAATTTCTTCCGCACCCTCTCCAAAAACCTTGATATCTTTCTAGTAATGTGACAACCAGAACTGCATAAAATTCTCCAAATGTAGCCTGACCAAAACTTTATATAGCTGTAAAATAATTTTCAGTTCCCATACTCAACATCCAGACCGATAAGGGCCAGCATGCTGCATGCCTTCTTTAACGTCCTATCTACTTGTGTTGCCAATTTCAGGAGCTAGGGACCTGCACCCCAAGACCCCTCTGCACATCAGTGCTCCTGAGAGTCCAGTCATTTACTATATACTTCACTCTTACCTTTGACATCTCAGAGTGCAACATCTCACACTAATCTAAATGAATTTCCTTCTGACATTTCTCTGACCATTTTTCCAGTTGGCCTATATCCTGCGGTATCCTTTGACGGTACCCGGACGTGGCGCCGACAGACAAGAAGCCGAAGCAAAGAAGTCGAAGCCAAAGAACTGAATGGAAACTAAGCCGAAACGCCAATAAACCGAAAGAGTCCGAAGACGAAATGCCTACTAACCGAAAGGATGGGACGCCTAAATGCAAACTAACAGAACGGGCGCGACGCCTAAATGCCAACGAACCAAAAAGCTGCGTCGCCTAAAAGCAAACTTACCGAATGCCGCTCTGTCGAAACGCCAACTACCCGAAAGGCGGTGTCGCCTACAAGCCAAAGGACCGACTGCCGCTCAACAGAAAAGTCCAATAACGGACTTGACGTTGCTGGGGGGCGGGACTTGTCAGTGATTTGTCCAGACCCCCGCGTCCATTACATCACTGTGAAGGCATGAACATTCTCCTAAACGTCCACTCCACCCGACCCACAGGGGAGAGAGAGGAGGAGAGAGAAGAGGGGAGAGAGAGAAGGAGAGAGAAGGGAGAGAGAGAGGGGGAGAGAGAGAAAAGAGGGGAGAGAGAAGGGGGAGACGGGAGCATGGGGGTTATTTTCCCACACAAGCCATAGGTGACTGGGCAATCTGAACCCAAGCACCAAGTTGAAAGCGGCCAAAGGTGTGCATTGCTCGGGACTCTCCCTCGGCCACCCTCCGCAGGCTGCGGGTTGGGTGGAGCGGAGGTTTGGGACAATGTTCATGCCTTCACATTTAGGCGTCTCACCCTTTCGGTTCGTAGGCCTTTCGTCTTCAGACTCTTTTGGTTTATTGGCGTTTCGGCCTCGTTTCCATTCGGTTCTTTGGCTTAGACTTCTTTGCTTCGGCCTCTCGTCCGTCGGTGCCACGTCCGCACACGCCTTTGACAACCTTTCCCACCATCCATAGATCCAGCAATCTATGTGTCATCTAGAAATGATTAAATACCGTAACCCACTGTCAAGTCCTATCCTTATCCATAACAAGATAAAAATTTGTGTGGTTATGACAGCACAACAATAAATTTAACAACTTCAAAAGCTTTTTACTGTACCGCGGTACACATGACAATAAACTAAACTGAATTGAAAACCGTAATTAGTAGAATAAATAATAAAGAAAAAAAATCCATTTATCTTTTCAGAAAATCGTAAATTTACAAAAAGAACTGGCATTAATTACTATCAAAACCATTGCTCATGTATTGTTACCATTATCTGTTTAAAAAGCAAATACATTGCTCAGAACTTAAAGAAGTCCTAAATAACTCATTTTAACACACCTGGCAGTACATCTCAAAGGTACCCAAATCACCTGAATGCTATACATGGAATAAATCCATCTCTATTTTAACTGCTGCAGTTAAGCCAAGCTTCATTTGATCATGACTGTTTGCAAATAAAACTGTACCACAAATTTATATTGCACTCAATTTTACCTATTTGCTTAGTTGTCCATAACTTAGCATGCAAACATGGACAATATCAAGTGAATTAAAAAAATAAAATAATCACCCTGGCAAAATAGAATGCATTTTAATGCATTGTTACCCTTTTCCAAGGTTGAATGGTCAGGGCTTTCTGAAGTGGCAAGCCAGGATGAAGATAAATAGAACTCCAGGTAAAAGTATTAATCTTCAGATGAATGATAGTGTAACTGAGTGTCCTATATCTTCTTTGATATTTATGGAGGTTGAAATGGTGCTGCAGGAGATATTAATGAAGCAGACTATACACTATAGTACTTCAAAGCACTAGGCCATATATTAGTCCTCCAGAACAATAAAGGAATCAGTTTCAGGCTGCTGCTGTATCACAGCATGTGTGGTATAGGATTTACAGAAGCTGTTAAGATCATGCAAAGCAGTTCAGAACGTGCACCTAACCCAAATCTAAAAACAAAATCACATTCCAATGGTTATATCAGGTCTAAACAATACAGAATACCGAACAGGCCCCACGATTAGGGCATATAATTCTTGCTCTTAATTACCATGGCATCTGCATTTTGTACATCTAAACAGGCGGCTACTGAGAATAAAGACCCAGCGGGCCATTGCCTAAAGGGGAAGCTTGGAAATCCCGAAGACAGGAGGAAGCCACTGGTGATGATGAATGCGTAGAGTGGGCTGGCAGGAGGGGGACCGGGGTATTGCCTCCAGCACCTTTAGGGTCGACCGCAGGAGGCATCCCCTGGGAAACAGATATGGTTGGGCGAGTAAAAAGATGTCAGGTCATGGTCCTGCAGCAGCCTGGGCTCACCTGGATCTTTGTAAACGGTGCCAACTGTGCATTTGTGGGTTGTGCAAAAACATTTTACTGTGCATTCATGGCAATAAAGAACCATTGAACCATTCAACAGTGCAGTCCATGAAATAGGCTTTTATTAAAAAACCTTGCAGCAGAAAAATTGATCAGCAATGCAAATCTTAATGGTACACTTGAGGTGGTTGCTGGGGCAGTTTCCAATAAGAAGGAAAGAAAAAAAGACTGTGGCAACTCAATGGGTCAAGCAACATCTGTGAAGGGAATGGCAGGTGGCGTTTTGGGTTGGAGTAGGGGGGAGAAAACTGGCAGAAAGAAATGGGATGGGTTAAAGCCTGGCAAATGTTAGGTGGATATCGGTGAGGGGATGGGGGAGGGGGGGTTAGTGGTCGATTGGCAGATGGGGGCGTAAATGAAAAAGACGAGGTCAAAAAGACAAAGGAGGAGTGAAATGTAAAGCCAGAGGTCGGAATTCCTTCCACAGATGTTGCCTGACCTATTGAGTTCTTCCAGATTCCAGCATCTTCAATTTTTTGTGCCTTACTTATGAAACAATACAGATATTGCTTGAAATGTTACAGGGTGTGCCATTATTTGAATATTAAAGATGATATTTGGATACTAAAATTATGGCACTGGTATAATTTTGTGTTGACATATGGCACAAATTTGATTCTGTTTGGGAGCATAAAGTTGCAATCAATGACCGTTTTTCACCTTTGTTATAGAAACATAGGAACATAGAAAATAGGTGCAGGAGTAGGCCATTTGGCCCTTCGAGCCTGCAACGCCATTCAATATGATCATGGCTGATCATCCAACTCAGTATCCTGTACCTGCCTTCTCTCCATACCCCCTGATCCCTTTAGCAACAAGGGCCACATCTAACTCCCTCTTAAATATAGCAACATTTTAGAACAAGCTTTGGAATGCACTGACGGACTTTGTTATCTTCAGATCTACACAAATCAAATGGACTCAAGCAGTTGATGGTGAAAGGGATGCAAAAATGATTTGCTAATTATTTCCAGCATTGTCTTTTATTTTATATTTTTAGCAATTGTTGTTTACTGCATTCACTAGATGAGGCTAGAGGCACATGGGCACCTACAATTTCCTCGAAGCTTAAAGAGATTTGGCATGTGACAACTCTCTTTGAGATTACTCCAACAAAATTCTACAGATGTACTGTAAAAAGTATCCTAACTGGCTGCATCTCTGCAGCCTCTTGCATTCCTGTGCATTAGAACTGCTGTACCAGCCCATGATGCAACCAGTCAGGATACTACCTACAGTACATCTGTGTACTCAGTCCAGTTCAAACAGCCACCCACACTGGCTATGCATCTACATGAGACAGTGCCTCAAGAAGGCAGCATTTATCATCAAGGATTCCCACTATCCGGGCCATGCCCTCGTTTCGCTCCTGCCATTGGGCAGTAGATACAGAAGACTGAAGCTGCAAAACATCGTTCAAAATCAGTTACTTTCCAACAGATAGGTTCTTGAACCAACCTGCACAATCCTAATCTTACCTCAACAATGGAACAATACAAAGTCCATCTTTTACACCATCATGGACTTGTTTTATTTTCAAATTGTACTCTGTACTAATGTCTTGTTATTTTTGCACAACCATTTTTTCTTTTAACAGTTTTGCAGAATTTTAATGTATAATTTATGTGTTTGTATGTTTGAATATCTGTGCCTGTGGTACTGATGTAAGCAAGATTTTCATTGTACCTGTACTTCACTGTACTTGTGCATATGACAATAAATACAACAACTTCACTTGATCTAATTAATCTTCTTCTCTCTACCTCTCCCCCAGGCAGATCAATTATTATAATTGACGTTCATTAATGAGCATTCGGCGGATGACGCCAATATCATTTGTATCACCTTGACATTCTTGATGTTTGCAGGGTGACTTGGATAGGTTGGTTGAGTGGGCAGATGCATGACAGATGCAGTAGAATGTGGATAAATGTGAGGTTAACCACTTTGGTCGCAAGAACAGTAAGGCAGATTATTATCTGAATGGTGACAGATTAGGAAAAGAGGAAGTGCAACGAGACCTGGGTGTCCTTGTACATCAGTCACTGAAAGTAAGCATGCTGTGAAGTAAGCAAGTAAGTGAAGAAAGCTAATGGTATTCAGATTCAATTTTAATTGTCATTGTCAGTGTACAGTACAGAGACAACGAAATGTATGTTGGTCTTCATTGCGGGACGATTTGAGTTTAGGAGCAAGGAGGTCCAACTGCAGTTGTATAGGGTCCTCATGAGATTGCACCTGGAGTATTGTTTGCAATTTTGGTATAATTTGAGGAAGGACATTATTGCTATTGAGGGAGTGCAGTGTAAGTTCACCAGGTTAATTCCAGTGATGGCAGGACTGACATATGATGAAATAATGTGTCGACTGGGCTTGTATTCACTGGAATTTAGAAGGATGAGAGAGAATCTAATGGAAACATATAAAATTCTTAAAAGATTGGACAGGTTAGATGCAGGAAAACGTTTCCCAATATTGGTGGAGTCCAGAACCAGGGGACACAGTTTGATGATGAGGAAAAACTTTTTCCACCCAGAGAGTTGTGAATCTGTGGAAATCTCTGCCACAGAAGACAGTGAGGGCGAATTCACTGGATGTTTTCAAGAGAGAATTAGCTCTTCGGGCTAAAGGAATCAAGGGATAGGGGGAAAAATCAGGAATGGGGTACTGATTTTGGATGATCAGCCATGATCATATTGAATGGCGATGCTGGCTCGAAGGGCCGAATGGCCTACTCCTGCATCTATCTATTTTAATATTTTCATTTTTACCCTTTCATAAATATTCCCTCTTTTCTCACCATCCTTCCCCCTCTCTCAAGTTTTATACATGGATTTCCAGTTTTGATGAACACCTCAATACATAGGAGATTACAAAATTACAGTGAATACTCTCCGGTCCATCACTGATACTGACTTTTCCACCATCTAAGGACATGTGGCGCTGTCTCGATCTATTTATCAACTTGAAACATTAACTGTGTTTCTTTCTCCACAGAAGCTGCCTGATCTGCTGAATATCTTTATCCCTATTTTTTGTTTTAATCTCATGACAAAGAATACATTCTGAATGTTGGCCCTTTAAGTTGCGTAGTTTCATAGGAAACTAGATAGGTATGGATTGATTTTTCTGTATGTAAATTTAACTGTTATTTTCAGCTCGGTGGGATCTCAAAGAAGGTGAATTATTCATGTTATGGTCCTAATTTTAGTGTCATTTAGCGAAGTTTAATGGCAAGTAACTAGTTCAATGTTACACAAGAAAAATACGAGATTAATTTTATGGTGTGCTCTAAGGTACGCAGAATACGTGGAAATTCGCAACTTCAAAATGGAAGTGCTGTTGGAAATAGGACAAAACTGCAGTTATGTGAACACATTGGACTATCCCAATATGCTACAAATCTTTACGAGTACTTTCCCCCCCAAATTACAGGCACAGTCCCTAACCTTGAAACTATCATATTAAAAACCTTGCAGACAAACCTAAATAATGTTCACATTCCCAATTCAGCTCAAATTGTACATCTGTAGTGTACCTTTCAGAAGTGTTTCTTGCAAGAAATAAAACCTTGACATCAATGTTGTTTTGAAGAGGATAACAAGTCAGCAGTACATGTATCTTTCATCGCACTACATCATTTTATTTTTGAATGAAACTGGCCAAACTGAAATAAGGGATGATAGTAACATGATTGGAGTGTATCCTGTGATAAATGATAAGCCATACAAGGTCACTCTCAATAGTCTTCAGGGCATGTCACTGTCATCAGTAACAGGATCTGGACGTCAGGAGAGCTGAAATAACATTCTACCATGCTTTATCTGAGAAGTTTCATATTTAATGGAAAAGTGTGATTTGATACTGAATACAAAGTGGTTAGATGTCAAGTAATAAGAATTAGGAGATTTCAATACCCCAATGAGGGATATTAAAATATACTTTACACCGATTCATGGGTTACCAACTGATTTTTTTTTTACATATTAACTCAACTATCCCATTGATAGTTGTTCAGCTATGTATTAATAGATAATATGCATGGAAATAACATTTATGCCAATCTATCTCTCATCTCCTAAGGATGTTGGCTCTAACATCACAGGCATAGAATTGTAGAATTTGTCGTATATAAATATTTCTTCATTTTTAATAGCCAGTGTGGATAAATAATAGACCAATAAGATATACAGAAAGCATGAGGCATCAAAAGGAAATCTGATATAATCTTTTATTATTCACCTGGACACACTCTCAAAGCGAAACCCGCAGGTAACATGGTATCTTAGCTAACATTTATTTACTTCATCTTGAATGGTGAGACTAACATTTAATTCTGATACCTCTTTATTCTGTACAGCTCCAGCAAACATGTTGAGCTGGCTTGGGGACATTTTTATATTCTCAGGAATAACTTAAAGTCCAGTGAACTAACAGTTTCACTTCTCCCTCAGTACTTTTCTTTATTTTAATCTTTTATAAAAACTCCTCTCATTTACTTTAACTTCCCTGACACTCCAAAGCCTTTTCACTATCTACAAGAGCAAATCGTGTGATGGCGTATTATCCACTTACCCAGATGTCTGTGACTCCAATAACGCTCAAGCAGTTCAAAGCCTTCTAATTAACTGGCATTAAACCACTTGTTCACTTTTCTGCTGCCATCCCAAGTGCCATTGACTCCAAAGTGCATCCATGTTACATTCTAGGAACCCTTAAACGAGATACAGCAAAGAAACAAGCCCTTCCACACAGCGTGGAAACAGGTCCTTCTGCTCACAGAGTCTGTTCCGACTACCCCATGTATTAGCACTATCCTACACACTTGATAACTTGCATTTCTTTTACCAAAACCAAATAATCCACAAAACCTGTACTTCTTTGCAGTGTGGGAGGAAACCAGAGCACCCGGAGAAAACCCACGTGGTCACAGGGAGAATGTACAAACTCTGTACAGAAAGCAGCCATAGTTAGGCTTGAACCTGGCACTGTAAAGGCCCTGTCCCACTTTCCTGAGTTATTCACAAATTCTCCCGAGTTTTCCCCTTGATTCAAACTCACAGAATGTTTGTAACAAGTCCGTAGGAGTCCCTGGATATATTGTAGCGGCTCGTTATGCCAGCCGTAGGTACTCAGGGCATCAGGTAAGTCTGGACGTTTTTTCCAGCTTGATCAAAAATATCCATGAGTAGAAACATAGCCCCGAGTACCTACGGCTGGCATAACGAGCCGCTACAATATATCCACAGACTCCTTCGGCCTCTTACGTACTCGTTACGAACATTCTGCGAGTTTGAATCAAGGGAAAAACTCGGGAGAATTTGTGAATAACTCGGGAGAATTTGTAAGTAACTCGGGAAAGTGGGAAAGGCCCTTAAGACAGCAATTCTACTGCTGTGCAACTGTGCTGCTCCAATGTCCTCTGCCGGTGACCTCTGCTAGCTTCAGGAGCACAGGAACACTGCCACCTGCATGTGGCTCTCCATGTCAAATGTCATCTTAACTTGGAAACAGTGCTGCTCGATACAAATCTTGTGACTCCCTATCTAACGGAATTATCTTCACCACGAGGACTGCATCAGTTCAAGACAACAATCCATGCCAACCTCTCAAATATAAGGATAAGCATTGAATGATGGCCTTGCCAATGACATCAACGTTTGAAAACAAATAAATAAAACAAAGCTTGGCTAAAATTGACCATCCATATTGTTTTGCACAATTCTCACCACCATGCACTTCCTCCTCTGAAGTATGCTTCCATCCCACAAATGATCACAATTTAATTGGTGGCAACGGTGTTCTCTTGATATTAGAAGGTAATGCAACGTGAAGCAGACCAGCATGAATCTTGATACCTGCTCAGTGCATACTCATCTTTCTGTGAGACTAACAGAGGCAGCAAAAATATTGTTTCTGCATAATCAGTTGTCTAAAACACATTTTGGGAGGGTGGACTGATTTCATTGCATCTTTTCTGCAAATGTATTCGGATTGTTGATTGGACTCATGTCTTTAGTAAATAATCATCAATGTCCACCAGATGCCAGCGCAAGAAGACATTGTAGAATAAAGGGATCATGACCACTGTCAAGATAATGAATTTTGACATTTATGATGCATTAATTATGGCTGTCTATTAGATGGTTGTTGAAGGAGCAAAATGTCTTTCTGCTTTCCAATGGGATGGACAATATTCAAAACCTCTAAAGTCAACCCTGTGCAGTCAATACTTCCCTCTATTCTCATAAAACCTACATTTGTGACAAAGCTGAGAATTGTCTCACCACTGGTTTCAAGCAGGAGAGAATGAAATAATTAGTTCTCATTTATTAGAAACTGCCAGAGGCCACTTTTTCATAATAATTGATTAAAAAAACTACATGATGTTGCAAATGCCTCCTGCTTAAGCCTACATTGAGTCATTTGTTCATAGGGAAGGGACAACTAAGCTTGATACCTAGGCATTTGCCAATGGAAATATATTGCTATCTTTCATTAAGAACATAGAAAATAGGACATAGAACAGTATAGGACAATCTCTTCAACCCACAATGTCCATGCCTAACATTATGCCAGGTTTTAACTAATTCCTTCTGCTTGAACGTGATTCATATACCTATATTCCCAGCATATACATGTGTCTACCTAAAAGTTTCTTATATTCTGCAATTGTATCTGCCTGCCCCACTACTCCTGGCAACGTGTTGTTCCAGGCACCTACCACACTTTGTGTTAAAATATTGTCCCGCACATCTCCAAATATTGTCCCGCACATGCCCATCTGACTCTTTTTAAGGTACAAGACACCAGGTAAGTGTTGGAAACAGAAGAATCTAAGGCTATGAATTAGAGTCTGAAGAAGGGCTCTGACCCAAATAGGCTCTGACCCTATTCCTTTTCTCCATTGATGCTGCCTGACTGCTGGGTTACTCGAGCATTTCATGTCGATCTTCAGTATCAACCAGCAACTGCAGTTGCTCAGTTCCTTCCTACACGCTATGAATTAGGAATTGGCCATTTACTCTGTGATGCATATAGATTTCTTTATACAATCTATATAGGATCTATAGGATATAAATCTAATGAATTTGGTTCCTCGAAGGAATCTGAATGCTCAGTGGATGAGTATATTCATGGCTGAGACAATATTTATCAAGGCAGGATTGGGAGAGGGGTTTGGTCAGGACAGAGAGTTGGAGCAGGACATGTTTTCCCATCTATTACTTCTTGTGTTATTATATTTATACTTTAATTAGGATGACCCCACTGAAGCGCAGAAAAAAATGATTGTGCCCTTTTCAGAGGGTGCAGGCAAGACTGCAGTAGGTGCCAGATTGCATTGTAGACATTGTAACTGAAGTATCAACATCTTACATATTCTTCTTTGCTGAGATTCTGTAAGGCATGTTTGTCATACTGTATTTAAAATCAACTAGAGCATCTGTATTTGGGAGCAACAGATTTGGGTTGGAATGTTGATGTCAAATATTCCTGCAAAGCTTTATAGACTTTTACAATTTGAAGCATCTGCACAAAAAAAGACAATTAAAAAAATAATGATAGCTGCAGCAGGAGAGAGAGATTAATCAATGACTAACCCATCAATAGTATTGATCCTTCTAAGTCATGATACTGCTGATCAAGTGCTCAAGCATCCAGGTTAAAATGTGAACATAAAAACAAGCTGCCAGAGGAGCTCAGTCTCTAGATTAAAACGTTTCACCTAGTGTGTTGAGTTCCAAGATGCAGTACCGAATGGTGTAATAATCAGCTGCTCTGTTCAGATCTGTCTCAATTTACAGCACACAAACACCTTCATTAATATGGTATATGTAGCAATGTATCCAATGAATGTGCAAGAGTACCATGGTGCTTGTAAAATGGGGGTACCGAGCTCCTTCTGCAGTTCTAGTATCCAGGTGCTTGGCACACCTAGCTGCACACATTTCATGGTGCAAGAATAACGTTGTTTGAATTGATTTAAGAAATGTTTACGCATATATGAATTCATATAGTCATAATTTCCTTGAAACTTACTTCAGAAAAGTTTACATTGTGGCCAATTACATCTTGCAAAGTGCATGTTAGTTTGGTGTAATATAAAAGGCAGACCAGCAGAGGGAGTGTACTGTCCCTCTGCATATAGAGGATTGAGTATGATGGGCCGATCAATTCATTGAAATCTTTTGAAAAGCATGGAAAGTAAATTATGTTTCAGCTATCTTCTTTACTGGTGATAAACTTTAAGATAACTCAAACTGCAGTGCCTTTGGTGTTTTGCAATGTCGCATTGGTAATCTGAATAAATGATAAAAGATCCATGATATTTGCATTTTTTAATGGAATATAATGAATCTATTGTCCAAAATCCACTCAGAATATTAAAAATCCAAAATAGTTTGCAAAGTAATGTCCAATGAGCTCCCAGCCAACCCCAGTCTCTAATTATTCAACATGGCAACATTCATAAAACAGAGCAGCATAGAAAAGTACAGGACAAGTACAGGCCTTTCGGCCATTCAAGTCTGCATCAATGGAATTAATCCCATCTGCCTGCACATAGTCTGCATCATTCTACTCCATTTCGTTTGTGTGTCTGTCCAAATGCCTCTTAAATATTACTATTGTATCAGCTTCTACCATCTTGATTGCCATCTCATTCCAGGCACCTACCACTCAGGTTACTAAAACATTTGCTTGTACATCTTCCCTTTACACTTTCCCACTCTCACCTTAAAACTATTGTGTAATTGACATACAGTATTAGACATTTCCTGGGAAAAGTACTCTGACTATGTATCTATGCCTCTCATAATTCCCCAGCCAGTAAAAATAATCATGTTTGTCCAATCTCTTCTTATAGCTAATACATTCAATCCCAGGACATCCAAAATAATATTTAATTGTTAGTTCAGTTGAACATATGTAAGTTTGTATTTCCACCGGACAGGCTGAGCTGGGCGGAGTTTCACGCTGGCGGCCCTCGGCAAAGGGATCCCAGGGGTCCGCGATATTGAAATCAGCGCAGCCCGAGGCTGGGAGCTCTGCAAACCACAGCTCCATGATGTTGATGCAGCAGGCCCAACACCCCAGAGCTTCAAACGGCGATCCAGGTAAGGCATTGCCCGCTCCGCGATGAATCCAATATGTATGTTAAAACCAACTGTTTAATGACAACATACAGTAGGATCTAAAAGTGTCACACTGTCACTGTCGGGTAGTCATGGTCCTCAGATGGAGTCACAGATGGAGCAGCAGGACACCAGACGCCTGTGGCTGGGGCTACGGACTGTAACCAGCTACCGGAGCAGCCCCCCCTCAACCAGAAGTGCTGGCACCTCCCTAGCTGATAACCTGAACTCCTTCTACGCTCGTTTCGAGTCGGGTAACATCACCCCAGGTTTGTCGGCTAACGGCAACACCGCCAGCGTGCTGGCTAACGAAGCTGAAGGGCGGTCCATCGCTGGGGATGTGCACACATTCTCGTTGTCCGAGCATGACGTGAGGAGGGCCCAGACATGGTTGAACATGGAGGAAAGCTGTAGGCCCAGATGGCATCTCGGAGCGAGTACTTAACTCTTGTGCTACGCAGCTAGCTCCGGTGCTCACGAGAATATTCAACCTCTCTCTGGACAAGTCCGTGGTCCCTGCCTGCTTCAAAAGAACCATCATTGTACCGGAACCTAAAAATGCCTCCCCAGCTTGTCTGAATGACTACCGTCCGGTGGCCATCACCTCGGTAGTCATAAAATGCTTTGAGAGAAACACATCTGCGCCTTCCTCCCTGGAAACATGGACCCGCTACAATTTGCATACCATTCAAAACAGATCCACGGACGATGCTGTCTCCCAGGTTCTGCACACTGCTCTCTCTCACCTTGACAGCCAGAAGGGGGGGCTATGTGAGGATGCTGTTCATAGACTTCAGTTCAGCCTTCAACATGATAGTTCCCACCAGACTTGCTGAGAAGCTGCTGGAATTGGGGTTCAACACCCCCCTGTGTGCCTGGGTCCTGGACTTTCTCACCGCCAGGCCCCAGGTAATCAAGATGGGAGGAAATTACATCAAACTCCCTCACCCTTATCACAGGATCCGGGAGGAGATGGTTGATCAGCCACTCTGGTGTCAAGACAACAGCCTCCTCGTGAATGTCAAAAAAACTAAGGAGCTGATCGTGGACTTTAGGAGGGCACAACATCCGAGGACGTACACATGGGGGATGCTGTGAATAGGGTGAGCTGCTTTAAATACCTCGGAGTCCACATCTCAGAGGATCTGACATGAACATCACACGCTGCCGCAGTGGTAAGGCAAGGCAGCGCCTTTACCACCTCAGGCAATTGAGGAATTTCAGAGTGTCTCTGAGGATCCTCCATTGCTTCTACTCGGTGGCTGTGGAAAGCATCTTGTCCGTAAACACACAATTTGGATTGGGAATTGCTCTGCCCAGGACAAGAAGGCTCTGCAGAGAGTAGTGCGTTCGGCCGATCGCATTTTGGGAATTTCACTCGCCCCCCTGCCGGAACTATACATCAGAAGGTGCAAATCCAGGGCCAATAAGATCATGGGGGACCCTTTCCACCCCAGCAACAGACTGTTCCAGCTACTACGGTCAGGCAAACGTCTCCGTTGCCATGCTGTGAAAACGGAGAGATGAGAAGGAGCTTCTTCCCAGTGGCCATTAGAACTGTAAACTCCTATCTCACCAGGGACTAACTTACTGTACCAATTTACTGTTGTGTGGTGTCTTTTTAAAATTGCTGTTTTTTTCTCTTTTTTCCTCCCACAAATATGTAATATGTGAATATGTGATTCTGTTCCATTCTGTTTTGTAGTTGTTTTTTTTTTTTTTTTTTTTGCACAATCCGCAAGCATTGCCACTGCACGTCACGTATGCGTATGTGACGAATAAACTTAACTTGACTAGTCGTGGGTGGGGGTGGGGGATTGGGAGGGGGGGGGCCCTCACAAGTGAAATAGCTTAGGGCCTCTGTTCATCTAAATCCGGCCCTGCGCTCCATAGATGCTGCCGCACCCACTGAGTTTCTCCGGCACTTTTGTCTACCTTCTGCATGACAGGCTAGATTAGAATGTTAGATCCCATGAAATCTAAAGTGAGCTAGCCAACTGGCTTTAAAATTGGCTTGGAGGAAGGAGTCAAAGGGTAATTGTGGAGGTTATTTTTTAATTGGAGGCCTGTTACTAGTGAAATGCCATTAGGTCTGCTGCCATTTATTATACGCATTAACTATTACATTACAATATAATTAACTTTGCTAATACTTTTTCATGTATAGTTGACCGAGCCAAGTTACCTATGTTTACAACAAGATCGAGATCATTTGAGAAAGTGGGCAAAGGAATGGCAAAAAGAATGTAACTCTGACAAGTGTGAGGGTAATGCACTTTGGTATGACAAACCAGGACAGGACTTGCTCAGTAAATGATCAAACTCTGGAGAGTATTGCAGAACGGAAAGATCTGGGTGTATGGTTCCCTGAAATTGCTGAGTCAGATGAATATTGTGCTAAAAATTGAGTTTGGCACACATCTTCAGTTGGGATATCATGATACAATTGTACAAATTGTTGGTAAGACCACACTTGGAGTACTGTGTGCAGTTCTGATCATAGGAAAATTGTTGGAAAGATTGAGATTCAGCAAGATGTTACCTGTCCATGTAGGCTTGGCATAGGGCGAGGTTGGATAGGCTGGGACATTTCACTTTGGAAAGCAGGAGGCAGAGAAGTGAAGCTATTAAGATGTGCAAGATCATGAAGGTCAAGGATAAGGTGAATGCTCAGTCTTTTCCCCCAGGGTACAGGATTTAAAAAGTAGAGGGCATAGGCTTAAGTTGAGAGGGATGGGATTTAAGAGTGACCTCAGGGCTAACCTTTCCACTTGGAGGGTAGACCATATCTTGAATGAGCTGCCAGAGGAGAATGCCGAGAAGAGGGGAAGAGAGCAATGAGCAGAAGGCCATATCAACCCATGGTGTTCAGCGAGCAATTTTCCCCACAGAGTATGATAGAAACGGGTTCTTTAGTAAACTCATCCTAACAGAAACCAGGATCAGAAAAAAATAATGATTTACCACATGAATACAACGATCCAACAAAGCACTGTTTGCTGCCCATGGACCTCCTCTAGAGATATATGCTAGTTTTAACAAGTGCAGGCCATTCACAATATTGAGTTCCCTACTGAGACATGTCAGCTCAATTAATTCTAAATGTCAAATCATGTTAATTAGCTGGAAGCATGAAGGTGGCATTGAAACATTTGGAATAACTTAATGCCACATTCTGATCTCTACACACTTCTCAGGGAACATCAAATTTAGCTTCCATGTTTTATTTATGGGATAATTAATAAATCTCTCTTTCAGGACAATCCTGTGTTGTCTTTTTAAACATTTGTAAGCTTGTATCTGATTGGTTCTGTGTAAATCTATCTTGCAAAAATATAGAGTATTCATAACACGAATACAACAATCTAACAAAGCAGTATTTACTCATTCCCAGTCTAGATGGAGAACCTGGTGAGTATCACAACCTATCCTCATTTCATTACATTGTAATTAAAGATAATTTATTACTTCCATCAGTCATGGTATCGGTTGGTAACTCAGTTTTTATTCAGAATCATTCTCAACTCAGAGTCTCTGTAGAGCATTAGAAAGTGGGAAGATGGCTAACATTTCCTTTCTTGCTTTGGGTGGGGGAGGTGGGGTGGGGAGTAATTATTTAAATTCTAATCTTCTGAATTAAACTAAGTAACAAATAGCAGTGATTGTACCTTGAACATCAGTGTCCTGTACAGCACAGTACTATAACAAATTATACATTATCATTCAATACTATTGGGGAGACTAATACAGTGTTAACGGTGTTACTTTGCTTACCTAATCATATTAAAACTAAAATATAAAATATGAAAATATACTCCAATGCAATCAAATTCAGATTAATATCTCAACATATGTTTAGCAAAATTGAGAAATGTTAAACTGAAATTCTATTGTTCTAATGGCAACAGAGTTATTGATTGCTTTTAATGTTATTTGTTATTTGTTATTAATTTGGTTATCTATTCATGTTTAATAGAAACCTTGATTGGTGATAGGTCAACCAACAGCTAACCTGATCAACATTCGCTTTGTTGTTTACCAAAAGAATGAAAAAATATCTAAAAAACAATTATCTAAAAAGATTGGACCTCAAAAGCAAGTGACACTATTTTCAGTTTTCCACTAATGACAAAGATATACAATTAATGGCAAGACCCTTAAAGCATTGATGTATGGAGAGATTTGGAGTCCAAAATAGCAACACGTAGATAAAGTGGTAAAGACGGCTTACGGTGTGCTTGCATTCATTGGTCAAGGCATAAGAGTCAGGTGCAGCTTTTTAAGACCTTTGTTAGCCCGCATTTGGAGTATTGAGTGCAGTTCTGGTGCCACAATACAGCAAGGATGTGAAGGGTTCAGAGAGGTTGCAGAATAGGTTTACTGAATGCTGCCGAGATTAGATGGTACAAGAGAAGTTGGACAGTCGGATTCTTTTCTCTGGAAAGCTTGAGATTGAGGGGATACCTGATAAAAGTATATACAAGTATGAAAGCCAAGGATAGGCTAGACAGACAGAACCTTTTTCCCAGGATGTATATATCAGAGGACATTGCTTTGAGGTGAGAGTTTAAAGGCGATATGCAGGTTTTATGTTTACTATATAGAGAGTGGTGGGTGCCTGTAACATGCTGCTAGGGGTGATGGTAGAGGCAGACACAATGGTGACTTTTAAGAGACAGATAAGAGATTGTCTTGGCATCATGTTTGATGCAGACATTGTGGACCGAAGGGCCTATTACTGTGTTGTGCTGTTTTACATTTTATGTTCTATGATCTGCAGCACAGGAGGGGAGGAAAAAGAGTGGAAGGGCTATAGTAATAGGGGATTCAATTGTAAGGGGAATAGATAGGCATTTCAGCGGCCGCAAACGAGACTCCAGGATGGTATGCTGTCTCCCTGGTGCAAGGGTCAGGGATGTCACTGAGCGGCTGCAAAACATTCTGGAGGGGGAGGGTGAACAGCCAGTTGTCGTGGTGCACATTGGCACCAACGATATAGGTAAAAAACGGGATGAGGTCCTACAAGGAGAATTTAAGGAGCTATGAGATAAACATAAAGGTAGGACCTCAAAGGTAATAATCTCTGGATTACTACCAGTGCCACGTGCTAGTCAGAGTAGAAATAGGAGGATATTGCAGATTAATACGTGGCTTGAGAAATGGTGCAAGGGGGAGGGATTCAAATTTCTAGGGCATTGGAACCAGTTCTGGGAGAGGTGGGACCAGTACAAACAGGACAGTCTGCACCTGGGCTGGAATTTACCAATGTCCTTGGGGGAGTGTTTGCTAGTGCCGTCGGGGAGGATTTAAACTAATGTGGCAGGGGATGGGAGCATGAGCAGAGAGACAGAGGGGTGTAAAATGAGGGTAGAAGCAATAGGTAGCAAGGTGAAAAGTAAAAGTGGCAGGCAGACCAGGGCAAATCAAAAAGGGCCACTTTTCAACATAATTGTATAAGGGGTAAGAGTGTTGTAAAAACAAGCCTGAAGGCTTTGTGTCTCAATGCAAGGAGTATTCGTAATAAGGTGGATGAGTTGAATGTGCAGATAGCTATTAATGACTATGATATAGTTGGGAGACATGGCTTCAGGGTGACCAAGGCTGGGAGCTGAACATCCAGGGATATTTCAATATTCAGGAAGGATAGACAGAAAGGAAAAGGAGATGGGGTAGCGTTGCTGGTTAGAGAGGAGATTAACGCAATTGAAAGGAAGGACATTAGCTTGGAGAATGTGGAATAGATATGGGTAGAGCTGCAAAATACTAAGGGGCAGAAAATGCTAGTGGGAGTTGTGTACAGGCCACCTAACAGTAGTAGTGGAGTAGGGGATGGCATCAAACAGGAGATTAGAAATGCATGCAACAAAGGTAAAACAGTTATAATGGGTGACTTCAATCTACATATAGATTGGGGGAATCAAATTGGCAGGGGTGCTGAGGAAGAGGATTTCTTGGAATGTATGTGGGATAGTTTTCTAAACCAACATGTAGAGGAACCAACGAGAGAGCAGGCTATTCTAGACTGAGTAATGAGTAATGAGGAAGGGTTAGTTAGCAGTCTTGTTGTGCGTGGCCCCTTGGGCAAGAGTGACCGTAATATGGCTGAGTTCTTCATTAGGATGAAGAGTGACATTGTTAATTCAGAAACAAGGGTCCTGAACTTAAAAAAAGGTAACTTTGAGGGTATGAGACGTGAATTGGCCAAGATAGACTGGCAAATGATTCTTAAAGGGTTGACGGTGGATATGCAATGGAAAGCATTTAAAAACTGCATGGATGAACTACAACAATTGTTCATCCCAGTTTGGCAAAATAATAAATCAGGGAAGATAGTGCATCCGTGGATAATAAGGGGAATCAGGGGTAGTATCAAAAACAAAAGATGAAGCATACAAATTAGCCAGAAAAAGCAGCCTACTAGAGGACTGGGAGAAATTCAGAGTCCAGCAGAGGAGGACAAAGGTGCTTGATTAGGAAAGGAAAAATGGATTATGAAAGAAACCTGGCAGGGAACATAAAAACTGACTCAATTTTTTAAATAGATAAGTGAAGAGAAAAAGATTAGTTAAAACAAATGTAGGACCCTTGCAGTCAGAAACAGGTGAATTGATCATGGGGAAGAAGGACATGGCAGACCAATTGAATAACTACTTTGGTTCTGTCTTCACTAAGGAAGACATAAATAATCTGACGGAAATAACTGGGGACCGGGGGTCAAATGAGATGGAGGAGCTGAGTGAAATCCAGGTTAATCAGGAAGTTGTGTTAAGTAAATTGAATGGATTAAAGGCCGATACTTCCACAGGGCCAGATAGGCTGCATCCCAGAGTACTTAAGGAAGTAGCCCCAGGAATAGTGGATGCATTAGTGATAATTTTTCAACACTCTTTAGATTCTGGAGTAGTTCCTGAGGATTGGAGGGTGGCTAATGTAACCCCACTTTTCTAAAAGGGAGGGAGAGAGAAAGTGGGGAATTACAGACCAGTTAGTCTAACATCGGTAGTGGGGTAAATGCCAGAGTCAGTTATTAAATACAATACAATACAATCCAATGTATTTGTTTTCATTTGAACCTCTTGAGGTTCAAACAAAATTTGGTTTCCGCAGTCATACACACAAGAAAAAGAACAAAGAAACAACACAATTTACACAAACATCCATCACAGTGAATCTTCTCCTCACTGTGATGGAAGGCAAAGTCTTATCTTTCCCTTGCACTCCTCCCGATGTCAGAGTCAAAGCCCCCGACGGGCGATGGTAAGGGTCCTGCAGCCGTTAACGCCGCGCCAGGCGACGTAAGGCCCTGCTCCAGGTACTTTTCAACCCCGCAACTCGTGCGGGAAAAGTCGCCATTGCGGAAGCCCCGAAAAGCGGTCTCCCACCAGGGACCCGCGGGCTCACGGTGTCACTGTCCACCAGACCTGCGGTTGGAGCCTCCGAATCTCCGGGGTCGGGCCGCAGCAGCTCGCCACCACAGCTCCTCCCGCTCCGAACTCGGCCAGCTCCACGATGGTGGGTAAGTCCGCCGGCTCGGCGACTGGAGCCCCAGGTCATTTCGGTTGGAGGCCGCCCACGGTGCTAGGCCCCAACCACAACGGAAACCCGACAAAGAAAAGGTCGGGTTCTCCGTACAGGGAAAATTCGGACTGTAAACGCCTATCTGACCCACCGCCCACCCCCCCACACACATACTCAGTTTAAAAAACCCACTATAACTACATTTAAACAAGGCAAAAAAAAATTAAAAAAGACAGACGGACTGCAGAGGCCACTGCGACGTGAGTCGCGCCGCCCACCCAGATAGGATAGCAGCACATTTGGAAAGTGGTCTAATCATTGGACAAAGTCAGCATGGATTTATGAAAGGTAAATCATGTCTGATGAATCTTATAGAATTTTTCGAGGATGTAACTAGTAGAGTGGGTAAGGGAGAACCAGTGGATGTGTTAAATCTGGACTTTCGGAAGGGTTTAGACAAAGTCCCACATAAGAGATTATTATGCAAACTTAAAGCACACGGTATTGGGGGTTCAGTAGTGATGTGGATAGAGAACTGGCTGGCAGACAGGAATAGAATATGCCATTTAAGCAAGTAGGAGTAAATGGGCCCTCTTCAGAATGGCAGGCAGTGACTAGTGGGGTATGAGGAGGATGCTAGGAGGCTGCATGGTGACTTGGATAGGTTGGCAAAGGTAGGAGTGGGCAAATGCATGGCAGATGCAGTATAATTTGGATAAATGTGAGGTTATCCACTTTGGTGGCAAGAACAGGAAAGTAGACTATTATCTGAATGGTGGCCGATTAGGAAAAGGGGAGATGCAATGAGACCTGGGTGTCATGGTACACCAGTCATTGAAAGTAGGCATGCAGGTGCAGCAGGCAGTGAAGAAAGCGAATGGTATGTTAACATTCATAGCAAAAGGATTTGAGTAAAGGAGCAGGGAGGTTCTACTGCAGTTGTACAGGGCCTTGGTGAGTCCACACCTGGAGTATTGTGTACAGTTTAGGTCTCATAATCTGAGGAAAGACATTCTTACCATAGAGGGATTACAGAAAAGTTTCACCAGATTCCTGGGATGGCTGGACTTTCATATGAAGAAAGAATGGATAGACTCAGCTTGTACTCACTAGAATTTAGAAGATTGAGGGGGGATCTTATAGAAACTTACAAAATTCTTAAGGGGTTGGACAGGCTAGATGCAGGAAGATTGATCCCGATGTTGGGGAAGTCCAGAACAAGGGGTCACAGTTTAAGCATAAGGGGGAAGTCTTTTAGAACCGAGATGAGAAAAACATTTTTCTCAAAGAGAGTGATGAATCTGTGGAATTCTCTGCCACAGAAGGTCATTGAGGCCAGTTCATTGGTTATATTTAAGAAGGAGTTAGATGTGGCCCTTGTGGTTAAAGGGATCAGGGGGTATGGAGAGAAGGCAGGTACAGGATACTGGGTTGGATGATCAGCCATGATCATATTGAACGGCGGTGCAGGCTCGAAGGGCCGAATGGCCTACTCCTGCATCTACTTTCTATGTTTCTATGTTTCTATGTTTCTATCTCTAGCTTGAATAGTTATCTGGAGATTTGTATTAATGGAATGATATGAGTGAACAGTAATGGTTATTGTACATTTGGCATCAGCATGCCAGAAAGCTTGGTGTGACACTGGAATTATAATGACAACATTAGTTTCAGTCAATCAATAGTGAGACATTTTCCTCATTGAAAAGTCTTGTACTGTGCACATTACATTATCACTTTGAACTCAATTTCTTATTACAAAAATTATAGCTTAGGGGTCATATGTCAATCCACGGATATAACGTCACACTGCCACCGTGGAATATATAGATATTTCTATTTTTTAAAGCACTCAACTGTTCATTCCTATCATTGAGATTAAACCTTGTTTTCACAGACTGAAAGTCTGTCTGTGCATCATGCCAGTTTTCAATTTTATTCCCTGATTTTTTTTAAATTGATACAGCATAGAAACAGGTCCTGCAGCCCATGCCAACCATTATTCACCCATTCACACTAGTTCTATTTTACCCCATGTTTTTCTTCAGTATTTGTTTTTGAGAGTATTTTAACCAAGGGGGCTTTCAAGGACATTAACTTTATTTCTCTTTCCACAGATATTGTCTGACCACCTAAGTTTTCCAGCAATTTGGGTTTTATTTCTAATTTCCACAGTTGTAATACTTCGTTTTTTGCATTTTTATCTTACATGGCTGACCAGAAGTTTGCAGTTTTTGGGTCAACCACCTATTTTACATCCCATCCTTCCTCATGATTCCTCACATAGTTTTATTGTTTTCATTGGATGTGTACAGATACATTTACTTTCGCGTTGTTTAATAATTACACCATGGAAGAAGAATACTTGGTCTGTTAACTTTGTACTAGCTCTATGGCAGAGCAATTCAATAAGGCCCACATCTCCATCCTTTAGAGCATCTCCTTTCAGATACTTATTCAGTCCCCTTTGACAGGCAGAATTTTATCTACCTTCACCACTATTTCAAGCCATAATCACAAAGTCACGTTCCAAAAATAAAATTCTGCTTCAAGTCGGTGCATGTGCGCATGTGCGGGGCTTTTCCAGAGTGTGCGCATGTGCGGGGTATTTTGGGGGGGAAAGGCCTGCGGAACCAGCCACGTTTGCCAGACGTTTCTGAGTTTATATATTACAGAAATGAGTTGCTTAAAGCTTAAATAAAGTTAAGTAAATTATGAGTAGTGTAAAAGTTTCATTTGCCTCACAACACTCCTCATGTCAATTCTGGTTCTCTTGTCAATCACCATCATTCTGTCCTCTTTATCAATCTCTCCACAAATGTAAGCAGTTCCTCTCTTACTCTTTTTGTACTCTTAAATTTCTAAATAGCTATCAAATATTTATTTACAATAATTTTTGATCAAAGGAGGACAACCCAAGCTCTTTACATCCCTCCTGAAATAACTTTGGTAAATATCTTCTGCACCATTTCTAAAGCCTTCACATCTTTCTTAAATATGGTACCCAGAACTAAACTCAATCATCCAATCGTAACTAAACTAGTGTTTCATGAATGTTCAAAGCAGCATTATTGCTAGTCTGAAGAAGGGTCTCGACCCGAAACATCACCCATTCTTTCTCTCCAGAGATGCTGCCTGTCCCGCTGAGTTACTCCAGCATTTTGTGTCTACCTTCGATTTAAACCAGCATCTGCAGTTCTTTCCTACATATTATTGCTATCATGTTCCATTTTTCCACTTGAAATGCCTAGGACTATGTATATATATATATATTTTTTTTTTTTCAGTTTCTCAACCGGCTTTTCTATTTTCATCACCCTATAAATATATATATATATCTATAAATCTTTCCATTCCGATATTCCTTTTAGAATTGTGAACTTGAGTTTATATTGCTTTATCCCATTCTCTTAAAAAAAAAGCTATATTTCACATTTGTCAACATTAAACTTCATTCATCACCTATCTATCCATTTCAACAGTCAGTCCATTATCTTCTTGAAATATATTACTATCCCCTTACCTGGTTTGGTACCCCTGCAAGTTTTATGTTATCTGCAATTTTGGAAACATTGAGTCCAGATTTAGTTTAGATTAGAGATCCAGCGTGGAAACAGCTCCACCAAGTTTGGCCAACCAACAATCACCCATACACTAGTTTATCCTACATACTAGGAACAATTTACAGAAGCTAATTAACTTACAAACCTGTCTTTGGAATGTGGGAGGAAACCAAAGCAACTGGAGAAAAGCCATGGGGTCATAGGAAGAACATACAAACTCAATACAGATGGTGCCCATAGTCAGGATCGAACCAAAGTCATTGGTGCTGTAAGGCAGCAACTCTACCTGGGCCACTGTGCCATCCTAGAAACCTGCAATCTTCTCACCAGGCCATGATGCAACTAGCCAGTATGATTTCCACCATACAGCTATATAAGTTAGATAAAGTATTAATTTTCAATTGTTAATATATGTTAGGAGAAGCTGTGATCCTAGTACTGAAACTCAGGGAATGTCAATGCATACCTACCTCCAGTGATGGAAATGGGTTTTAGGAACTAGGGGTACGCTAAGGTTCGTGAGGCTGAGGTTTTGGAAGGGGGGGGGGGGGGGGGGGGGGGGGGGGGGGGCAGGGGGGCGGTAGACACTATAAGGCCCCGGTGAGACATTTTGTTTAACTCTGAAATTGAAGATAGACATAAAGCTGGAGTAACTCCGCAGGACAGGCAATGCAGCGACTCAGGAGAGAAGATCCTTCTTCAGACTGAACTGAACTCTTGGTGAGAGTACTTGTGATTGTCTGAAGAAGGGTCTCGACCAGAAACGCAACCCTCTCCCCAGAGCCGCTGCCTGTCCCGCTGAGCCACCACAGCCCCCTGTGTCCACCTTCAACTCCAGAGCCAAACAAAAAACAGTGGAGGAACTCAGTGGACCAGGCGGCACCCGTGGAGGGAATGGACCAGGAGCCTCCACGGGCCAGGACTTACGCCCCCCCAACAGGAAGGCCGTCACCACAAAACGCCAAATGATTTCGGGAATGCCGAGGCGAAAGGGTGAGAGAGAGGGAGTGACGCCGAGAGAGATCCCCCCCCCCCTGGTGTCCGATACCTCTGAAATTGAAAATAATTAAAAGGCCGTCACCACAAAATGGTCTCAGCCAAATGATCTTTGCCTGTTTCATCCACTGGTGGTTAAAGTGGAACCCGAGGCGAACCTGAGGTTGTGATGAGATTATGGTCAGTGAGAGCCACATTAAAAATTTATAGCGTGTATCCATTTTAAAGAGAGAGGTTTCCAAATGTGAGCTCTTTCGGGATCTCAAGATCCCAAAAATCCTCATCAAGTATTCCCTTTAGTGTCCCAATAATAGATTGTTGATTCATTATTAACCACCAATACATTGATTTGTTTTTAAAGAAGCCGCTCTGTATGATAGGTGTTCAGGACCCTGCAGTGGCCACTCTTGATGTAAACTGTACAAATATTGAAAGCCAGAATGTGTAGGAAGGAACAACAGATGCTGGTTTACATCGAAGATAGACACAAAATGCTGGAGTGACTCAGCAGGACAGGCAGCATAGCTGGAGAGAAGGAATGGGTGATGTTTCGGGTTGAGACCTTTCTTAAGAATGACAGTCAGGGGAGAGGGAAAGAAGAGATATGGAAGGGTAAGGTGTGAAAATGAGAGGTCAAATGGGGCGAAGTTCAAGAAAAATGCAGAATAAATCATTGTTAGGGGAAGTTGATAACGAGGCATACAATGTAAACTTTAATCAGGAGGACAGCCAGACGGGCTGAAGAAGTAAGATGGGGGAGGGATGGAGAGAGTCGGAAAGCAAGGGTTACTTGAAGTTAATATTCATGCTGCTGGGTTGTAAGCTGCCCAAGTGAAAGCCAGAGACTGGAGTTATCTTTTTCAGGCTGGACACTGAATTGATTAATTCTGTTTGCTAAGTGCCACAGAAAAATGGTGCATATAAATAGGGAATTAACAGGAGAATTTCAGGATATAGAGCTACCCTTGAGAGTAGCTCTGTGGGTTAACATGCATTTTTAAAGAATTATACAAAAGGACAGGAATTAGAACAAAGTAAAACACAATGCAGTGATGTAGTCCAGAATGACGAGGAAATAAGATCAAATTAAAATTAATTATAACGAGAAAAAAACCCCATCTATCCTCCACTAAGATTCTTTCGTAATACCTTGTAATATTATGTTAAATTTATTTGTTAAAACAATTCCACTTTGTTTTTTGTTTAAGAGAACAGGAAGCTTTGGAAATCCCGTGTTTACATCTGACCAGCTGTTAAATGTACCAGACCACACAACTGTATCTGAAAGGATGATGTTAAAATGATGCAGAGGGGTCGATACGACGGAGATTCAGAGCACGAGTAGTGAGAAGAAGTGTAAATTTCAAATTGTTTATGAAGAAGGGTCTCGACCCGAAACATCACCCATTCCTTCTCTCCAGAGATGCTGCCTGACCCGCTGGGCTACTATAGCATTTTGTGTCTATCTTCAGTTAATTGCCCCTTGAACCGAAGGGCAATTAAGAATCAACTAGATTGCGAGATCTGGGTTCACATCACACATTGGATTAAAAAAATAGAGGGCTTCCCATCCAGAGGGGTTTACATGAAATAGGTTGCTGTCATTTCACGGTTACTATTAACAAGGTTGGTTTGCTTTTAACATCAGTATATTTACTCGTATTTGAAGTCGACAATTGGAAGACTCACACACGAAAGACTGAATCAATGGCCAAGAAATCTAACTGTTAATCCAAGAAGGGTAGCCGGTGGCCGGCGGGATTGGTGTGGAAAAAAGCCGAGAGGTGACCTGATCTAACGTATAATACCAAAGCACGGCACGGGGAGGTTTAAACGCATGCTTCTGTTGCTTTTAAATACGGTTCTTAATTAATTTCCAAATCAATTGAAAGGAGCAGCATTGGGTGTAAATTCATCCCCCGCTACACCATTCATTTATCGCTCGATCCTCGCTGGGTGCTTATATTTTGAAAATACAATTGCTGGAATTACAGTCTCCCATGCTCAAAAGCAAGGGTGTCAAAATCTTTTACTTGCAATCTGCTCGCAACTTGAAAATTCTTGAACATCTTTCTGAATTTTTGTCAAAGAGTTATTAAAACTCTTACATCATCCCGCTCAAGGGGAAAGTGACAGAGCGGGGAGATGGGACAATGTTCTCAGCCCCGCGGTCATGCGGCGATATCATATAACCATATAACCATGTAACAATTACAGCACGGAAACAGGCCATCTCGACCATTCTAGTCCGTGCTGAACACGTATTCTCCCCTAGTCTCATATACCTGCGCTCAGACCATAACCCTCCATTCCTTTCCCGTCCATATAACTATCCAATTTATTATTAAATGATAAAAACGAACCTGCCTCCACCACCTTCACTGGAAGCTCATTCCACACAGCCACCACTCTCTGAGTAAAGAAGTTCCCCCTCATGTTACCCCTAAACTTCTGTCCTTTAATTCTCAAGTCATGTCCCCTTGTTTGAATCTTCCCTACTCTCAGTGGGGAAAGCTTATCCACGTCAACTCTGTCTATCCCTCTCATCACTTTAAAGACCTCTATCAAGTCCCCCCTTAACCTTCTGCGCTCCAAAGAATAAAGCCCTAACTTGTTCAACCTTTCTCTGTAACTTAGTTGCTGAAACCCAGGCAACATTCTAGTAAATCTCCTCTATATGCTCTCTATTTTGTTGACATCCTTCCTATAATTAGGCGACCAAAATTGTACACCATACTCCAGAATTGGCCTCACCAATGCCTTGTACAATTTTAACATTACATCCCAACTTCTATACTCAATGCTCTGATTTATAAAGGCCAGCACAACAAAAGCTTTCTTTACCACCCTATCTACATGAGATTCCACTTTCAGGGAAATGTGCACAGTTATTCCCAGATCCCTCTGTTCACCTGCATTCTTCAATTCCCTACCATTTACCATATACGTCCTATTTTGATTTGTCCTGCCGAGATGTAGCACCTCACACTTATCAGTATTAAACTCCATCTGCCATCTTTCAGCCCACTCTTCCAACTGGCATAAATGTCTCTGTAGACTTTGAAAATCTACTTCATTATCCACAGCACCACCTATCTTAGTATCATCTGCATACTTACTAATTCCAATTTACCAGACCATCATCCAGATCATTGATGTACATGCCAAACAACAGTGGACCCAACACAGATCCCTGTGGCACCCCACTAGTCACTGGCCTCCAACCTGACAAACAACCATCCACCATTACTCTCTGGCATCTCCCATTCAGCCACTTTTGAATCCATCTTGCTACTCCACCATTAATACCCAACAATTGAACCTTCTTAACCAACCTTCCTTGAGGAACCTTGTCAAAGGCCTTACTGAAGTCCATATATACAACATCCACTGCTTTACCCTCATCAATTTCCCGATTAACCTCTTCAAAAAAATTCAAGAAGATTAGTCAAACATGAACTTCCAGGCACAAATCCATGTTGACTGTTCCTAATCAGACCCTGTTTATCCAGATGCTTATATATATTATCTCTAAGTATCCTTTCCATTAATTTTCCCACCACTGGCGTCAAACTAACAGGTCTATAATTGCTAGGTTTACTCTTGGACCTCTTTTTAAACAATGGAACAACATGCGCAGTACGCCAATCCTCTGGCACTATTCCCATTTCTAATGACATTTGAAATATTTCTGTCATAGCCCCTGCTATTTCTACACTAACTTTCCTCAATGTCCTAGGGAATATCCTGTCCGGACCTGGAGACTTATCCACTCTTATATTTCTCAAAAGTGTCAGTACTTCCTCTTCTTTGAATCTCATAGTTTCCATAGCTACTCTACTTGTTTCCTTTACCTCACATAATTCAATAATCCTTCTCCTTGGTGAATACCGATGAAAAGAAATTGTTCAATATCTCTCCCATCTCTTTTGGCTCTGCAGATAGCTGTCCACTCTGACTCTCTAATGGACCAATTTTATCCCTCGTTATCCTTTTGCTAATAATATAGCTGTAGAAACCCTTTGGATTTACTTTCACTTTACTTGCCAAAGCAACCTCATATCTTCTTTTAGCTTTTCTAATTTATTTCTTAAGATTCTTTTTACATTCTTTATACTCCTCAAGCACCTCATTTACTCCATGCTGCCAATAATTATATCATATCATGGGGTCTGGTATGAACTAGAGTGTATGGAGCTTTAGCTGGGAGACTGTGGGGCAGGATTTATGTAGCGCCTATAACCTCCCAAAGCACTTTAAACCCGATCATGTGGTTTCTGAGCGCTGATAGACACAAAATGCTGGAGTAACTCAGCAACTCTGGAGAGAAGACCCTTCTTCAGACTGGACTGAACTCTCGTCGTTGAGAGTACTTGTGATTGTCTGCAGTAGTGTCTCGACCCGAAATGCCACCCACTCCCCAGAGCTGTTGTCCGTCCCGCTGAGCCACCACAGCCCCCTGTGTCCACCTTCAACTCCAGACTCAAACAAAAAAAACACAGAGTGCAGGAGGAACTCAGCAGGCCAGGAGCCACCACAGGCCAGGGCTCCCCTCCCCCCCCAACAGAAAGGAACCGCAGATGCAGCCATCCCCGCAAAACGCCAAATGATTCTGGGAATGCCGAGGCGAGAGGGTGAGAGAGGTAGTGAGAGTGAGAGAGACAAGATGGGGAGCGTGAGAGAGAGTGCGTGTGGGAGAGGGACGGAGATGGCGAAAGACAGAGAGACACAGCGAGAGAGGGAGTGAGAAAGAGGGAGAGAGAGGGAGAGAGACAGAGAGGGAGTGGGAGGGAGAGGGAGGGTGAGGGAGGGTGAGGGAGGGAGAGGGTGGAAGAGGGTGGGAGAGAGAGGGGAGGGAGAGGGTAGAGAGAGAGGGGAAAGAGAGGAGAAAGAGCGAGAGAATAATAAAATATCGTGGAATAATAAAATAACGTGAGTTTACCTGCACATCAGAAGAAGTTCACGGTCCGGAGCAATGACAGTGAGTTAAGAAATCTTCTCGTAAATTTTATTCAAAGGAACGCGGTGTCATTAATACTTGGTCAAAAAATACAATTACATTTACTGAGGAATGTGGATCGATGTTTTGATGACACATTGTATAACGTGTCAACTACTGACTGTTAACAAGTGCTAACAGTGTTAGTTAACAAATCATTTTCGTCCCATGGCCGGTGCAGGATGACTCATTGTAACGATTATCCAAATAAATCTGTATTTAACAACTCTGACTCCCTTCTAGTACAGAAATTGAACATAAACTGGAAACTGAAAAGTAGGGGAACGCCGTACCCCTGCGTACCCCCCCCCATTTCCATCACTGCTGACCTCCAATCTAAAACGTTACCTCACAAACACCTTTCGGAAAACCATATCATCAAGATTTTAGTTTTTTTCGTTTTAGAGATACAGCACGGGAACAGGCCTTTCGGCCCACTGAGTCTGCTCTGACCCCCTCACATTAACACTATCCTGCACGCACTAGGGACAATTTATAATTATACCAAGCCAATTTACCAACAAACCTGGGCGTCTTTGGAGTGTGGGAGGAAACCAAAGATCTCGGAGAAAATCTGGGCAGGTCACTGGGGAAACGTACAAACTTGGTACAGACAAGCACCCATAGTCAGAATCGATCCTGGGTCCCTGGCAACTTTCGACTGTACATTGTTACAGATATATGGCAGCCAATCTACTGCTGCACCACAGTGCCACCCTAGAGTCAAGATTCAAACATGTTTGTCATATGTACCAACAACAGAACAATGAAACTCTTGTGCTGCAGCTTAAAAGGCCCGTAAACACAATAATGCATAGATCAACATGTAATAATCAAAAATACAATAAAGTAATAGCTGAAATAGACAAAATCAAAGTTCATTGCACATCCAAAGACATTGACCATATGTGTTGTGTAGTATTTGAGAGGATAAAGGTTGCTGGGAAGAAGCTGTTCTTGGGGTTTCGGCCCGAAACATTGCCTATCTCCTTCACTCCATAGATGTTGCTGTACCCGCTGAGTATCTCCAGTATTTTTGTGTGGCCCCTGTTCTTGAACCTGCTGGTCACAGTTTTCAGGCTTTAGTACCCTCTTTCTAGTGGTAGTAACAAAATGAGAGTGTGGTCAGGGTAATGAGGGCCTTTGATAATATTGGCTGCCTTTTTGAAACAGCATCTCCTATAGATCCCTTTGATGGCGAGGAGGTCTGTACATGTGATGGACTAGGTAGCGTCTACCATTCTCGGTAGTCTCCAATGTTCCTGAGCATTGGAGTTGCTGAACTAGGCCACAATTCAACTTTCTATTGTACATTTTTACAGGTATATGGTAGAAAGTGCAATGACTTTATGCACCTGCAGTTCCTTACGTCCAGTGTTACATCTCAGTTCTGTGTTACTTGTTACATGAGGCAATTCACTCAGTCAACTTCTCTATTGCATCACAGCTTTAAATGCAGGCCCAGGTTTTGCGACTGGCAATGAAATATACAACTGTAATTTACATGTTTAATTTGTGGGATGTGCACACTTCACTGGAAGAGACAGCATTTATTTCCCATTCCAACCCTCAAATGTGTTGCTGAGTCACCTACATAAACCAGTTTAGATTTAGTCAAAGAGTGACACAGTGTGGAAACAGGCCCTTCTGCCCAACTTGCCCACAGCGGCCAACATGTCCCAGCTACACTAGTCCCACCTGCCCGCATTTGGTCCATATCCTTCCAAAGCTGTCCTATCCATGGACCTGTCTAACTGTTTCTTAAATGTTGTGATAGTCCCAGCCTCAACTACCTCCTCTGGCAGCTTGTTACATACATCCACCACCCTTTGTGTGAAAAAGTTACTCCCTCAGATTCCTATTAAATCTTTTCCCCTTCACCTTAAACCTGTGTCCCCTGGTCCTCAATTAACTTACTGTCAGCAAGAGACTCCGGCATCTACCCCATCTATTCCTCTCATGATCTTATACACCTCTATAAGATCAATTTCTTGGTCAAAGTATTTGCACTGTGAATGGGGGCAGGATTTAGGATCACTAAAGAATGAAGAGTTGGTGACGCATCTCCGGTGAAGGATAATGAGCCATTTGAAGCTGCATGATAATCCCCATAGCGAAGAAACCAGTGGTTGCCTGCCTAAATGACTACCGCCCTGTCGCCCTGACCCCAATAATAATGAAGTGTTTTGAATGCCTGGTGAAACCCCACATTACTGCCAGCCTCCCCTCATCGTTAGACCCCCTCCAGTTTGCCTATCGCCCCAACCATTCTACAGAGGATGCCATCTCTACCACGCTGCACACAGTACTCACGCATCTGGAAAACAATAACACATACGCCAGAATCCTGTACATTGACTTCAGCTCAGCGTTTAACACCATCATCCCACAGAGACTTGTGGAGAAACTAACCCTGCTGGGCCTCAACACCACCCTGTGTCACTGGATCTTGGACTTTCTGACAGAGAGACCGCAGTCAGTCCGTGTTGGCAAGAACACTTCAGGCTCGATCACGCTGAGCACCGGCTCCCCTCAAGGCTGTGTGCTCAGCCCGCTGTTGTTCACATTGCTCACACATGACTGTGCTGCCAGATTCAGGGACAATAAGATCATAAAATTTGCGGATGACACAACAGTGGTGGGACTCATCAGCGGAGATGACGAATCAATGTACAGGGAGGAAGTAAAACAACTAGTGGACTGGTGCGGCAAAAATAATCTAGAATTAAATGTCGACAAAACAAAGGAGATGGTTGTCGACTTCAGGAGGGCGCAGCCATACACCCCTCAACATCAGTGGCACTACAGTGGAGAGAGTGGAGAGCATAAAGTTCCTCGGTGTGCAAATTACAGACAGCCTCACCTGGTCCAGGAACACCACTGGGACCGTCAAACGGGCCCATCAGCGACTGCACTCCCTGAGGAAACTAAAACAGGCCTCACTCCCCACCAACATCCTCAGGACTTTCTACAGGGGTACGGTGGAGTCTGTACTCACGTACTGCATAAATACGTGGTACTGCACCTGCAACTGCTCGGACAGGAAGGCTCTGCAGAGGGTAGTGAGGGGAGCAGAGAGGATCATTAGCGTCTCCCTACCCTCGGTACAAGAACTGTTCCAGAGCCGCTGTCTGAAAAAAGCTCAGAGAATTGCTAAGGACAAACTGCACCCTTTCCACATACACCTGGATCTCCTGCCATCAGGCAAGAGATATCGAAGCATCAAAGCCCGGGCTACAAGACTGCTAAACATCTTCCTGCCACAGGCTGTGAGGCTGCTAAACAGTCACTCTGTACTCACAGTCACTTGATTCTGCGGATGGCACGGACACTTTAATAACTGGCACTGGCCACTTTAATAACTGGCACTGGCCACTCAAATCAGCTGCCCCGGACATTTTTATGATTGGTTTATTGTATTTTAATGTTGTGTTTTACCTGCTTTTAACTATTTATACTGTTCCATCAGGGCCTGGATTGTTTTTAGTGTTATTATGTGTGAAATGTTTTAAATTTCATGTGCGATGCTTCGCTATTCCCTGGGAAACGTCTTTTCATTTTACACTGTACAACTGTAACTTGCAAGATGACAATAAAGGTTGATTGATTGATTGATTGACATTACCACACTAGCAAGTAGTAGTGGTCGAAAGTGCCTGCTACCTCTTGCCTTTAGGTGGTAATCATTGCGAGCTGGGGGATTTTGGCTGGGATAATTTCCATTATGTAGCAATGTGCATGGCAGATTGTACATAGTGCAGCCACAGTTGTGATAAGCATGAGTTTTAGGCTGGTGAATGGGATGTCTTGAGATTCTTGAGCAACTTTGAAACTCACAAATTCCATTTTAGTCTTGATTTGTGCCTGGCTAGATGAATTCTAATGAATCAGGTGAATCATTTGCTACAGGAGACTTTGCATCTGACCTATCTGACCTGCTCTTTAAGCTCCAGATTTTATGCGGCTCTATTTATTGTCAAGGGTAGAGAGTTAGTCACACTATTGTTAGAAATGGTAATATTTTTTTGGCATAAATGTCACATTCCATTTATCAGTCCACGCGGATAACTTGTCATGAACTTGCTGCATGTAGACATGCTGCACTTATTACATGAGGAGTTGTAAATTGAATTAAATCTTTAAAATTGTAACAACCAAGGTCATTTTCAATTAAATATTTGCATATTATTGACTTAAGGAATTGCAAGCTCAACACTTGGTTATTAATGTTGATCTTCTAATAATTAAGCACATTTATTACCATTGTAGAAAAGGGTCATCCATACCAGGAGGATTGTGTTCTGCAATAAAACCCAGCAAATAACACCTGTTTATACAGATTCGTGGACCTCTGTCCCACTTGGCCGTCATTTACGCGACAGGCCGGTAGTGACCGTTGGCCGTGTCATCATGCGTCTTCAAACGTCAACACAGCCGTCTATAGCGCGTGACATCATTTGAATACCCAGATTATGATATTTACCCAGTTTATGTAGCAATGTTACAACATTTTGAGATTTAAAAAATCAAGTCTGCAATTTATCCCATCAGATAAAGCATAAAAATAAGTTTAATTTAACACCTAATTCACTTTCATATCTCAAGTATTAAAAAAGTTATGGCCATTTTCATACTTGGAAATTAGCATCTTGTTCCCTATTGATTTTCTATGGACATAACAAAAAAGCTGTGATCGTGGACAGTCAAAAGCCCATAACTTTCTTAAAAATTAAGAGAACTGAATGAAATTTTCAGTTATCATAGATTGAAGCATTCTGAAACAAATATAAAATAATCTTACTTGGATGACCTGAAATTAAAGCATATAATTAGTTAGTTACCCAATTGTAGCTAATTTCAGACTTCAATTACTAGATCTAAACATCTATCCATTTCTTAATAAATGATTAACATTTTTAAATAGTCTAAGTGTCCAAATAATATTCACAAATAATTCACAATAAAACATGATTTTTAAGTCTCATTTACATTAATTTATAGGCCAAATGGAAGGAATTTAGTGTTCAATTGCTGTAAATTAAAGTCCATTTAAATCAGCTTTCCAGTGGGATCCTGTGAACGCGCTGGTTTAGAACGTTCACATTGCGCTAGATTTATGTCCTCAAATGCCCAGAAAAATACTGCGGGATATAATGGGCCCAAAATTAGCTACTCGCAACTTTAAACTTTGTATAAAGGGATCTTAAGAAGCCCTTTTTAACGTAAAAATAAACAGCCTACCTTCTGTTGTCCGCTCTATGAGATCCGGCCAGTTGCCGGCGGTCGGGGGTTTAGAGGTTAATTTTTAACCCACTATAACAAGTATAGAAAGCCCTTAAAACAAAAAATAACTTCAGCTACGGAATCTTCCAGCGATTTTTTGTTAATAATTAAAGGCTGAAAAACCTCGATTTGAACAGCCTATTGAAAAATCGCGTTTTAAACCCGCCCCCCTCTAAATGGCGCCAAAATCGCACACACGGGCTGGGACAGATTTTCAGCGACATTTCAGGTAGGCTTTGCAACATACCTAGTTTATGATATTTATGGTGATTTTCTAAAATCCTCCAGTTTCGTGAGTGTTGCTAGCAATTGGAAAACTGCAGATGTAATGCTCCTATTCAAAAAAAGAGGTGAATGAAAAGTAGCAAGCTGCAGACCAAATTAATCTGTAGGAAGGAACTGCAGATGCTGGTTTCAATTGAAGATGAAGGTGCAGGTGTAACTCGGCGGGACCGGCAGGATTTCTGGAGAGAAGCAATGGGGGACGTTTCGGGTCGAGACCCTTCTTCAGACCCTTCTTCAGAATAATTATCCACAATGTACTCTGAAATCACGTGCGCTGATATCCATGACACGTAAAATGTGGGCCGACTGCGCATGGGCAGCGCCGCATGGTTACGCATGGTGATATAATCATGCGTCATCAAGCACAACACGTTTGAGGTCAAGGCATCAGCCTGCGACTGCATACATCCGCGTGCGTAAGCGATATGCCACGCCGATGGCGCGCAAAGATTTAGTGCAGCAAAAAATCTTGGAGCGCTGCGCGATACCGCGCACAACTCCACACTCCTCCACGCCTCTCCATGCGCCCGTCCCGCGCTACCCACACGCTACCCGTGCATCATAACATGACAACCACATTTTTGGAGGTCGTGTAAAAGGCGTGCAAATGACGGCCAAGTGGGACAGGCCCTTTATGATGTGTTACTTTCCCTTTCTTTGTTCATGGGACAGATAGTAAATTTACCAACATTTAGCTGGGTTTTTTTTCAAAGCAGGAGGAATTAACATTATTTCCTGCCATCATTACTGTCCTTAATCTTTCCAGTATGGACACAATACGGTTACTTAGAGCCTGTGACAAATGGTTGAGTATTAATTAAATGAAAAAAAGCACTGAAAGTTATTAGAAAACCATTCCATTTATTAGAATTTACATGATTTTTTGAAAATAATTGAATTGACTTGCAACTAACGGAGTTGGAAACACTAATCAATATGCATCTGAACTGCATTCACATAATAATTAATTGAAGGTCATTAGGGTAAAAAACAAAAGGTTACCAGAAATTATTGGATACTTGGTGGCAGTATTTTACTGTACAAGGATTCAATTCAAGAATCAATTCAATATTGGCAGTGGCACAAGACAAGCACCCTTGGTTTGTCATCTTGAGCATAAGAATGCAATCTGTATATTCTGCTGTAAAATAATGTATTATACTTCTTGGGAATGGATGTTGGTGGGGAACAAATTTCTGCTGAGTTTTCTTTTTGCTAGCTGCACGTTGGCTTGCAAAGCAATCTGAGGTCTCCCATTGCTGTATTTGTTGATATTTTGGGGGAGTTAATGGTTTCTTTAATGGTGAAGAGAGACATTATTTCAATATCCAGATTCTGCCAGTAATAGCAAACAATAACAAAATTAAGGTGACTGTCCTTTTTCAATTTAGATTCACGTCAGAATTTTTTTAATAGACATTGTTTGAATCGTATGCTATCCCAGAATGGGCAATATTTACATCTTTTCACCTCCTGAAAAGCTGCACCCCCATTCTGATTTCTGATTCTCATATTTTATGGGAAATATTAAATGTAGAGGTTAACACTGTATCATTGTCAGCTGAATCCTCATCTCTGGCATGCAACATTGATGAAATAACCTTGGGATTTTGCTTGTCTCAAGTTTAATAAGCGCATCTGTCCAATTTAACTTGCAATTTGACCGGGTATATTCCTTCAACTTTCTTACTCAAAAGATCCTCAATTCCTTTCAGCGTTTATGTTTTGTTTAATTTACCAAAAAACTTGGGCAATGGCAAATTTTATATGGTATCAGCGCATAAGATGATGACATTGATAATGAAACAAAGGAGAACACTAAAAATAAAAGCTCCAAAGCACGTGATGGAGATCTTCAGCCATGGAAACGTGCAGGGTACAAGCTGAATGTTAAGAAAATATAATACCACAAATACTTGTCAGTAAAATAGTTGTATATCAATTCAACTTTTTTCTGGTACATTCCATTCTAATGAACTGTAGTAACACAGTACGAGATAAAAATGAGGTACCAAAATTAATAAACGTATGGTGGCGGTAATTCTACGTGTGATCTTAGGGAGTCATTGACATGTGCATTGGGTGACAATCTAATTTCACTACCAACATTCTATATCAGATGGTTGCAGCAAGAAAATAGCATCAGTTGAGAAAGTGCTATTGTGTTGTGAAGATGTTTGCCCTCACGAGATATTCTAGGTTCTAACTCCAAACAAATATTTTTCCCTTGGAAATTTAGGACTATATTTTATATTCTGCAAGGAAAGACTTGAATTATCTTACTGATCCAAAGACAGTTTACGCGAATAAAATAAAATGTTATGTGGTTTAAACTATGGAATTATGTGTTTT